>NC_044572.1:149199261-149496761 GCF_901933205.1 Camarhynchus parvulus | reverse complement strand
GCAAGGAGCGCAGGGGTGGCCATGCATGCCTCTGTCTCTCTGTCTATCCAAGGAACCTTGGTAAGACTAAAACTGTCTCAGGATGAGATTAAAAAGCCCTGCCAGTACAGCAGGTGTGCACAGAAGGAGGAGAACTGAGTGAGGATGCTATTTTTAGCTGCACACTTTTATATTCCATTACAGATTGAAATCACAAGGTCAAACCAAATCCAGGCTGTGCTGGATGCTGCATTTTAGGTTTTATCATATAATGGTCGGCAAAGGCTCTTTAAAAATCATTGTAGCCCTTCTCTGAATACCTTTATGGGATGTTTTAGTTTTTATTTTCCTGCAACAATATCTTTCTGCCTAGGAGGCCACAGGGCATTGGAATGTGTGGCTGCAATGAAGTTGGGTTTATTTTTAATGAGCAAATTGGGAGCCAAAGGCTTTGTTTTAAAAGAATTGGTCAATGTCATGAAATACAAGATGTGATTTTGGTCCAGCAGCTTTAAGGGGGAAGCAGAGACTGCTAAAACCTCTGAAGGCATCCTGTTCACAGAGATTTTTGTGTCCTAAAGTCATGGTGCTGGGCTGTCAGCTCAATTCCCACTAAAATACAGACCAGGAAAACATTCTCCCCATGATATTCCCAATCCATGTGTAGGTCATGGTGACGCTGGGCTGTGCCTGCCTGGAGGTGCAGAGAGCAGATTGCACAAGGAAAGCCACTGGGAACCAAGTGCCACACAGAGCGAGCTGTTTTTAAGGGGATCAACAGGGTTTTCCTGTTGTCATGACAACTTGACAGTCTCCTCTGCTCAGTGCTGAAATACCTACATGCACCTGGAGTATTTGGGCAAAGAATCACAGATTCAGGGTATGGTTTAGTTTGGAAGGGGCCTCCAAGGTCATCTGGCCCAACCCACTTGCTCAAGCAGGGCCACCTTGCCCAGGACCATGTCCAGATTCTCCATCCCACCCAGAGCCAGACCATGTCACCCTCATCCAAATTCAACAGGAAAGCACAAGATATCAGGGAAAGGAGAGGAGAGGAGAGGAGAGGAGAGGAGAGGAGAGGAGAGGAGAGGAGAGGAGAGGAGAGGAGAGGAGAGGAGAGGAGAGGAGAGGAGAGGAGAGGAGAGGAGAGGAGAGGAGAGGAGAGGAGAGGAGAGGAGAGGAGAGGAGAGGAGAGGAGAGGAGAGGAGAGGAGAGGAGAGGAGAGGAGAGGAGAGGAGAGGAGAGGAGAGGAGAGGAGAGGAGAGGAGAGGAGAGGAGAAGGTTGCTCAGCTCCTGACAGAGTTGCTGTTGCATGATGGAAATGTTTTTGAGTCCCTGTCTCATGTTCTGGACATTCAACAATTGTCTTTTTAACAATTGCCAGCACTTGTTAAAAAGTTTTTTCCCAGAGGACTGTCCTGTTTGGTGGGAAGATAAATGGACTCTGGTGTTGCTTTGTGTGTTGGGTGATTTTTTTTCTTGATTATTTGCTGTTTCCAGATCTTTTGGAGGAATTTTGCAGCAGCAACAGCTCACAAAAGGAATGTTAAAGGGACACAGGAATAGGTGTGACACAATTCCATGATGGAGAGCTCAAATGGGGCACACAAATCAAGAGCCAGATAAGACACAGAAAGAAAAAACAACAACATCAACCCCTAATACTTGAGAATTCAGCTACAGAATTGTTCATAGAATCTTAGAATTGCCTGGGTTGGAAGGGACTTAACGTTCATCTAATTCCAAGCTCTTGCCATAGGCAAGGACACTTTCCACATCTTGCTCTAAGCCCCATCCAAGCTGGCTTTGAACACTTCCAGGAATGGGGAGTTCAGGACTGAGCAGGATCTCTAACCTTGACAGGAGAGAAATAAAACACAACTGAACCCAGAAGCTCAGAGAAATAAAGCAAAACATAACTGAACCCAGAAGCTCAGCCGAGCAGACCCCAGCTCTGAAAACCCCTCCAGTCCTGCATCTTTTCAGCTACAAACTCAAAGCTACATGATCCCACTTCTTTATCTTAGCAAGAGGAAAGAGTGGAATTACAGAAAGACATCAGGATTTTCAACTCCCAGCTAAGTCTGACCCTTGAAACCCATGCCAAGTTCAGTTTACACCACCAGCATTTCACTGTTCTTCATGCAGAGAGTCTGGCTCAGAGCTGAGATCCTGTGGCTCCCTGAGTTACTCCTTTAATGTGACTCAGCCTGGAACTAAGCTCTTCTTAGGAGGTCATGTAGATGCTTGGAAATTCCCCTCTTCATGACTTAACCCTGTGCTGAAAGCCTCTTTATTCCCAGGGAAGATGCTGAAGGTTCATACCAGCTGAGCTTCCTCCCATTTTTCCCGGTTTTCCTCTGACAAAATGTTGCTGAGGATCTGGACGAAGTTCTGGAGAAGGGAGACAAGAGAGGACAGGAGAGGTTGTTATGCAAACATAGCCCAGGCTGGGAAGGTCACATGAGATTTAAAGATGCTCCAAAAGTGTTGTCATGATCCCATTCCCAAAAGGTTCCAGAGCATTTCACAGGTCCCCAAGGAGGTAAATGGCAAAACAAGTTTTAATAAGACTTTTTCCCCAACAATTTCACTTTAACTACTGTATCTTCTAAGGCATTTGATTGGGAATAGGTCTTGTATCCATTACTGATGATTTTTAAGGACAGATATGGTAAATATTTGTCAGAAACTGGTTAAAACCAGATGATCTTCCATTGCATAAATCCTTTCATATTTCATTTTTTCTATTATTTTTGTTGTTTCCAATATATGGAAACCTCAGGATTCCCTTTAGCTTGTGACCAGGCAGGAGATACAGAGATGAATCAAGAGGGAGCTGTCCATGGTAGGAACTTTACAGCACACCATGAGAAGGACGGAGACAGGAAATTTAAAACTATTGACTTTTTTTTCTCCAGTTTTACCACTGTCTGCAGATCCTGCAGGATCAGTTTAATGTTTCAAGTCATGAGGTGATGACCCATCCCAAGGGTGTATCTGGTAGCTGCTGGATATAAAGCCCTGGGATAAGAAACCACAATGATATTTCCCTACATCAACACCCCAGTACCCAATGCCACAGGATCATTTTATCTCAAGTCATTAGCCTGAAATCCCTACCAAATAACGTTCTCATATCAATTAGGCTCTGCAGTGAAGTGCTATCATGTTGAAATTGTTCAGATTGACCTTGGTTTTCAAGTTCTCAGTTTATAAACCAAGGAAGAACCACCTCGAAATGAGAGTTTGTTAATACAGAAAGACATTTACATTGGGAAAAGTAACAATCTGATTTTCATCAGCACTTTATCAGCTATGATCAGTGTCTGTAATCAAACCTGGAGCCCTGAGCATGGGCAGCTCTCTAAGCCAGCCTTGGGCTCCAGGAAATGCAGCTGGGCTCACCTGCACATCCCCAGAAGTCGGGCTGTGATAAGCCCTACGGAAGATCTCTGTCATGTTCCTGAGTACATCCATGGTGGACAGCAGGTCCCCACTGTAGCTGGTCCCATCCTGGGAGATTTCCACAAGGTTCTGGAGCACATCTGACAGCCCATCTCCCATCAACCCACGCTGAGCTTTGGCAAGGTGCTCCCTGGTCTGAGAAACAGAAAAGAAACGCGAGGAACACTTTTAGGGACAGTCAAAGTCGAGTTAATGAGCTCGGTGAAGGAATTGCCAGGGGAAGGTTTTTGACCTCCCTCACAATTCAGAGTGCAGATCAGATGAATCTGACAATCTTTGCTGCCCTGAGAGCCTCTGGTATTTTTAAAATGATAGGAAAGAGTGATATATTCTAAATAATCTTCCAAGTGCCTCTAAAATGACTGAGAACTGAATTTTTCTGGTTTGCCCACAAAGAAGAAATTGTCCCACTACAAAGTTTCTTCTGTTCATAGCCCAGCACAGTATGTTTGCCCCAAAAATCTTGTTTTCTTACAATCAATTTGGAACTATTTTAGGACAGATTGTACCTTGCCATGAACAGGAGAGGTCAGTTCTCCTAAAGGCAGCAGGAAACCAGCAGAAATTCCTCATAACAATGAATTTAAGATTAAGAAAAAACAAGATGCTTATTTAAAAGTGATGCAGCCATAGCTATACTTAAAGGCCTGGAAGAACCCAGATTCTGCCAAGCTGGATATTAAAAAATCCTGAAAGGAACCATCCCTTGTCCATGGAGTGCCTGTGCATCACAAGGTAAGCAGAAAAAAAAACAAGAGAAAATCAAGGTAGAACTGGAATTTCCTTTTTCCCCCTTCTTTTTTGTAACTATAGCCATGTAACAATCACTGGGGAGGATCCCAAACCTGCTGAGCTGAGCAGGGGCTGCCTTACCATCATCTGTATGTTCCTGTAATCAATAGAAACACACTTGATGTATGTTGGAGGCTCCCAGTAAGCAATGCCTTCTTCATCTAAGATGCATCTTCGAAGGATCAGCCCTGGAAGAATGAAAGAAACAAATATGGGAGTGAGGACAGGATGAAAGGCCAAACATCCAAACATTTGTTATGAGTAGGAAGTCATGGGACAAGAGGACACGGCTTCAAGTTGTGACAGGGAAGATTTGGGATAGATATTAAGGAAAAAGTCTTCACTGAAAAGGTGGCCAAGCATCAGAACAAGCTGACCAGAGAAGTGATGGAATCACCGTCCATGGAAGTGTCCAAAACAGGTGTAGATGTGGCACTTGAGGGCATGGTTTAGTGGTGGGCCTGGAAGTGCTGAGTTAATGGTTGGACCTGAGGATCTCAGAGGTCTTTTCCAACCTTCATGATTCGATGGAGATCACCCAGATCTGGTCAATGCACCAATTCAGACTCAGCTACCAGGACAAAGAGGCATCAGAGGCACCTGCAGATGTCTGAACAAGCCTTTAGGGGGGATTATCTTTATTTCCTTCTCCTGCCTTTTACTACTGTAGAACAGCAGAAGGAACTGAGCAGGAAAACAAAAAATTAACAAATTGAACATGGCTAGTCAGGGTGAAGAGAAGCTTTCTTCTGCCCTGGTGACAGCATTTTTCCTGGTTTGGGAAGCCCCACGAGCCTCCCCAGGTGGTTTGGTCTGGTACTTGCAACTAAAGCAGGGCTTGTGCTGCCCACGCAGCCTGGAGGGGAATAAACACCCGACAGCACCAGTTTTGCATCAGCTGAAACTCTCTGAAAGCTGCTTCCAGTCCTCCCCCAGGCCTTCCCTCAGCTCCAATCCACAGAGAGGGGTTTGCAGTGATAATCACATGCCTTGTGATGTGGAGGAACAGACATATCAGAGAGGAGAAAAGGGAGAGGGATCACCCTGTTCCAGCCATCATGATGCCATTTGGAAAGTCTCTGAGGATCAGGTTTGCTGGGTCTGCAGTCCTTTTGCTGCTGCCAAATGATTCAGTGACCTTTCTTTGGGTACAGCCCATCTGGGACAGCACTGGGGATGACACTGACTGTCCCAGCTGAGTCAAAAAGAGCCGTCTGTATCCATCCCTTTACCTCAAACAAAATAAAACCTTTAGACATTATTGACACTGCTGCCATTATTTCTGTTCCTTTCTGGCAGTGAGGAACATCCAGCTGAGGACAAATCCCACCACCAGCATCGCTCCTGGAGCCTCCTCTGCACCACCTTCCATTCCTGTGGCCACAGGTAACACCTGGATGCCCATATCCTTTTACTTTACACCAGAACAATCAGACATTCAACTTGAGTGCTCCAAGAAATTTTTAGAGAGGTGCTGAGGTTTCTAAGTGCAAGTGGACGACAGAATTCAGATTTCCTGCTCTCGTACAGCAGCTGCTTTTATGGGCACTGGAGAGAACTACAACACCCAAATCCAGAGGACTCTAAAGCCCTACCTGCTCTGCAAAGCTTTTTGTAGATAATGGAGGGAATATATCCCAATGTTCCTTAATTTCAAATTTTCCACAGGATGGATGGAAATCACCCCAGATTATCCAGTAGCAACTAAGATGTTTGTACTTAACGGCAAAAACATAAACCCAGACGTAGTTAATTTAGCCATGGACAAAGGGAGGGAAGTCCATGTGCCTGTCCTGTCTAGCACACAAAGGCTCTCCCCTCACCTAGGACACAAAGGATGAAGGATCCCCTGATGAGGGGCCACCTGCCCACCATGCAGTCACCCTTACCAGTGGCATTGCGGGGACACCGGACGGCGGCAGCGTCCCCGGCTGGCGTCTCCTTCCAAACCACGGGGCCAAGACTCTCCTCATCACAGATTTCATGGGGCTCTGCCAGGAGAGAAAAACTCCATTGGTAAAGCTTCCTCCTCAGCAAGGACGTGGAAAAGGGAAGCATGGGAGCGTGGTCGGTGAGCCTGGAGGTTGGAGCTGCACTCCCAGCTCTGCCGGTGCTTCGTCCCTCACAGAGACACTTCACTTCCCCGGAATTTGTTCTGCCTGTCTGAAAACTGGGCATTTATCCATACCAAGGATTAGCTCACTAAAATCCATGGGAAAGTCCACTCACATCCTTGCCTTGCCTTGGGGCAGCTCTTTGCAAGAAAACTGCTGTTGCTACCCTCTACTAAGGAGTTTTATTTCTTAATTTTTAATGGGCAGATCTTTTGTGAAGTGAACTCCATGGCCCCAGACTCCACCTCTGCCATCCCTCAGGGTCACCACCTTCAGTGTTGGATGTATCTAAAATGAGGCTTGGCACGAATCAGTGGATTAAGAATGATGGAAAGAACAAGCAAATGAAAAGACAAGATGGACACATCCCCTGGGTGGTCTTCATTCTGCCTGCTTCCATCTTGTGCACAAAGGAGAGCAGATCTGAGCCCCAACAACTTGGAACTGCATCAGCAGCTCATTTTCAAACACTGCTGCAGAGCCCAGGAGCTTGCAGAAATGTGTTTTGAGACATCACAGAGAAAAAAATCATTGGAAGGATGGTTTTGGAAGCTTCTGTCTGTGGGTGGAGCTGAGTCGGTCCTGGAGTTGGTGGGATCTGGGAGAAAAACATTCACCACAGGAGGTCTTTGTGCTGAGAAACTCATTATTTACAACATGTAAAGCAGAGGGAGCCATGAGGATGGTGTTAAAGCTATTTGTCACTCCTGAGGGAGGGAAGGAGAAAAAACTTGATTTAATAGTTTCTGATTACAGTTTTCTTTCATTGTGCATTTTGCATTATTCAATGTAAAATTTCCAACACAAAGGAAGCTGGGTTTGTGCCTGCAGCTGGTCAGGACATGTCCCATGGCTGCTCTGGGAATACCCAGGGACCAAGCTGGCTGTGGGGAGAGCTCAAACCTAAATTATGGGCATGGCAAGTCCTGCTTCTTTGAAGAACTCCTACAGGACCCAACAAGCTGCCTGCACATCACTGCTCCTGCAGGCAGGCTCCAAGACTGCCCCAAACCCCAGCTGCAGTTCAAAGATGAATTCCTCCCCAGTAGATACTGGGAGTGAATAAGCTGAATTCTCTGCCTGGAAACAGATGCTCCTTCCCCTGGTTTAAAGTTCCCTTGTGAGTAATCACTATTGTGATGGAACTCCGGAGGGCAGCGGGACCCCAGCTGTGCTCTGCACATGAGCAGGGCTCATCCCTGAGCCAACAGCTCGTGGCTTCTGCAGATAAGCCAGAACAGGGGTGGAAAAGAGGCAGTTTCATTTCCAGCCTGCTGACATGGAGCTGTGGGGCAGAGAGATTGAATAACCCAGTTGTGACAGCACTTGGTCACCCACAGAGCCTGTCCCAGAGCAGGGAGCTGATTTCCAAACTCTTGTCCCTGTGCTTTGACCATGGTCACAGATTGTCCCGGCTTCACAGGAGGGTTCTGGGCTGTGGAAGCTTCCAGCACCCTCAGCTACAAAGCAGCAGAGCACAGAAAAAAGCAGAGAAGGAGAATGTTTTCATCTCTCCTCTCCTTTCTCCCCTGCTGGCCTGTCAAAACTTCCTAGTCTCCTCAACCCCTGCAGTGTCCCTGGGGACCACTGAGGGATGCTGTGGATCAGAGATGCTCTTTAAAAATACACTGATTGGAGATGTCTTGCCAGTAAGCACAGGAGCAATTCCCAGGCCAGGAGAGAATCCTTCCCTTTTTTCTTCCTTTTTTTTCTTTTTGATGTTGCTTCACAACAAAATCCCTTTTACCAGAGTAACCTATTTGCACTGGGAGATTTTAATAACTAACCCAATTAAGTTCAATTCTTCTGCTCAAATCGAATCACGTCAGCATGTGATACTTTCTGGAGAACAAATTGAGCGGGTTTATTTTTAGCCTCTGATGTTTTCCCCACCTTTTCCTTCCCTTGCAAATTAACAACTGCAGCGAGACCCTTCTGTCTGTGAACCCTGGCAGGCCCCAGTGCCTGAGACTTGCCTTTTCCTTTTGAGCACTGCACAGGCATCAACCCCTGCGGAAAGAGAAGAAAAGATCGGGCTTGTTCTGCCAGGGCCCCAGCTGGCACACGCTGAAGCTGAACTAAATCTGCCTCACTCTGTAGAAACCACCAGACAACCCGGTGCTAAGATTTTCTGTGGCGAGGGAGAGCTTTGTGGCAGAGTTAGAAGAGATTCTCACACGCCACTGCTAATTGAGAGGCACAGCTTGTAAGGAGAGGTGATGCCTTTCATTAAGAGAGTAGCTGGAAAAAGTGACAAGGCTGTCACACAGCCTCTTTCTCTGTCATCTCTGAGCTGAACGTGCCGGAACTTCCATGCTGAAGTCTTTTGGCTTTCATCTCTTTGTCTTCAGCACTTTGTGAGGGAGTCTGAGGGATTGGCTTGGCCTCCTCTTGGAAGATCTGGCCCCAGGTACTCCTGCATCAAAACTGCTGCCTCCTGTCCTTTAGGGGGATGCCCCTTTCCAGTAGGAATGCTGGGATACTGCCATGAGAATCTCTCCTGTCTCTCACTGAGCTGCTCTGACAATTAATTACCCTTTCAGTCAAAGCTCATGGCCTGTTACAATCGATGCAATCTGACTGCAAACATCACAAAGGCCATTGATTCCCCACCAGCAATTTCACCAGGCTCTTCAACTCAGATTGAAGAAGAAAGCAGAAATGGTGGACAGGTCTCCTTTTTTTGATCTCTGTATAGTCTGAGAGGCAGACAGAAACATTCCCACTTGGATGTGTTCACTCCAGCTTATTTTTCACATCCAAACCCAGGTTTTCATCTGCCCTACTGCTCACTCACCTTCCATTCAGCTTTTACACTCTGCAGGAGGATAAGGTTTGGGTAAAGTTCTGGCAGATGCAGACACATCTTTTTCTTAAAAATTTCTTCTGGTGTGCAGGCTTCCCAGAGGTAAAGGGTGGGAAACCTGTGCAACATTCTCAGTACTCAACAACTTCATAGATTTGAGACTCTCATACCAGTTTTTGCTACCAAACAGTTTCTCTTTTCCTCTTGTAACTCTATGGCAATGAAAAGATGAAACCACCAAGGCAGGGCTGGTGTTATTGACCAAATATTCGCTGAAACCAATACGGTTGCACTGGATTCTGCAACAGTTAAATCAAGACCTTGTGCCTTGTACCTGGATCATGAGTAGGATTTTATTAGATTACAACCCTTTGTAGCATTCAGATCTCTGACAAAGGACATGGAAGCCATTCCCAAAATCCAAAATTCACAAATTCTGCCTCATTGAAAGGGAAGCACGAGGGTCTGGGGTACATACCAGGACATTTTCTGTCATTGCACTGCTTGTACTCCTCCTTGGGACCCTGGCAAGTCTCCCCACCGAAGAAGGGGCCGTAGCACACCCGGTCACGTCTCTGAGTGCCACCTCCACATGTGGCAGTGCAGCTGCCCCACACTCCCCAGGCCTGCCACTTCCCATCCACTGGAAACAAAAAAAAAAAAAAAAAAAAAAAAAAGGAAAAAGAGGAGAAACAGCCTGTTATGTCCCAAACTTCATCTGCAACAGAAGGAATCAAGATCCAAAGGTAAGCAGAGGAACATAGGGTGAGTAGGGCAGGGTTTGGCAGGAAGAGAGCTCTCCTGCTTTGGATCTTGGTTTGATCCTTTACAGACATTAAATCAGAGTGTTGCCATTCCCATCCCATCAGTCCAAGGGTGGTTTTGTGTTCTTCTCAGCACCTCTATACTCTGCAAAAGCAACCCTACCTCTTTCCTCAGGCTGAGATTTGGGGCTGTGCTCCTGAACACTCTTCCCATGGGCAGGGATTAAACCTGGCAGTCACATCTGCCAGGCCAGTTCCACGTCTGGAGTTCACTGGGAATGTGCAATGCATGTGTGAAAATAGACCTTCCCAGAGAAGGTCTGGCTCAGGGATTTAGAGAGACCAGCAGAGCCCTTGGGCAAAAAATCATGAAGAGACCTCAAATAAACCTCCCTCCAGCAGTTTCCATTGCACTGATGCTTCACGTGCCTTGGAAAAAGGTTTGGGATGTTGTCTCATTCCATTGTATCTTCTCCCAGCATCTTTCCAGATCCAGTGGAAATGTGACTTCTTTTATGTTAAAAATGACATTTATCAAAATTCTGCTTCTTTTACATTAACAATGGCATTTATCAAAGCACCATAAAAATGTTAATTAGCCCTCACAACAAGCCTGCAAGGTAGGGAAACATTCTCCTCTGCTGTGCCACAACAACTCAGTGACAGAACTAGAACAGGGCCTAAGTGTGCTCTTTACCACTTGGGCTTTAATTTTGAGTTACCACATCATCTTGGGTTGAATAATTCCTTTTGGGAGAGCAGGAGATCCATGCCTTCTCCAAGAAGTAGACAAAAATTACCAAATAAGAGGGGCAACACAAAATCCTGGTGCTTTATTTAGTGATATTTTATGCAGTGGAAAGTATGACCTGAGTTGCTTTGACAGGTAACTCTGAAATCAGTGAGACAAGATTGTCGTAAAAGGGGTTCTGAAACCCCTTTTGCCTTTAAAGATCTCCCTAAGTTGCAAAGAAAGAGTGAGATTCCTAAACATCAAAACCTACTCGAGACCATGTAGGAAAATCCAACACCTCTGTTAAATACTGCAAATAATGGTGCTACCAGGGTGTAAAGGGATTCCCTGAAGAAATAGGTAGATCAGGATGAATTCCAGTAGGAATTATTATTATTATTACTGTTGTTATTATTATTACTGTTATTGCTGTCATTACTATTAAGCCACAGGTGAGTGAAGTGACAAATCTTACACTGACATGAACAAAGGCTTTATTGTGACAAACCTTCTCACTGATAGGGTTTAAAGCTGAGATACAATGGAGGATCCCCCATTTGCTTGAAATATGACTGAGAATGTTGAAATGGTGGGAGGAAAGGACCAAAACAAAAAGAGGATGGAAGCTGAAGCCCTGTGGAGGCAAGGGAAGGGTTTCGTTGATAATTTCATGGGAGTTTTTAAGCTCATGCTAAAAAACTAATATCTAAGGTTAGAAAGACACATTCCCTGTGGGCAATCACTCACCTCTCTGGGGTCTCCTGAAACATTTGCCAGTGGTAGATTTTGGCTGGCATATGTTGGAACTTTGGATACTAAGAGTTTTGAGTTTTTGTCTTGAAGGGTGTAGATTCCTGCTTTAGAACAGTAGCTAATCCTTCTTCTTCACCTTCTTCGTGGGTTTGGGTGGTATTTTGTAATGAGTTAGAAAAATCCACATTGTGGACTTCAGGTAATTAGTTATTGGTTAAAAGTGAAAATAATTCAAGTATAATTTCTTAATTGCATAGTTTAACCTTAAAAAACCTTATAGAAATAGATAGTTAACCATTTTATAGCCAGTAGAGTGCTATAGTTAGTAGAATGCTGTAAAACCCACAACTTGTAAGTCTGTAATATAGATTATAAAAAATCTATAATTGGATTATAATCTATAGTATAGATTATTTTATAATCTATAATGTAATATAGATTGTAAGAAATAATAAACATTTAAATCTGAACACTAAATCCCGTCTCGAACACTTTCAATCCCAACCTTAACAAAAAACAAAAAAAGAAACCAAAAACCAACAGGCACGGTTTGTTGGAATCATCCAGATGCACCAGAACGGGCACAAATCTTCCCCAGAGAAACATTTTACTGGGATTGCAGAGGAAGATGGACCAAGAGGAAGAAGAAGGCATTGTCACCCACCTGGGCACTGGCGCAGGAAGCAGTCGCGGGTCTCCACCCAGTGTCCCTGGCACTCGGCTCCGCCGTAGGAGGGCCCGTTGCACTCCCGCGTCCGCTGCTGGGTCCCGTTGGAGCAGGAAGCGGAGCACGAGCTCCAGCTCGACCACTCGTTCCAGTTGCCGTCCACTGAGTGGCCCAAAGAAAGAAAACGAGCGGAATGTGAAGACCTTTCCCTCTGGGAAGAGCTGCATGGTGACAGCCTCTGGCCTTTGCCGACCAGGGACCGAGGGGGAGAGATCAAACCAGAGCCACAGAGCTTCAAAGAGGGCAGAGATTATCAAAAAAAGTTTGGGCAACTGTAGCAACAGGGATTCTTGGGACCCTCTGAAGCCTCCAACAGTCCCACAGGATGCAAATAACATTTTAATGTCGGGTGATATTTTAATGTTTATGTTCCACACTCTGCATAATACCATAAAAGTTGAAATTGTTGATATTCCACATTCTGACATGAAAGTCCAAACTAATAATGTTGCCAATCACAAAACAACATCACACCAGAGGGTGTGGCTCATGTTTTCACTGAACACTTTGAAGGGATCACTTCATTTTTGTGACATTTCCCATTTGGAGTCATCAGCGCTTTTTTAAGGGACCCATTTTTCAGCAGAGCAGTGCATGAATCTGTGGAGAGCGAACTTTCTCAAGCATGCAAATGCTCTGTCTTTCATTAAAGCACTATCAGAAACTCAAATCACAGTGTAATTGACAGGAATCCACCATTCCATGGCTGGGAAATGTGGGAGCAAAGGTGTGCTCCAACAGAGGACTAGGAACAGGGTGAGTGTGTGTGGTCAATGTACTTCTCTCACAGCTGAATTAACTCTGACAGGCTTGAGACGTTTCACCCAGCAGTGTCTTTGAAAATTAAATAGAAGAGGGAGGGACAAGGGAGACTATGATAGGGACGGGGTTGGAGAGAAACAGGAATACATCTTATTATCATGGTATGGACTGAAGCATTCCCCAGTGTGGTGGTTACACCCTAATTGGTCCCTGATCAACAGATCCATCACCCAGTCTGCTCTTCCTGGAGCATTTTTCTCATTAACAGTGGTCATCATGCTCTGTTTAGATCTAATTAGCTGCTAGATCTCACTTGGGAAAAACAACCTGAATCTCTGAAAAGTCTGAATTCTGGATTAAATCACATTGCAGCTTGTTTTTGGGGCTTTTTGGGGGGGATTTTTTTTGTTTTTTTTTTTTTTTTGCTTGTCTGTCAAACTGGTCCCCCGTGTAATCTGCAAGGAATTGATCAGCCCTGTGTTATCCCCATTGCAATTGAGAAGCTTTTTGTTTGCAAACTCTGTCAAAAGAAATGTTAAAAGCGTCCAAATGAGCAACTGTTGACTCAAAGGGGATCACAAGGTGTGCAAAATCAGGCGGGCACAAAGGTGCCTCCAAAAGGTGCTTGTTTTTAACAATCCAACCATTTATGTTTTTATTGTGCATAAATTCAAAGCTTCGTACCAGTGCCTATCAATCCCAATGAGGGAAAATGTGAAACACAGTGTTTGACAGGTGATTATTCTTTGGAAATGATCCAAAACTCCACAAAGTAGGTCCTACCAGGTATAAATTAGCGCAGCTTTTCTGACTGGAGGCTGTGCTGCTAAGTTTTCATGGACTGATCATAAAATCATGGAATCACGGGATGGCTTGGGTTGGAAAGGTAAAGATCATTTAATTCTACTCCCCTGCTATGGACAGGGACACCTTCCACTATTCCATGTTGCCCCAAACCCTGTCCAATGTGGCCTTGAACACTTCCAGGGATGGAGCAGCCACAGCTTCTCTGGCCTCATCACCCTCACAGGGAAGAATTTCTTCCTAATAATGATGCTGTCTGCCCCTCATAAACATTTCCCTGTGTTGACAAAGTGAGACTGCATTCACCACATTAAATGTGACATTTATCATAAAACTGCATTTATCAAAAAAAAGAGTTACATTTTTCCAACACCCTCCCTGCTGCTGGTGATTGGCAGCTTATCAGGACTGCAAGCATTTGGAGATGGCAAAGTCAAGGAGCCAAATCCATAATTTGGTCGTTCAGCAGGGGATTGGGAACAGGTAATTTCCTTGTAGTTATTCACAGGCTGTAATTTCAGAAACATTTCTAAAAAAGGAGAAACAAGGGTGGCTGTGTTGCCCCTCCAGCCACCTTGCACTGATGCAGAGATCCTTCTTGGTCAGGATGCTGAGGGGTTCCCATCACAGCCACCGCCAAGGACTGCTTGGTGCCATGGTCATACCACAGTGGGAGTCTCTCAAAAATGTTCGTTTTGTGGTGAAGGTATTGTTTTCCTTCTTTTTCCCTTTTCCAAGGACTTGGGGCCTAGCCTATGGCCTAGGATGTGGGGCCTACCCTGCTCCTCCACATCTCAGGAGGAACAAAGGCCCTGTTGTCCCTGCAGCAGAGCATTTTTATCATCTGTAGCCACAAATCCTCAGAGCAGGGTGGTAATAAACACTGAGAGTGTCTGGGGTGTCAAACACCCATTGTTGTGCTTCAATGATTCCCCCAACGCTGCTCTCATTTGGCGCTGCCAATTCACTGATTGCCTTTGTGGCACTAATTAGAGCTGAAGCCTTGCAGTTGGGCTGCTTGTCTTTTCCACCACTGTTTCGGTCCTGTATTTATTTGTGTTTAAATTAATTATGGATCAATGTTAACTCAGGGTATGCTTTATTGCCCAAGCAATGCCAGCTCTGACTTCTTAAATTTGTCTTTTTATGACAGAGTCAATTTGGTGTCTGGGAGGTTCTTATTCCAAGTAGAGTCTTCTGGACAGCAGCCAAATATCTAAGGATAGTTACTTGGAGTGAAAACTCGATGGGAAATGCCAGGAGGCTTCTCACTGTTTTCACAAAGTTCTCATCCCTCCCACAATCCCTCTCCTCCTCCGGGGACATAATAATGCCTCATAATGATTCTCATTAAACTGGAAAAATGTCAGTTGACATTATCCAGGGATAGGGAGGGAGTTTTGGGGAGCTCGCTCGTGTTCAGATTGCATTCACCAGGATACCCAGAGTTAAATTAAGGGGGAGTCTGCTGTAAACCCAGGGCCTGTCAGAGGAAAGAAGCCTCTGGAACATAAGTGGATTTCCAGGTGGTAAAAGTAATTTCACCTTGAGGTTCTTTCTGATGTTTCAAAGCAAAACTCGAGCAGAGGCATTTGGAAGTGAAATTCAGGGGCAGGGACAAGATAAAAAGATTAAACTTGGCATGGGAGGCCATTAGGAGTCTCTTAGTTTATCTCACTACCCAGAGCAGGATCAGCCACAGAGAAAACTTACATTTATACAGAATTAATGCACAGATAAGTAAAACTATCAATTAATTCCAGCACAACAGACCCAGTCAGGCAAAATAACTTTAAACTATTCAGTGGGGAGAACAGGTGAGAGGCTTAAGATGGTCTTGGAAATAGGAGTGGCAGCCAGATCCAACCCATGTAAGGTGTCCTCTGCAAGAGATCACACAGGGCAAACCTGAACCTGAGACATCTCTGAGCTGAACAACCCCAGAAAACCCCTCTGGGTTTCTTCTTCCATGAATCCTTTCCTCAGGATCCTCCTTGGGGTAGTTCAGAATTTTGCTGGAGTCAGCCACAGACCTTGATGAGCCATGTGAGGGACACCGAGCTGGGGAGACCTGCTGGAGGGGAGGTTTCGGATCTGTCACTGTCCCTACCTGGGCAGAGAGCGATGTTGCAGAACTTGGTTTGCTTCTCTGGGCCCTCGCAGGGGTTCCCACCGAACTGGGGGGGTTTGCAGGTGCGGGTCCGATCCCTGTAGCCTCTCCCACAGGTGGAAGAGCACAGGCTCCATGGAGACCACTCGTCCCAGGTGCCGTGCACTGCAAGGGAAGCAGGAGAAGTGACTTTTCTTTCCCACAGGAGGCCTGAGGAAGTGAGGGAGCCCACAGGGCACAGCTTCTTCCCACCCGGAATGAGCAGCGTGTGGGAAGCTGGAGAACAAACCAACCCAAAATGTGCAAGAGGAACATCAAGTAATTTCTTCTGCTTTGCTATCAACACCAAGCGTCTGCTGCTTTCCAGTCTTTGAAATAAAACAAAATGCACTTTTAGCTGACCTTAATTTTTCAGATTTTTGAGCCAACAGGGCATTTTTTAAGCAAAAGATGAGTTTAGCTAGAAAGGAATAAAACCCCACTACCCTTAGGGAAGCATCATCACCATCATTTTGTTAATTCTTGTCCTTTTTTTCCTCCCTTCCAACATTTTCTCTTCGAATCCTCAAAGACTACAACATTTTAAGGCTTTCAGAAAAGCTGTAGTCTATCTACTGATTATTATCATAGGTCAGTAACACCTCAGAGGCAAAGTTAGGGAGACCTGGAAGAGTAAAATGGAAGGGGCAACATCCTCCAACAGGATGCTCAAGACATCACTGGTAGCTGCTGGAATTAGACATCTAATTGATTTTAATCTAATCTAATTAGCCTTCTAATCTATATTAATCTAATCTTCTCCAATCTAATCTAATCTAATCTGGCCAAGTTATTTATGGAATTTTAGTCACTATAATCTCCAGAGGCCAAATGTTATAAGAATGCACTGATCTCTTTAAAGGGACTTCATCCCTTCCAGCTTTACCAGAGAATCTAATGCCAAATCAATAATCCTTCAGAAAAAGAAGAAAAACAAATAAAGAGGGACTTTTCCGGTCCTTCATAATTTATTAACAGTGACTGGTGCCCCAGTTTCAAGAAAGAGGGTTAAAAATTAATTCTCACCAGGCATCTTGCATGATAAGAGATAACTAGAGGAGGAGACACAGGAAGGAACATGGATGGTGATTTCACCATGGATGGTGGTTTCACCATCATAGAATTGTTTCTGAACAACAATATTGCTGGTCAGGAGAAATGAATAACATGGTTAGCTTAACGGCAAGATTCTTCAAAATAATCATAGAAACATAGAATGGTTTGGGCTGGAGGTGACCTCAAAAATCATCTCCTTCCAAATTCCTGCCATTGGCAGGGACACCTTCCACTATCCCAGGCTGCTCCAAGCCCTGTCCAACCTGGCCTTGGACACTTCCAGGGATGGGGCAGCCACAGCTTCTCTGGGCACCCTATGCCAGGGCCTCACCACCCTCGCCGTGAAGGATTTTTTCCTAATATTCAATCTAAACTAACTCCCTTTCAATTTGAAGCCATTCCCCCTTGTCCTGTCGCTCCATGCTCTTTTAAAAAGTCCCTCTCCATCTTTCTTGTAGGCTTCAGTCTCCTCAGAATTTATTTTATCACCAAAATTGTTCCTGACCTGGAAATGCCCCAAAAGGCACCTGCCTGCAGGTATACTGAGCTCATGGACTTCAGACAGCATGGAATTATCCACACCATGCAAAGGGGCCTGTCTTGTGGTGCCCGGTCTAGGAAGAATCTCTGTATGAGGCCTTAAGGCATGAAGAGAAGGAACAGCGAACAAAAAACATCTCCCTCCAAGAATTACTGAATCATAGAATGGTTTGGAATGGAAAGAAACTGAAAGATTATTGTAATCTTGTTTGATGTCCAGGAGGACTGATGAGCAGGACTCCATCTTATCAGAAGTAAATTTATTACTTTATTATACTATATTATATGACAGAATACTATACTATACTATACTAAATAATAATAAAAAAAAAACTTACTAAATACTAAAAAAAAATGAAAAATCGTAACTCTTTCCAGAGTCTCAACACAGCTTGGCCCTAATTGGCCAATGAGTCACAACAACTCACACTAGAGTCCAATCAAGTAATCACTTTAAGTAAACAATCTCCAAACACATTCCACATGAGCAAAACACAAGAGAAGCAAATAAAATAAAAATTGGTTTTCTTTTCTCTAAGGCCTTTTGCTGCCTTTCAGCTTCCCAGGAGAAAAACCCTAAGCAAAAAAAAAATCATGTTTACAGAATGTGAATGCCACAAAAGATCATCAAGTTCCAACCACTTCCCACTATCCCAGGTTGCTCCAAGCCCCATCCAACCCAATCTTGGACACTTCCAGGGATGCAGAAGCCACAGCTTCTCTGGGCAACCTGTACCAGGGCCTCCCAAAATATCACAGTGGAGACACCACAGGTAGCCAATCTCCCTCCCCTGCTGGCCACCAATACCTGGGCACACGGCAGAGTTGTTGCACTGTCTCTGCTCCCGGAGAGGGCCGCTGCACTGGGTGCTGTAGGAAGACGAAACGCAGAACCTGGTCCTGGTCTGCCAGCCCTCCCCGCAGGTGGTTGAGCACACGCTCCACGGGGACCACTCCTCTGCTGCAGGGTCACCTGGGGGGGGGGGTTGGAACACAAGGTGAGGATGTGGCATCTTTGCATCTCCAGGAAAGAGGTTTCCAAGTGACGCTCGGCTGGCTGTGGGATCTGTGAGGCTGCAATTTGTCCTGCAGGTGGGGTGAAAGATGGGTGGGAGGGTGTGAGGGTATTGGGGAGAAAATGTGAAATTGAGAATGGGCTAAAGGGGGTTTTTTGGGTACTGTGTAGAGCCGTGGGACACACACATTATGAAAAAAAAAATAAAGAAAAAGGATGCTGTGAAAGCATCAGGTCATTGGGAAGGGCAAACTCCACCACTGAAGGTGGTGTAGCCACTCCAGAACCTTGTGAGCTGGGATAGGCAACCTCCATTTAGAGATTGTACCAACAGGGATTAGACAGATTAAATGTATCCCTAAATTGCCCACTTTTAAGTGTTCAACCCCTTTTCCTGCCTTTTCACAGCCCCTGCCAGGGCAGACTGGCAGAGGAGGAGCTGACAAAGAAGGTGATGGTGCCTAAGAAGGGTCAGCTGATGAAACCCCCTGAAGTTTTCTTGGCATCTCCTCTACCTGTGGAGATCTGCTGTGAGCCTGTGATACAGAACAAGGATGACTCTTCCAGGAATCACACAGTCCCTATCAACTGCTTATCTGATGGGGCAGCATTGGAAAAGCAACTAAAAATATGCCATTGATGGGAATGACAAGCACTGAGATTTATTCCCTTTGTCACTAATCCTGCTGGGGCTGTTTCAGCAGCCACAACCTCCAAATAAGTCACCCTAAGTGTGAAATGAGCAGGGAAAGGATGATTTTCCATTTGTTTTCATAGTCAATTTTCTATCCCTTGAAGAAAAATGCTTTTCTTCCCCATATAGAAACAGAAGCTGGCTCTGTTCTATTTAACCAAGCCATGCATTGTTTGGGTTTTTGGATTTTTCATGGATTGCTAATAATTACACATAATAAACCTGGAATGTAGCATTTGGTATGCATAGAACACAGGCATATGGCAAAAAATAAACACCAGCATAACAGAGGGGCAACCCCTTCTCATGATAAATTCTTCAGAACCTCAGACTGCCCTGTGCCTCATCCCAAAAGGATGCATTTGGCAAACTGTGGGTGATATGAAGGATCACAGCACTGGTAAATATGACTCCAAGGGCCATCCAGGGAGCTTGGATGTGCTATCCCACACCACCACCCCATTCCCTAAAAAAGCTGGGCAGGGGATGCTGTATTAAATTCTGGGGCTGCAACGTGGGGAAGGAAAGAGACTGCAGCTGGAGATCTCAGTGAGGGCTATAAACCAGGCGCATGAAAATGTCAGAGCAGGAACTGTTGTGGGGATTGTAAAGGTTGGTCACCACCAAATTTCCCAATATTGCCTAAAACTGTTCACGTCTGGGTTTTGTCTCGGGGTAGTATATTTATTTTTAAATTTATTTATATTTATATTTATTTACTACTGTTTTCCACATGCAATGAAATTTCAGGCATTTGTGGCTCTCATCAATCTGCTCTTTGGGATTTTTTGGTAGTTATCTGTGTTGTTTGCTTTGTGTCATGCTTTTCAGCACATCTGCTTAGATTGTCTCCTGTCATTCCGGCATTTGGGAATTAAAAATACTCCCACTGATTGAAGCCTGTTGAGCTAATATGTATTGAGGGGAAAAAATGTAGAGGAAGACCTGTCTTTGCTATAAAATTGATAGGATTTCACACCTTCATTTGCTGTCTGGACACAGAAAGAGGTGGAGGTGAGGATCAATCTTTCCCTGCCTCATCTGTGCCATTGCAATGATTATCATGAGATGCAACTGCTGTTCTTCATTAAGCCAAAGTTGCTCAAAATTGTTTCCTTTTGTGTTTTATTTCATTATTCTGCCCAGTTGGTCCCAGTTAGATGAAAGTTATGGGCCACTGGTCTTTCCCTGGGATGTGTAGGAGACATCGTGTGTTTTAAGGCTTTGAGGTTCCAGGAAAACATCAGTCCCATGTCCTGTTTCACAAGTATCAGATCTCCTGGTAGAGAGAGATCTGCATTTCCATGGCAATTTTCCTGCCTTTCCAGAGCCAGAGTCCTGCTATGCTCCAAGCTCTCCTCCAGCAAATTACATTTATGGTACCATCACTTCATCATTTGCCATCCAGAGTATCCCAGACTCCAGCAGATCCCCCTCAGGCCCACAGATCCCAACCATTCCTTCTCCCTTGCCTGCTTGGATGCTCCATGAACCCCTGGTGCCTTTGCATTTCTCCATCCACCCTGAGCAACCTCCACAGTTCTGCACCCAGCAGCACCCAGTCCCTCAAGGGCTGGCAGCTGGGGGTTTTGGTTAAACACTCCAAGTTTGGGTCCCAAAATCTTTCTGGGAGGCCAGAGGTGGGACAGGGGAAGCCTGCAGAGACACAGGAACCTCCTCCATCAGTTGTTTGTGGGGTGAAGAACCCACCACATCACCAACCTTCCCCTCAGACCTGGCTGAGGTTTTGCAATCTCCATATTCAGAAGAGTTCTTGTGTCACTGGATGAATGAACGGCATCTCTGAACCAAATCCCACCTCTCCTGCCTCTTTCCTCTTCATTATTTCTGGCTTTTGCCCTTTCACAGCAGAAATAGCTGTGCTTAGAGGTAAATCTTCTCAATTATGGTCCCTCACATTGCATGAATCCCTGGCTTTTAAACTCATAATACAGTTTATTTTCTAAGTGCTGGTGACTCCCTTGGGCTTGGTGTCACTCTGAACCAAGCAATTCATCTCAGTCCACTGGGACATTACATCCAGCCTAGTCTGAAGCCTTGCACAAATTTAACTAATTTTCAAACCAAGCAAGACCCAGTTCTGAGACACTCTCAGGCATGAGAAAAATTCATTCTCGACTTGAGAGAAACACAATAGTGCCCATCATCAAAACTACGAGTGAGAAGAATTTCTGCACTCCTCTGGGTCAAATGGCAGCAAATGCAAATTACTGAGTGAAGTATATTGCAATTATTCATCCCAGAAGTGGATTCTGACTCTGGTTTTTGATACAATGGCAAGATGTCTACCATGCTCATTGGGTTTGAAAGCTGCCTAGTCCAGCTCAGTGCTGTTTTGTAATTCAACCTGCCAGAGATTACAGAATCATGGAATGGTTTGAGCTGCAAGGAACCTTAGAGGTAACTTGCTTCAACCCTCAGCCACAGGCAAGAACACCACCCACTATCCCAGGTTTCTCCAAAACCCCATCCAACCTGGCCTTGAACACTTCCAGGGATTGGGCTTCTTTGGACAATCTCTGCCAGGGTCTCACCAACCCCATAATGAAGATTTTTGTTCTAATACTGAATTTAGGTCTACCCTCCTTCAGCTTAAATTCATTGCCCCTTGTCCTGTCACTCCATGCCCTTGTCCCAGGTCCCTCCAGTTCTCTTGGAGAACCTTTAGGCACTGGAAGAAGCTCTAAGTTCTCCCCAGAGCTTTTGCTTCTCCAGGCTGAACACCCTGAACTCTTTCAGCCTGTGTTCACAGCAGAGTGGTTCCAAATTTTCTTTATCCCCAGAGGAGAAGGGGCCAAGCCTTGCCCAGGATCATCACCAGTGCCTGCAGGCAGCTAGCTCAGCAGGGCTGAACTACTCTGATTTTTAACCTCTAGCCAGGTTCAGCACACTCTGCTTTGCCTGAGACTTCTGATTAGTCCTGTGATGCCCCAGAGTAGATTGGGGATTAACAGGAATGTCCCTAAGGATTTTTCAGGGCTCTCTACCCCACTTGAAGTGGGAAGATGGCCCTTGCTGCTCCCACAGATCCAGGTGCAGCAGATGGAGAGGGTCCAGCAGGTGCTGCAGAATGATACAAGCTGGGTGTTAATTCACAGGGATTTGGCACTGCAATCCAGGATCATTCCAGCTCCTGGCTGCAGTGTCCCCATCAGTGCCTGCAGCTGCTCCATGACTCCTCTTCCCTCAGCACTAATGGAGCAGTACATCCCTGCCACCCCTCTGCCAGGAGCCCTTTCAGTTTGGGGGTCTGTCAGTCTGACATCTCCCCATGTGCCTCTCTCTGCTCACATCCTGTGGCTGGCAGAGTCCTCCTGAGCCAGGAGAGCCCATGCCAGGGACCTGCTGGGCTGGATCTGGCTCCTGTGCGGCTGCTGAGAGAGGCACATGGGCAGCCAGCAGCACCCTGGCTGAGAGCACAGCCCTGCCACAGCCTGGAGGCCAGCGGGACCTGGGAACCAGGAATGTGAAGGGTTGGCAGGAGAAAATGCTGCTCCTCAGCTGGCCAAGGCCATGCCCTCATCCACAGTCCTTACAGATGGCATCAGCTGATTTCTGTATTTCATCTTTTTCCAGGTCTTGAGCAGTTGTGAAATGTCTCATCCCCTACAATCTGTGCCCAAAGGGAAGTCGTGGGCTTTGCTTCTGCATCCTCAGCTAAAAAAAATCCCTCCAATCCCTTTGTAGGCTCCACCCTCTGTGTCCACATCTCCTCCGTCCTGATTTCCTTCCAGCCTGGCACAGCCACAGGGACGTGGGAAGCTTGCAGCAGGACAATGCACATCTCCCAGCCCATGCTGCCCTCAGGGATGCCACAGCCCAAGCCAGCCATGCTACAGCGGTGGCCACAATGGCGGGGAGGTGACAGAGACGTCACTGAGCCCAGCTCCAGCACCCAGCTGCATGGCAGGAAGAAAGGCCAAACTAAAACCCTGGTGGCTGAGTTACAGGCTGGAACAGGAGCTCTGGGGAAGCACCTGGGACCAAGCAGAGTAGGAAAAACAGGGGTCTGGCTTGAAGTGCCTTCCCTTCATTTGGACAGAGAGATTAAGCTCAGCTTTTCCATGCTGTAGCAGTGCAAAAGTCCTCCCTGTCCTGCAGGTTTTACCAGGCTCTGGGGATCCATCCTGCAGGCAGTGGAGCTGCTCTCAGTAGAGGGAGCAGAGTCTGTGCAGGGTAGAGAGGAAATTGAGGCTGACCCCTGCTTTGTGTTGAAAACCACAACCCCAACAAGTCACCCCAGGTACTCCACACCACACAGACTCCTGATGCTGCACAGGGCCAAAGTCCTCCTGGGCTGGGTGGAGCACAGGTAACCCACACCAGAATATGACCCTCTCTCACTTCTAATCAAATCACCTCTTTGAAACCTTTCTAGAGCATGAAATTCTGGCAAGGTCACTGGGCAGTGATTTTTAACCTGTGGCCAGGTTCAGCGCACAGTGCTTTGCCTGAGACCCTTGATGTGTTGAGATCCTGCCATGACACACAGGCATGAAGGGAGAGCACAAAACCTTTCCATGCTGCATCACAGAATCACAGGATGATTTGGGCTGGAAGGAACCTTAAAGATCATCTACTTTCAACACCCCTGCCATGGGCAGGGACAGCTTCCACTAGATCAGGTTGCCCAAACCCCCATCCAGCCTGGCCTTGAACAATTCCAGGGATGGGGTAGATCAGATCTGGCAGAGATCTAGGTCAAATTCATCCCCATCTTCCCAGATCATGCGGTCTGATAAAACTACACATTATTCCCCTTCTGTGGCAGAAGGGTGGAAGGTCCTGCTGCAGAACCTACAGGAGACAACTCCTTGCTCAGCACTAAAGACCCAGGGACAGAAGAAATCAATCTTGCTCTGTCCCCACCAAGCCCTGCTTACCCTCTCTCACAGCCAACGGGAAGGCATGACATGGACATCAGCAGAGGGGTTGCACTGCACCAAGGTCAGCTTTGGCTTCATGAACCACGTGTGGCTGGATAATTCAGACAAAGCAGTGACTCAGAAGTAGGCAGGGTGATGGCAAAACATTCTGTGGGATGGATGGTCTTGCCAGGGCTTTGTGTCTGTCCCTTTTTGCCTTCTCTGGCCAATGGTGACGACACAAAACCCCATGGGGTGATGGAATGGGAACACAGGGGGCGACGACCATTGGTTCAGCACGTGACAACACGGGGAGAGCGTCCCCCACACTGACCTGGGGGGAAGGAGATGGTTTGGGGAGGGAGGGAATCATTGAAACAGTGCAGAGAGCCCAGCCCAGCTGGGCAGTGCAGTGACCAGAGCAGTGTCCCAGCTCCAGAGGCCGCTGTGGGAGGTCAGAGCTTACCTATTTGAGGTGCAGGGTACCCGTAGTGCTGCAGTTCGTCAGGGTCCTCTCGCTTTCTGTTATCTGTGGACCTCAGCGATTGGCTTCTGGAATTATAGCGTCCATTGGCTATGGCAAGGTAATGGGTCATGTAAATACACCTCGGTTCACTCTGCAAGATCTTCACTACAAAGGTTACACGCGTTAACAACAGCCACCTGCCACGTTCCCCTGACGTGACCACCTGCTTTCCAACCCCAGCACCCCTGGCCACCACTTTTCCCTGAGGTTTCAGCACCAAACCATCCTGAAAGACTCGGGCTGGTTGGTGGTTCAACCCCTTCTTTTTGAATGAGGTTTGGGACCATGCAGAGTATGATCCCTTATGTCTGGTCTCTAATTAATTCCAGTGGTTTTCTAGGGTGTCTGCACTCCTTGCTGCACTTGTGGAGGATTCATCCTCTTCAGACGTGCTGGCACTGAATCCCACCATCCCTAGTGGTGTTTTGAGATTTGTGGTGGCAGCTGGCAGGGTGGTTTTGGTGGGAAATTCTGCCTTGCAACCAGCACCTGCCTAGAAATGCCCTGTAGAGGAGCCAGGAAACGCTGAGTGGAGCAGGCAGGTGAGGGCAGGTGGAAAGGAAAGGGATATCTCAATAGAATGTCTCCTTCATAGACTTTACTCTGCAACAAGGAGAAATGAAAGTCTGGTCTCAGCAGAGTACCAACAGAACTGTAACTGGGAACTTTTCCTTCTCAGTGAGAGACAAGCTCCTGACCCTTGTGTCCTACTGAAAATCTCCCAGTGGAGCCCACAGTGTGGAGTTCAGAAGGTAAATAAAGCATCCACAGTAAATCAAAGGCATTTAGCTGTTCCTTCCAAGCCCATGCTCTGCCAATTTTTCATTTCTTCCTGCGTGGATCAGCCCTGAACTGGCTGGAGGGAAAACTAAAATTTCTGTTGTCTGTACTACTGGGCATGCTGTAACCCTGACACATTCCCTTCCTAGCAAAGAGAGAAACAACACAGCAATAACAACCAAATCCCATCTACCAGGAGTGCCTGCTGTAAATTAGGAGAGCTCAGCTGACTCCACAGGAGTCACACAGAATAGCAGAGAGAAGGGCTGAGCCCGAGTAATCTGTGATCTGGCAGCCAATTTGTTTCCAAACAGCAAGTACCAGACAGAAGATCTTTTCCCCCAAGGAGGCAAAACAGTCAGACATCTTTTCAAGAAGTATGAACTGCCAAGGGTTGAAATGGTGACAAATTTGATCCCAGAACCCTGAGAAAATTAATAAAGGTTAATGAAGCTTCAGTGTGGTGGCAGGAGTCTTTATCGCCATCCAAAAAGGGAAAGCAGAGGAGGCAGAGGAATGATTCAGAGAGTCCCTGCCAGGAGCCAGGCTTTATATTCAGCAGTTTGGATCATGGGAGAGTTTGTGAAATTGTATTATTTACCATCACAGTTGCCTGAAAGCAGAACTTGAGGAGTCTAGGAATTGTCACATGGACTCCTCCAAAGCTGGCTGCTGGCTGGAGGGGATGGGATGGGGCAGTCACCCACCTGCCATCCTCAAGGGAAAGATACCCACAGCCTGAAATCAGGACCACAAACATCCTGAAATCTGCAAACACCTTGTTTTTGCCTGGCTCCTTCCTGGAATAGAGAGGTTTCAAACCCTTTGCTTTTAATAGCTAAAAATCATGGGACTTTCCTGTGGGAGATTCAGTTCAAAAAAGACAAACTCTAAGTAGTTTTCCAATACTCATTTTTTTGAGTTTGTTAGGAGACAACTTATTCCCATATTTGGGACTTCTCACATCCCCACCGCCCATTCCTGGTTATGCCCACACACTTTCATCTGCTCCAATTTAAGTCCTCTCCATGAAATCTCACAAACCACAAGAACACACAAAATCTCCATCTGCACCGCATCCCATGGGCATCCCACAGACTTATTTAGGCTGGGAGGAGAAGGTGGGGCTGGGCATCAAGGAGTAAATGTGTGGAGCTTGGATGGCTTTGTCACCTGCCCAGAGCAAGGAAGGTGACAGGGAAAACCTGGGATTGAATATCCCAGAAGCAGTCAGTGTTCACAGATGGACAGAGACACAGGAAGCAGCACAGAGGGAAGGAAAGATAAAAGAGCAAAACAGAAGTTTTAATTGCAAGTCTACCACCCTGAACCTCATCTCACCAATTATTTGGGCCCCGTGTCACTGACATCTCCTAATGACTTACCCCAGTCTTGAAGGACTGAATGATTTCCTTTGCTCCTTGACAGCTATGTCAAGTCTGCACTGTTATTTCTCATGCTAATTAAAGCCAGTCAGGCCTAGAGGCTAAATGAGGGACCCTTCCAGCTTTCCCCAAGCTTTGCCCCTGCCAGGGAAGCTCCACTGCTGCAGGAAGCCTTCCTCCCCTTTGGAAAAGGATGTGCAGAGAAGCCAGTTTGTCTCCATTTAACACAGAACACAGCTGAGATTTAACCTGGACAGTTTCCCTGGAGAGATGCACAAACCCATCCTGGTTCCAAACAGAGCAGGGAGACACCAGGTCCCTTCAGAACATGGGGAAGTTGGTGGAAGTGCTGCTTTGCCGTGGGCACCTGAGCTTTATGGGGTGGAGGTTAAAACCTAAAGACAGTGGGGACCTGGTTGGATTTCAGCAGCCTTTTTCCCACAGCAGGGTCAGTGGAGAGGAGTAATTCCAGGATTAACAGAAGACCTACATCCAATTTACATCCTAGCCGGGTAAATGCAGTGAAAATGGCATGAAAAACCCAAGCACCTTTCAAATGCGAACATAAATAGAGGGATAATGCTCTTGGAACCAAACAAGGATGTTTCAACTGCAGGCAGAGGCGAGTACATGAGATTTTGAAAAAAACACAGCTCAAGTGTGGATGTG
The DNA here is from genome assembly GCF_901933205.1 of Camarhynchus parvulus. Classification (NCBI taxonomy): domain Eukaryota; kingdom Metazoa; phylum Chordata; class Aves; order Passeriformes; family Thraupidae; genus Camarhynchus; species Camarhynchus parvulus. The sequence continues at coordinate 149,469,359 of NC_044572.1, read as the reverse complement.
GAGGATGATCAGTGCTGGCAGGAGTGGGAATAGGAAGCAGGTGACCAACACTTCTAATGAGAACATGCCATGTGTCAGACAGCACCTTGCAACACAACCCAGGGGAAAATAAAATAAAGGCAGAGACTTTGAAGTGCTGTGGGCCAAGGTTTTAACATCCAAACATGTGTCACCACAGCTACACACTCTGTACTCATCCCCCAAACAGGAGGGGCAAGGCAAATAGCAGGATCATGAAAATTATTCAGGCAAGGTGGGATGGTAGGAATGAAGGGATGAACCAGAGCAAAAAGTGGAAAGGGATTATTTAAAAAGTACCCAAAACATTCAAATGAATTTCACTGCAGTAAAACTGAAAGGAAATGCGGTGGCTATGGAGGTTTTGGGGCATCTATCAGCTGCTAAAGAGTAAAACTGAAAAGCACAGAATTACTGACAACCCCTAAACCCCAAAATCTCAGTGGATGGAGAAGAGGGACATTTTGGAGGCCACTGGATATATTGCAATTACACCCAAAGCATTTTAATTTGATCACCTGAAATTTGTGAAAACATCACTGGAGGAGTCACTGTGACTCTCAGATGTGAAATGCCTGAACCACCAGTAAAAAAGAGGGCAGGGCAAAGTCTCTGCAGCAGCAGCAGCAGCAGGTACCTACAGGAGCTCCTCCAGCTGCACTGAGCTCTAGCCTGGCCTGCAGGGAATGAAGATGCTCCCACACATGCCCAGGATATTTCAGCTCCGTGGTTGCAGCAAAAAAAAAAAAATTAAAATTAATCAGAATCAGGGGCAGCAGAAACTGAGACTGAGGCTGAGCCTTGGGAATGTCATGTGGAACAAGCATTCCTTCACACCCCTAACAGCTGAAGGGACACGTCCTGAACCTGCTGGAAGCTGAAAATCCAGTCTGGAACACCAGGACTGTGCCAGGGTCACCCTCCCGCACCTGACATCAGGATGTGGTCACCCCTTTCCCAGCCGAGGGGAGCTGTGGCTTCCCAATCTGCATATCCATAAATGTCAGGGATGGTTCTGTGCAGCCTCTGCTGGATGGGATGGCAGGATTTCAGCTGGCTCCTCTGCTGGTTCTCCTTCCCCAGGAATAAATGCAGGCTGCCCACATCTCCCATTGTTCTTACATCTCTCCAGCATTGCTGAATTCCAACCGTGGGGTCAGGGCTGTGACTTTCCCCCTCTGGTTTGGATGTTGTCCATCCTTGTGAGGACCCTCTGGCGGCCAGGTTGTGAGCAAACCGAGAACCTTGCAGCCAAAAAGAGCCACTGGAGCACATTCCTTTCCATCCGCAGTGGGTGAAACTGGGAAGTTCCTCTGCAAGCTCCCACCACACTTGGGTTGGCATTTTTTCCCCTCTCTCTATAAAACAGCAGCTCCTACCCAAATCCAACAGAGGGAGGGAATCTCCTCTGTCTGTGCTGGAGAGGGGGATATCACCAAGTCCTTTACCAAGGCAAAATCAGAATTACAACAAAAGCTTTGTGTTTTCCTTCAGCCACAAAAAAAGCTTTGTGTTTTCCTTGAGCTGCCACAAATAAAGGCTCTGCCTAAGCCAAGCTGCTGTTACCAGACAAAATTTCCTTCCCAGCTGAGGATGAGTCTTCAACACAGTTTTTCCTCAGCCTTTCGCAGTTTTTGTTTTTGCCCATGGAAAACTTACCTGGCTCACTTCCTGTTGGGCTTGGATGTGTATCCCTGGGGAAATTTAGCCAGAAGATCATCAAGCAAGAGACTCTATCACATGAAACAGCAGGGATGGTGGCCCAAACGTGTGGGAAAACACAAAGACCACATAAAAATGGTACCTGTGGGGTCATTCAGCCACCCCTGTGCACTAATTTTAACCTCTGTGGCCTCCAGGCAATGTGTTCAGACTCAGCTCTGGGACCCAGGTGTCTGCACCCACATTTTGGTGACCAGGCTGGAGCAAGTCACAGCTCTTGGAAAAACTGAGAGGTTTTTCCTACCACTCCCACTCCTGCATGCTGAGACCTGCTGAAGGCCCACCTAGGGCAGCTCTGGAAGAGGAAAATGGCAGGACCTGGGCAAGGTCCGCCTCAGGGAAGAGCTGTGTGTCAAGACAGCTCTGGAACATTTGCCATGTCCTGGCAAAATAAAACAACCAACAAACCCCTCGAAGATCTTCCACAAAAAGTTCCTCTCAGCAGCTCCAGGGAGCTGAGTGTCATCACTCTGAGAACCTGCCCCAGAGAGGAGATCCAATTAAACAGCTAAAACACTCTTGCTAATCACTCATCAGCTCCTGAGCCAGTTTGGCAGAAGTGGGGGAGGAGAAGTGAAAGAAAAAAGATGTGTTTATCCTTGTTTTGAAGGTGGTGGGGAGATCTGTGTTATTCTAACCCAACTTGCTTGGCCAGCAATTTCTCAGTGGACAAGTTTCAATTTACCTTCACAGAAAAGAGGAAAATATCAGGGTGCTCATCCCTGTTTTGTTCTGCTGTTTTATCAGGATTACAGATGGCCCTTTGTTCAAGGAAAATATGTTTTCCTGCTTTTTTTCCCTACTAGAAAATTAAGATTTCAGCTATTCCACAATACCTGGAGAACTGGTCAGGTATTATTACAAGCTGCTTAAATGCTGAACAATTGAAGATAAAGTTATTCTCCTGGCCAGTTCCTCTTTTTTCTTTTTTTCCATTTTTCTTCATTTTATTCTTTTAATTAAAAAGAGAAATAATTAGAATCTATTTAACTGCAGCTTATAATGAACGCTTAGAATAATAACAGTTCCAGGGAAAGAAAGAATATTCTACGCATCCCTAACAAATCTATGAGCAAAAGCCAATATGAAAATAACAGTGACACATTTAAAACAGGATTTCTATTCTACTTTCAAATCCTCTTAGGTTTTGGTGCAGATCAAAGTAAAGAGAAGGAAAAGATACATGCAAGAAAATTAAAAACACTTCTTGGGTCAAAAGTGCATCTCTTTGGGTAAAGGCAGCAGGGGACAGACTCACTTAGAGGCAAGTTCAGAGCCAAGTGAACAGTTTTGATACAAAGAGACACAGATTTATCTTGAAGTAGGACACAGACCTCAAGATGTGCATGGAGAAGTCTTCTGGAAAGATTTATTGCTCACATATCCCCTCAGACCCTTTCCAGCATGAAAACATCAAAATGGGGCTCAGCAGCTTGTCTGCAAAGAGGTTCTTGGGACAATTAATCAGAATTAATTTATTTCAATGGAATAAATCAGTTTTTGCTGCCTAACTCTGTGTGTGTATTCTCCTTCCAAACTAGGACTTTCTACTTAGCTTAAAATTCCTTCTTCCCAAATAATCTGAGCTGAACTAATCTCATTGCAGTTTGGAGGAGGAATTGGCTGGGAATGCAATGGAAAAAGGACAGGAAGACAAGTGAAGTAATTGACTGAATCATAGCCCCTTCAGGTTTTTTTGCACTTAGGATTGGCTTTGCTGATTGTTGTGTTCCAGAAAAAGTGAAGTAAATAATGAGTAAAAAATGATTAATTCTTCACTGCTATATTCCATGCAATGGAAATCCAGCCCATGGTTCTCTACCCCATCCCATTCCTTGCCACCACAACCTCAGGAGATCTAACATGAAGAGAAACCAAAGTTTTGCCCCTGGGGAAGATCAAGGGAAGATGTTACAGCCCCTGCTCAGTCCTGATGAGGCTGGCCCTGGAAAACAGGATCTTCTCCCTCTCACCACTTCAAGAGGCCTGCAGAAGAATCAAACAGGTCCCATGGACAGCTTGGAAGATGGTTAGGGATGAGGAAGGATGTCCTGCAAAGAGAATCTGGGGAACTGGGTCCCCCCTAGTTTATCCAGCATAGAAGAGACACATTAAGGAGCTTTTTTTGCCTGCTGTCCCATGTGTTTCCATGGTCAAAGAGTGACCAGCCCTGCAGATCCCCCTCTCCCACTGCCAGTGCCATCTCTTCCTTCACACACCAATACTGGTGTGGCCCTTCCTCCAACTCCACTCAGGCACACCCCAATCCCACAGCTGGACTTTTGACTTTTTTTCAGGACCAGCTTCCAGGTCCTTGCATTCCTACTCTCCCTGCCACAAGCCACAGCTGAGTCATGACTACAAACTCACCACCAAGCATGGGGGACACAGATTAAATATCCCTGGTGAGGGCAAACCTCAGAGGGAATTTAGCAATTGTGAGTCAAGGAGACGGAATTCAATACACCAGGTTTCATTAAAAAAAAAAAGTCTAAGCCTAATTGCAACATATTTTTAATTTATGGAAATGTTAAAAAATTCATGAAATCATTTTAGCCCTTGTTAGAGGAATATATTTGTGTCTCTTTATTTGAACTTCCGCCTTATCAGGAGATACTTCCCAGCCTTTGAAGACAGTTGAACTTTCCTTAGTTATTTGACTAGTCAGAGGAGTTATTCAAACATTCTCTACTCTGAATTTGAAATAAAAAGAAGGGAATAATTATAACCAGCCATTTGCTTGCATTTATTGGGCTGAGCTGTGTCTGCAGTTGGCTTTGTCTCTTCATTCCCCTCCCAACACAGCTTAAAGAAATAGAAGAACTGGGGATGAAAGTGCTGAAGGTTCACCAGCTCAACACATCATTATCTGATGGTGTAGGCACTCTGTGCTCTCTTCCCTGGAGAAAAGGACCTGGAAGGAGGATGCATTACAGGGGGACAGTGGACCATACACCAAAGCCTTTGCATCACTCAGTCCCTGTCTAGCAGCCAGATCTTTCTCTGCATCTTATCACCAGGAGCTTCCATTTGTAAAAGAAAAGGGCAGGGTCACTGCTGTTGAACTAAACCAAGAAGAAGCAAGATTAACATCTCTCTCAGCTTTAATTATTTGGGAGAACTGAAAAAAAAATACGCCTGTAAGGACGTGGCACCAGGATAAGAAAACCTGATGTAAGCCTGCTCACGGATTCCTATAAACTCTTTGGGCTGAAGGCCTGGAAGGTGCAGGAAGACTGTGCCAGCACGTGTGCGTGTGCATGAGAGACAGGCAGGGACACGGGCAGGGCCATGCACAGCCAAATCCACACACTCCCCTGGGCTCCCTGCTCCAACACAGCCCTGGGGCAGCTTCCCCAAGCCTCAGCAGCACCCTCCATCCTCGATGGGGATGAAGCCATCCTCCTCCTCCTCCCGGGAGCCGCGCGTGCAAGGGAACATGCCTCCACTTACTATTGCAAGCCTTCCTATTGCACAGCCGTCCTTCCTCCAGCACTCCCTCGCAGGCCAGGCCCTCGTTGGGAAGCGGCTTGCAGGAGCGCATGCGGGTCTGCAGGCCGCCCCCGCAGTCCTTGGTGCAGTCGCCCCAAGCCGACCAGGAGTTCCAACCACCTGGGCAAGATCCAGAAAAGCCCCGTCAGCCTCTGTGAGAGCCCAGAGCTTGCCGTGTTCCAGCTGCCAAGACTCAAAACTGGGGTGTGAAAAGTGTGAAAATATGGCTCTACGCAGATATTTACTGTATGTATTTTGGTGTGTTGATTAGTAGTGCTGTATTAACGTTTTAATAATATGATAAATGTAGTCTTGTAGTTAAAAGGCAACTTTTGTAGTTAAAATAAGAACTATGTTGTCACAGACATGTTTTATGAAGAATCCTTTCCTTAGGATTTTTTCTCCTGAGAAGCTGAGAGGCCTCAGGAACAAAATGTAAAAAATGATTGTCTGCTGCTGTGGAATGCAACAGGTGGATCTGTGATTGGTCTCATGTGGTTGTTTCTAATTAATGGCCAATCACAGTCCAGCTGTCCGGACTGTCTCGGTCAGTCACAAGCCTTTGTTATTCATTCCTTTTCTATTCTTAGCTAGCCTTCTGATGAAATCCTTTCTTCTGTTCTTTTAATATAGTTTCGATATAATATATATCATAAAATAATAAATCAAGCCTTCTGAAACATGGAGTCAACATTCTCGTCTCTTCCCTCGTCCTAAGACCCCTGTGAACGCCGTCACACTATGTAAGTGGGATATTTTTTTATGAAAGGAATGAGGCACTCACACCAGATAGCAGCCACAAGACACCTAAATCTTTCAGAGAAAAGGAATTTATTGTTCTCTTATCAGAAGAAACGGAATTCTTCCTACCTAGCTAAAGATCGAAGGTGCCTTAGGACTAGGAGGAAGAAGTTGAGGATGACCAGACTGAATCTTTTGTTTGAATGGAATTTATACATCATGTAAGAGGTGTATGAATATTCGACAGGCTATTGCTTTTAAGGGTTAATCCTCTGTTAACATGTGTCCTTTTTCGGGCTCATGCTGCCCAGAAAAAGGTACCCGGATGTCCATAACTCTTTGTCTCTATTGTCTCATATTGTCCTAATTCAAAATGTCCAAATTATTATTACTCTAATTGTATTACTATTTTTATAACCATTTTATTACTATTAAACTTTTAAAATTATAAAAAAACAAGCGATTGGCGTTTTTCACATGGAATGTCTCTAAAAGTGGTGGGACTGGAAACTGCAGGGTAGCCCAGTGTCCTGGGTTGACTATTGTGAGAGTCTGTCCAAATTTTCCCTCATCTGCCTCATGATCACCATTTGGGGACCACTGAAGAGAAGACCCCCCCTGTCTAGCCCTGTAGGAGAAAGTCACACGCCAAAGGCCCCGAGACCTGAGAGCACAGTGCTAAGTTATTGTTTTCACAGGTGTTGTTTGCTGTGTGCTACACTGAGCCCAAAGAAGGGGGCACCGTGCCCTTTTTGCAACAATAGCCTTGGAAGCTGTCCCACCTCTCGGCCTGGCTGGATTCTCCTGAGTTTCAGATGGTCTCCCACAGAAGACCCTCACTCATTTACAACCACCGTGACAGACAGACTGAGATGTAAGGAGCCTCTCCATCAAGGACTGAGACATGAAACCCCCACGTGAAAAGGCCCCTCTTCTCCTTCCAAGGACTGGGACTGAAACCCCCAACCCGGGGGAGGTGTGTGGGGGAGGCAAGTTGACCAAAGCGAGATGTTTGCCTGCAGGTTGTGACCACTGGACGAAGAAAACAATGGCTCTGGTTTACTGCTGAGAACATGGACTACCTGTTACATCTATTCCTTATTGTATCTGTTTCCCTCCCCCCCCTCACAATTTTCAATAGAATTATCATAATAAAAACCTCTGAGTTAGCTAGAGATTTTGAGATCTCCCCGACGAACCAGGCGGATCCTCTACTGGACTGGACCAAAGGACTTTGCCTCTACATTTGGTAGCTATATCTCCCTCTCTCTCTCTCTCTCTCTTTTTCTCTATCTTTTTCTCTCCCTTAATCTCTCTATCGCATTTTGCTGTGGTCATTCAATAAATGTGCATTTGTTTTGATTATCATTTCAAACCCCCCACACTATGTCAGTTCTTTTTGCACCCTGAGATCAAATCCACGAACCATCACAAACCCTGTTCGTAAGGACGGATTGTGACACTATATGATGCTTTTATCCCCAATAATCTTGTTCTGTTTATGCTGAATAATAAGTTTTCCATCTTTAAGACCTGTTCCAGAGAGTGAAGGGGGAGAGGAGAAGCAGCAGTTTGTTTTCAGACACTGCACTCGCTCCTCCGCATTCCTGCTCCTGGACTGTGTTGTCTGCAGATGGACAGACAGCAGGACAGAGCTCTCCTTTGTTTTAGATAGTTTTAGCTAGCTGAGGCAAAGAAGTTCCCTGGACTCTGGGGTTTTTTTCCCTTTTCTTTGGAGCTGTTTAAACTTTGGCCTGAACACCAGAAGAGCACCTGTGGCCCACCAGGCCGGGCCTGGGCCATGGCATTTCCAGCGCTTTCTGAGTTTGTCTTCTCTTTTGGAGCAGCAAGGGGTTTTATTGTTTAATATTGTTTAGGTTTTATTGTTTAATAGATAGGTTTTGTTCCACTCTTCTCCAAGGAGGTATTTTTCTCCCGGACTGTCTAGGGGGAGGGGCCGATTGAATCTGCTTTCCTAGGGGAGCTCCTTTGGAGGGTTCTCTCCAAAATTTGCCCTGAACCAGGACACCCAGAAAGTCAAGAAGGGGAAGGGAGAAGCATTGCCTGACTTCACATTGACTTCTCTTCAGTTATTCCTATTTATAGAGTTTAAGAAGTACTTGGACAGCGCCTTCAGGCCCATGGTGGGGTTCCCGGGGCTGTCCTGTGGAGAGCCAGGAGTTGGACTTCAGTGGTCCTTGGGGGTCCCTTCCAGCTCAGGATATTCTGATTCCAACTAGTCCTGGCCTTCCTGTCCTTACTGTGGCAAAGAGCTCCCCTCTGACAAGATCCTCTGTCCATTTTTTTGTCCTGCTGGCTTCCAAACCGAGAAGAAATGACCAAAACCCACTTCAAGGTACAAATCCACCATCAATGAGGTAGTGCCTTCTCCTTCTGCCAGCACACAAACACACAATGTGAAGACAAGGAAGATGAGAGGGGATAAGGTTCTACTACTCATACTCCCCAAAAAAAGACATTTCCTTTCACCACACTGCAGACCCCACCAGCCACAGAGAGGCACAAGCTTTGGTGGAGGAATAACATGGGAATGACATTATCCTCCAGCACCCTTTGTAGAACCCACAGGGAGCAAGATGAAGGTGCATTTTGGGCTCCTCTCCCAGGTCATGCTCAGTGCTGGTGTCAGCAACGCCCAGCTTTCCCCAGAACAATCTACAGCTCTGAAAATTGATGGATCCACCAAACCACCTGGCTGCAAGGATGATCCTGCTACTAAAGGGAATTTCTGAGCCTCTGCAGCCTCCTCCACCCTGTGTCTTTCCAGCTTCCTGCCAAGAGCGACTGGCCCGGGTGGAACGTCCATAAATGCTGATGACAGGATGGACTGTGAAGACCATCTGAATCTGGATGGCCTCCCACAGTCCAAACACCAGCAGGGAGCACAACAAGGCTGAGTTTTGGGTTGTAAAAGTCAGCAGGGGGTTATCCAGTCCTTTCAGGTGATGGATAAGCTGTCACATCCCTCAGTGGTCAGTTCGCTCCCCATCGGCCACATGCAGCAATCTAAAATCTGCTGAAATAAGCCCTGGCTTCACTGTTCTGCTCCATCGTTTGTCCACCTCATGGGGAGGAGCAGAGGTGGCCCTTCAGCCCAGAGGTGGCCGCTTTCACATGGCTGCTTTTCCTGCTGTGAATTCTCTCATTACCCACAGCTACCCTTGGAGATGTTTCAGGTCCAGGGAATTCAGCTCTGTGCTGTGCTCAGGCACAGATAAGGATAATGAGCTAAAGATGCAGGGTTTTGTGAAGACAGGAAACACTGGGAAAATTCTTGTTTTTAAAATAAAAATTAAATAACCCACACCCTCCCCCCCCTTTTTTTTTTCCCTTGCCAGCAGCCAGAGAATTCAGAGATGCAAATGATGCACTTCAGCTGATTCAGCCTCCCTGAATTGCTATTTATGAGATTGTGGCTGTACTCGGAGCTCTGGGCTCTGCTGTTCCCTTCACAGGACACCAGCCCTGTTTAGAAAAAGGAGCCCAACTAGGAATTAGATCAGAATTTAGGGACGTTATCAGCACCCTCTTGCACAGGGATGGGCAAACACTTGTCCACCTCCACAGCAAAAACCCACCAGTTCATACTCTGCTACCTCCAGCCTGGTTGTGGTTCAACTTTTCCCTCCAAGACAAAGAGAAAATAAACACAGGCTCAGCAACATTTCCACTGCTGATGTCCATGGAAGCTGCTCAGATATTTAATCATGAGAATAACAAGTAAAATGGAGCAGGAAGGAAATGGAGGGCAGTCAACTTGCCAGCAAAGTGCCCAGAGATCTTGGCAGCAGCATGGAGGATGGAGTCGTTACTGGCACAAAACAAATACTTGACCTTGAAGAAGATTGTCTTTCCCTCAAAAGTCACTTTCTGTGCTGGTCACTTTTCTAAACAGCACGGGACCACAGGCTTGTCTCCCATTTCCTTGTGGAAGACAGATTGTGTTTCCTTTGTAAGGGAAACCATCGGTGTAATGGGAGGTATCCTGATGACAGCCTCGGGCTGATCAATAGGATATCTGTAACCAGAGACCTTTAGGAGTTAATCAGCTCCCTTTTCAGGCTTGCCCTTTTCAGGATATGTGTCTTCCAACTCACTCCCTTGCAGATTAACAGTGAGGCTGGGGAAGGGAGAAAGCAGCTTCATGCAAGCCTTGGCTTGGATTGTGATACATTTGGGATGCTTTTTTTGTTGAGACAAAATACATAATTGCTCCAGTGTCTTTAGAAGTTATTTTATATTGCGTTTGTGAGCAAAATATGGGCCCAGACTCACTGGCTGTCGCGGTGTTCCCAGTTTGATCATGGATTATTCAAACACTTCTGCATTTTGGGATATGATCCATTATGGCACTGATCTCCTGAAATACATAGAGAAATTAATGCTGTCTGGTCTCACTATAGGAAAGAGGGAGGGATAATGAAGGTGCCAGAGTTTGATTTCTTAAATCACAGAATCACAGAATCATGGAATGGTTTGAGCTGGAAGGGACCTCAGAGGTCATCGAGTTCCACCCTCCTGCCACGGGCAGGGACACCTTCCACCATCCCAGTTTGCTCCAAGCCCCATCCAACCTGGCCTTGGGCACTTCCAGGGAGCCACAGCTTCTCTGAAAAACCTTTGCCAGGACCTCACCACCCTCATAAGGAAGAATTTCTTCCTGATATCTAAGCCAATCCTCCTTTCTTTCAGTTTGAAGCCATTCCCCCTTGTCCTGTCACTCCACGCCTTTGTAAATATTCTCTCTCCATTTTTCCTGTAGTCTTCCTTCAGGTACTGGAAAGCAAAAATTAGGTAACCCTAAAGCTTCTTTTCTTCAGGTTGAACAATCCCAATTCTCTCAGCAGAGCTTCTCCATCCCTCTGATCCCCTTGGTGCCTCCTCTGGACTCCTCCAACAGCTCCATGTCGTTCCTGTGCTGGGCTCCCAGGGCTGGGGCAGCTCTGCAGGTGGGGTCTCACCTGAGCAGAGCAGAGTAGAGCAGAGCAGAGCAGAGAGGGTAACTCTTACTCTGCTTATCCTCAGCAATGGGAGAACCAGGCAAAATAAGATAAAAACCGTCATGATCTCAAATCCTTAACTGGAATGAGATCAGTTTATGAAGTTGAGCTCAGATAACTTCCTTCCTCTCCTTACTCCTCAGTTTCCATCCCATTTGTGAGTGCTAAAGAGGAGCTAGAGAACTACCTGGGCACTTAGTAAATCAACCCAGGCATTTACAGCCAAGACAAAGGTATTCCCCACTTTATGGAGCAGTCCTTTTTTATCATAAGGTTGTACCATGGTCCTCACAAATTAAATGCTGCATGTTATTTATCTTGTTTATTGGCTGTCAGATAAACCTTTTGAAAACCTCCTTCTTTTCCTGGGTCTAGTCCTTCACAGCTTCAAGTGATTTGTCTTTTTTAGTGGAGCTGTAAACAAGTGGTTAAGGGTCTATTATATGAAGTTATTCCTATCCCACATTTCAGGGAGGAAAATGCTGTGCCATGAGGAAAACACAGGGTTCTTGTGCCCACTGCTGCATCTGGTTTCTGGGAAGGAGTGGCTGAGGGAGCTGGGGGGGCTCAGCCTGGAGAAAAAAGCTGAAGGGAGACCTCATCTCTCCCTACAACTCCCTGACAGGAGCTTGTAGTGAGGTGGGTGTCAGCCAAGTAACAAGTGACGGGATGAAACAGCCTCAAGAGGTGCCAAGGGGAGTTTTAGATTATTTATTTGGAAAAAATTCTTCACAGAAAGGGTTGTTAAGCACTGTAACAGGCTGCCCAGGGAAGAGGTGGAGTCACCATCCCCATGAGTGTTCAGACAAGGTGTGGATGTGGCACTTGAGGACATGGTGGTGGTGAACATGGTGGGGGTGCTACACTGGTGGTTGGGCTTGGTGATCTTTTCCAACCTCAATGATTCCATGGTTCTATGAAACGAATTACCTACAATGGCTGTGGAATGATCTGCAATGGCTGCAGTGTCACACAGATGTTTTCAGCCCAATGCAGGAGCTGCAGAAGGGATGCAAGTGTGATTTGATCCCTGCAGAGGCTGCACATCCCTCAGTCCATCCCTCAGTCTCTGCTGGCTGAGCTGACACAGCCCCCATGGACTCCTCACCCTCCATAAAACATCCATCCTCACTTGCCCACCACACAATCCCTTGCTCTGCCCCTTCTTCCATTTTGAGCATGAGGTTGGATGGTTTTTTTTGATGCTGGGAAGTGAGGAATCCACATGAAATGCAGTGCAGGCTCGCTCTGAAGTTAATGGGACCCTTTGCAGGCAGCCCCTGCTACCCCTGGAGTCCTGTTCCACGGGCTCTCAGCAAACTGCTGCTCCTGCTGATCGATGCGGGTTGAGTTGCCATCTGTCCTTAATCCACAAATAATGAGGCTGCTGCAACTGCTCTATGCAGGATTTTGCTTTTCAAAGGCACAGAATCCTCCGAAGGTCACACACCCAACCCGTTCCCACTTTGTGAAGTTTTTCTCAGCTATGGCCTCATAGAACCAAGGATTTCTCTCACTTTGCCCTTTGCCCCTCCTAAACTGGAGGAGCTGTGGCTCAAGGTTCTAGCTCCAGAGGTTCCCACCACAACCAGCAGCTGTCACCTTGATCACACAGCCAGGTTTAACTTGTATTTTTTATTTTTGGAGAGCAGCCCAAGCTCCTAGAATGTGTTTTAACAAAGGTGGCTGTTGCATCTGAGGCTCATGGCTGGTATGAGTGCCTGTCATTCAGGGAGGCCTTTAATCCAGTTTCTAAAGAGTTTTTTGATCCTCCTCAGTCAGTTCTTATCATGACCATGGACTAAAACAAATTACTTTTCATGCAAGGCTGACTCAACGCATTTAATTCTCCGGTTAAATGGAGAAAATTTTGAGGTGGTTTACATCAACCAGCAAGCTGATATTTGGCATTTCTCATTCTGAATCTTAAGCAGATATTCCAAAAGAATGGGTCTTTCCTACTGCAAATTAACTGAGAGGGTTCCACTTAGACGCCTCGTCCAAACACCCTTGATCTTCAGGAAGATGAGCATCCCAATCCAGAGTTTATCTTCACAGCTGACAGCTGCAATGTGTCTCAGATGACAGTCACTCAATCATGCCTCTTAATTTAACAGCAATCCCTTAAATTAGATGGCAGTGACAACAGCAAAAACTAAAGAATCTACACAAGACAATCAATAAAGCAAAAGGAGTTTTGCTGATACTCCATATCCACCTCTGATTTTGCTTTTTTGGATTTAGCCTCTCACTGACCCCAGCTGAAGACCCATCTTGTTGGCAGCTGTCTCCAACTCGGTAGGTCAGGGCATTTTGTGTCTGAAAAACATGTCCAGACTGCAAAACCCCACCACAGTTCTGTGTGCTACCATTGGGAATATTTGTAGTGGGATTTATATCACAGTTTCTGAATCATCTCAATTAGCAAATGAGGGGGAAAAATGTCATTTCTTATGCAAATACTGGGGAAGGATACTGAAGGGAGATCAAGTATGAGATTGTCTTATACCATCTGAATCCTGAATTTGTTATACAATGGGACAAGTCAGGGAGCTGCTCCTTTATCACTCTCCTTCCTTTGGTGCTGGAAAAGAGCAAGTCCAGAAGGGGTTATTCTGAAGGCCTCCTTCTTTTACACCAACCAGTGATCATTCCCTGGAAAGTCATACATTCAGTTTGTCCCTTCTGAGGGGAAAAAAAGGAGAGAAATCTTTCAGGGGGATGTCCCTTCCTTGTGCCCCATGTGATGAAACCCACAGCAGCACAAGTGAGTTGCTCCAATGGTTCCTTGTCCGCCCTTTCCAATATAAATCCCATGGAACACTTTGCTGTTTTGCAGATTGTGGACATGAATATAAAAACCAACACCCCAAGATCCCTAAAAAGCACAATAATTCATTGAAAGGACATGCAATGATAGGACAAGGGGGAATGGTTTTAAGCTGAAAGAGGGTAGACTTGGGTTAGATAGCAGGAAGGAATTCCTTACTGTGAGGGCAGTGAGGCCCTGGCACAGATTTTTCCAGGGAAGCTGTGGCTGCTCCATCCCTGGAAGTTTTCAAGTACAGGTTGGACAGGGCTTGGAGCAACCTGGGATAATGGAAGATGTCCCTGAACAACAAAGCAGGCTTGGAATGAGGTGATCTTCAAGACCCCTTGCAGACCAAATCATTCCATGATTGTTTGAATTTTCTCCATGGAGAGGAGATTGGTGAGGGGAGAAAAATTATAAACATGCATTAAAAGTTCATGAGCTGCAGGGCAAGGTAACCAGGGACTGACTGTTCCTTGAGTTTTCCTGCACTGAAATTGAGGGGTGTCAAATGAAATGGGCAGGAGGCAGGTGCAAAACCAGTCAAGGGCATAATTTACAGACACAGAGCGGTGTCAAATGGTGTAACGCTTTCACAGCAGGAAAAGGCACCAAGGTTGCCATGAATATAAAACATAACTGGGGAGATGCATGAAAGACAAACCCATAAATGGTAATAGATACAAACCCAGCAGCTCTTGTCCAGAAGTTCCCTGGGCTTCAAGCTGCTGAGTTGTACAAAGTTGGAAAGGACCTTCAGGATCATCGAGTCCAACCTCTGACCTTGCTGACCGAATCACAGCACGCAGTGCCACATCCAATCATTTCTGAACACTTCCAGGGATGGTGATTCCATCACCTCCCTTGGCAGCCCATTCCAATGCCTGACAAGCTGTTCAGTGAATAAATTCTTCCTGATGTCCAGCATGAATCTCTCCTGGCACATTCTCCCTTTTCCTGTTTCTGGTTGCCTGGGAGAAGATGTTGAGCCCCACTTGGCCAGAACCTCCTCTCAGGCTGTCTGGATGTTGTATGTTTGTCTTGTTGTGCTGTTTTCCCTTGTTAGCCACTGCTATGAGAGGACGTTGGGCCAAAAAAACCCTGATTTGGACAACAAGATGGTTCCTGGTACTTTCCCAGTTGCTTGGTGTCTTCCTACCTTGACTTTAACCCTGCGACTGTCCTTCATGGAGATGTTGTCAGGGCACAGCCAGCTCCAGGTCAGGTCAGTATTTCCCATCACCAAAATTGCCAAAATCTGCTCAGGTCACTCCCTTCTGGGCACCCAAATAAATGATGTGATATTTTGAAAGCTGCTGAGTGGCCAAAGCTGCCACTGATTCCCATAGCATTCCCCAGTCCCTGCAAATGAAGGTAACGAGGTCAAATCTGGACAATCATTTAGGATCAGCTTCAATCTCCCTCTGCTCTACAAATCACTCAAGGAAGATGGAAATGAGGCCAGTGTGCAGCTTTCAAGGAAACCCAGCATAAAGCTGTGCTTATTACATGAATCTCTGCAAATGAAACACTAGGGATAAAGAGAGATTATTTATGTGGAAATGGTGAGGGGGGTGGGCAGGGAAATGAGAAAGGGAATGTTTAGTCTGGAATGGGAGATCAAATAAAACCATGGAAGAATCTTCCCAAAAGAAAGCCATAGAGGCCTAATCACTTAACTCATTTCAAAGCAGAGCAGGCAAAATATCAGAGAACAGACTTGTGAGGAGAAATCCAGCCTGCACCACCAGGGAGGAATGAAATGCTTCTCCGCCCTGAACCTCTCTGAATTTGTATAAATCACACCAGAGCTGGGCTCATGCACTGTTTGCTTCCTCACGTTGCTGCAGACCCCAAAGCACAGAGGGGACAGACTTGCTCAGCCACATGCGCCTCCCCATGGTCAGGAATATATGATCCCATTCAAATCTAACTGTGCAGCCCAAGCTGAGTGGAAGCTTCCCTGATACCAGGATGACTATCTATTTTCATAAAAGGCAATCAAAGGAGAGCATTTGTGAAATTTCCTTTCATGTCTTTACATGATCTGCTGGGGATGTGGTTTGGTGGTGGGCTTGGCAGTGCCGGGTTAATGGCTGGACTCACTTGTCGGAACCCAGGACATTCCTCTGACAGCCCAGGATGACTCAAGACCCTGGCAAGGGGCTCAGAGACCTTGGCACAGAGTCAAAAACACCTGTGCCTTTGATTTTAGCCCATGGAAAAAAAAAATATCAACTTTGTGTGAAGATTTACAAGTCACAAGAGTTTAAGTAGAATGATAGTTAATTTGTCACAGGGTGAAAAAGTTGAATTTTGGGGATTTAGAATGGGGGTTCAAGAGGCAAGATGGAGGAATATGGGTGTGTCCTGTCCTCCTTCTTCTTCTTGTCCTTCATCTTCTTCTTGATGGTGAACTTTTGGATTGGTTTAGAGTAGAGACAAACTGTCTAACATAGGTGATAGGTACTGGAAAATTATTGTAAATAAAGTACACTTAGTATAAAAAGCTAACACCATCCCAAAGGTGGTCAGTGTGCCACGAACCAACCTGCTGGACAGACCTCAGCAGGTCACAGAAAGAATGTAATAGATAAGAGAAAATAAACAACCTTGAAAAGCAGAACCGATGAATCTCGACTTCTTCAGTTGCAGGGCTGGGAGAAAACCTCGGGAGCCATTTCAACCACAGAAACCTAAGAATCACTGATCTTAGACTGAGTTGACTTTTCCAACTTAAACAATTCAATGATTCCCTGTTCCATCTTTCCTGGCTTGAAGAGCCATGATTTTA
This sequence comes from Camarhynchus parvulus, assembly GCF_901933205.1. NCBI lineage: Eukaryota > Metazoa > Chordata > Aves > Passeriformes > Thraupidae > Camarhynchus > Camarhynchus parvulus. Next base: position 149,452,759 of record NC_044572.1, on the reverse strand, counting down.
ATCTATAAAACACTTGCAGAACACTGCATGAACCCATAAACACCATGAAATGCAACACCCAGGGCTCTGCAAGCCCGTGCAATTCCATCTTGTTTCCTGGACAGCATTTCCAGCTGAAGGATTCCTGTGGTCCCCAACACTGCAGTTTCTCTCTCCTCCACGAGCTGTGACATATTTCTTGTCACAAGAGCACTGCAAGGCAGGGCTGTACCGTTATTGTTTCTGCAGGATGAACTGAGGAGGTGTTGTAAAGCTAAAAGACTTGCCCATGGTATCTTTACAACACTGAGAGAAGTCAAATTGTCTTCTGCTGAACTTTTTCCAGGAGGCCAGAGAGAAAATCACCTGGGGGGACAACTCAGGAGCCAAGTGTCCCCTCTCAGAGCAGTTTTGATGAGGATATCACACAATTTGTGTCACCCAGAACTTCTAGCTCCACAAACAACTCCCAAAACAGAGCCAGAAAGGCAAACTACAGCTTGTGTAACAGTTAGGTGAGGTGAGGGAGAATTTGGGGGAAGTTAAGTCATAGAATAGCAGAATGTTTTGGTTTGAAGGAACTTTAAAGATCATTGAGTTCCAGCCCTCCTGCCATGGCCAGGGACACTTCCCACTATCCCACGTTGCTCAGAGCCTCATCCAACCTGGATTTGAATACTTCCAGAGGTGGGACAGCCACAAATTCTGTGGGCATCCTATGCCAGGGCCTCACCACTTTCTGAGTAGAGAATATCATCCTAAATTCTCCAATTTCTTCAGTCTCAGGAGAAGGCAGAGATATGTTCAAGCCATTGGAGGCACTCAAATGAGAAGCTCCTTTCAGGCTGCTTAATGAGACTTTTAGGAGGCAGCAGCTGCAGTTCTGCATCTGGGATGATCACCACGTGGTATCCAACATGCCATGGCACCAAGGACAAGAAATCAATATCATCAACCTTTACCAGCATTATAATGACGAGGTTAATATTGATCTTTTGACATTAAGGTGTGGCATGAGAGTCCTTAGCATCATTGCTGGGAATTTGAAGCTGAGGCAGTATAAACCAGACTGCAGGCACAGCAATTTGCTCACAGATCCCTCAGAAATGCTGGATTAGAATGAATAAAGCAATTCTCAGCCTGATTTGTAATTGACTGTTCCCAAAGTCGTTGCTTTTTCTATCAGTAGAGAGAGGGGGTGTCTGTCCCTTCAAAGTCCCAGAGTGGCACAAGAAAATGCCAATGGAATTGTGTGGTCCTGCAGGCAGCAGAGTTGTGGTCTCAGCCTGTGTTTTTAGCCTGAAAACTAAATAGGAGTTAAGTTCTTGTTCTTTATAATGTCTTGATGTTGAACACACATTGCCTTGCTACAGGTGAAGTATCCCTCTGATTTCTCCTGTAATCATCACTAAAAGAAAACCTTTTCCCCAATGAAAGCATCCCCATGAGAATTTCTTAACCCTGAGTCTGCTGATCCAGTCCCTCACACTGATAATCTTCAGCCCTGAGAGATCAAGGTCTTAAAGGCTTAACCCCCTTTTTTCCTAGAGACAAATCTGATGTGAAATTCCCTTGGTCTGAGGTGCTGCTTAAGAAAAGAAAGGCAGAGAATCCAGCGATTAAATCATCACAGATGAGGAGATGCCACCAAGGCTCAGCATTTACCCAGGAATTTGTAAATGACTTTTGCTGTTGTTCCCATTTGCCATTTATATTCCAGCAGTGTTAAGAGGCCTTGAGTAAAATGAGACTCGCTCTGGGATTGGCACTCCATAGGCAAAACAGTCACAGACAGTCCTTGATCCTGAGAGCCTGCATTAGGCAGTGCCCAATCACTGCTGTGATGGGAGCTGCAGAGCGAGGGAGGTGAGTGTGTGTGGAGAGGGAAGAGAGGAGTGGGTTTAGTAACAGATACACAGGGATTCAGACCACTTTACAAATTATTGACCCTACTTAATTGCTAATCATCATGTGCATTAGCTATTTCTTTTTCTATGAGGGAAGGCAGACAAATATCCCTGTACTACAAGATTGTCTGAGCAAATAGGCGGGTCCTGGGTGGACCAAGGGTGGTGTTTTCCTCCCAGCACATTCTCCAGATTGACTGGAAATTGATCTATATGAGAATAGAGGATGGTGACAGATGGTGGAAGATTTCCCTGCCTCCTTTTTTGCTTTTGGCACCTTTGGTGCTCAGAGGAGTCAGGAGTGGTTGGGTTATCCTGGGTTGCTAGGACTGTTCAGGATGGAGAGCCAGTGCAGCAAGTGATTCCCTTTACTATAACACTCCATGAAAAGAGGAACATGGCTAAATCCCTTTTGGACAACCTCATTGCAGTAGTAAAAGAAGGTTTAGAAAGGAGGAAGAGAGAATTCTTTCATGGACAGATAATGATAGGACAAGTAGGAGTGGTTTTAAAGTCATAGAAGAGAGATTTAGCTGAGATATTAACAAGAAATTCTTCACTCAGAGTCTGGTGAGACACTGGCAAATGTTGCACAGAGAAGCTGTGGCTGCCCCATCCCAGGAAGTGCCCAAGGCCAGGCTGGATGGGATTTGGAGCACCCTGGGATAGTGGAAGGTTCTGTCCCATGGCAGGGAGTGGAACTGGGTGATCTTGAAGGTCCCTTCCAACACAACCCTTTCTGTAATTCTATGAATGCAACCTCCCCTGGAGATACCAACTGCTTGGCCAGCAATTCTCACTTCACACGAGGCAAACAACCTCTAATAATTGTATCTACTAATTACCAGTGACTGCTGTCTGAGGAGTTGTGTCGTATTTTATTTTTCTCTGGGATGGCCCATAAAGGCCAAGAGCAGGAAGCTGCTGAAGGATGGATCTGCACTACTTGGCTTCAGATCCTTCCCAGATATCTCAGGTTGGATACATCTTTTTTTTTTTTTTTTTTTGCACATCAGTATGAGCCAAGAGCAACATCTACTGGCCGAGCTGTTTAGCAAGACCAAGTGTAGATCTGGCACAACCCACGGGTTTTACACATCTGTGAGATACTTTTAGGTATTACCCAAGCACCAGGATTAGCACCAGCACTTCCCAGCTGTTGCCACCAAAGAAAATATCTCAGCCCTGCACACCTGGTCTTGGCTTTTACCCATCCCTAATGTGAAAATCGATTTTTAAGCTGGCTGTGTCCTGGGTAGCTCATCTTGATAGAAGGAAGTATCAGTGTATCTCCATTCCTTCTTAGCAAATGCACTTCTCATTGAGGACTCCTGAGATAAAACATGTTAAAGGGGAGTGGCAGCCCATGAAATGCCACCATAACTGCAAGAAACTTTCCATGGGGGGATTCAGGTGGTCTAACTTTATAGATTAAAAATAAAGGGTTCAAATTTGGAGGCTAAGCCTTTTCTGGTGTCTCCTGGCAGGCACTAAGAGAATGTGTGGACTTCAAAATAGGAGCTCAATAAGAAATGGTGCTGGCAAAGCTGGGTTATGAGGAAGGATTATGGGAAGGGGCTTCACCTCCCAAAACTGTCCAAATGAGTCAAATTCAATGTTACCATTGGATGTTACTTGGGTTTCTTTTTCACAATCTGTCTCAAAAGGCAGCATGGCAATGTGTGGGAATGGGAGTGAGATATCACTACACCCAAAAAATGTTAGCAAGGAAAAAAAAGGAAATTGAGAGACTGTGAGTTCATTTTATTAGAAAGAGTGAGAAGAAGCCCCACAAAAAACAGGCATAGCTCATGTCTCCACCTCGGCAGCCTGGAGCCCTCAGCTGTTCAGGCACTGACAGGAGAACGGAGCTCTGAGGGACTCCAAATCAATTACACATAAAACACAATTTACCCCCTCATGAGGGCCATTTCTCTCATAAGAGCAGGATTTAGAGGGGAGTAATACAAAAGCAGCCTGATCTGTATTTTGAGGTCACTGCAAGACCCCAGACCCCCCTCTAGAGCATTGCCAGGTGAGCAACAAACAGCCCAGGTGGTTTTAGAACTCTGTGGTGCAGATCCGGCCACTTGGGCACTTCATAAATAAAGCAGGAAAATAAGAACTCTGAAAAAACAGACTTTATATTTGGCCATGTTGCTAGAAACACTCATACATCTCTGCTGATTATAGAAGGAGACAAAATGACCTCCTCAGACACTGAGGATGTTTTTTGGTCAGAGAAATCCTTCTCTCATCAGGGGTGAGAGAGGCAGAGAACCACAAGAGGTTAAAATGAGCAGGATCCACAAGCCAAAGCTGTATGAAAGGAGAAGGAACAACCCTGCCTGCTGCAGGCAGGTGGTGAACTTGCTCTATCCAGGTGCCTCTCCTGCTCCTGCTGACTCACAGCCACGTCCAGCTGTCCCTTTGGCAGTCCCCTCTCAGGACAGCACCTGCAGGTGTTCTGGGCAGACAAAACTGGAACCAGGGCACCTGAGGTGTGCAGGGAGCTGTGCCCTCTGAAAGGGGCAGGACCAGCACTCTGGATGTTTGCTCAGGCTTGTCAGAAATCTCATGCATGACCCCAAAAGAGTCATCTTCCCTCTGCCTGGTTTCCAAAACGGGAGTGTCTCTGATAGTGATGGGAAAGAGAATGATGTAGGAAGGTGCTGAAACTGGGAAAGACAAATTTTGCTCTTTGTGGCCATGATCTATGGACATAAAACCCAACTGGAAAAAACACTGTGGTTTTTACTAAGCCTGTTGTAGCCCAAAAACCCCACCAGATCCCACAGTCACAATCTCATCCAGAAAGGGATTGTAACCAAACCCACTTTGGACAGGTGTGGTACCTGCCCACATAAAACAGTCAAGACTAGTAAGGAAGGTTTTTGTTCTGCTTGATTCTGGTCCATAGATGCTGGAAGGGCTGAATCTCTATGTATGCCATTTGTAGGATCCCCTTCATGGGGAGGACAGGAAGGTTCTCACAGGAAAATGAATCACTCAGCTCCTCCAAACTGCAGCACAGACTGGGGTTTCACCCAAAGCCAGCAGGACTTTGATGGTCATTAAGGCTCATTTTACCTCTTCTTGAGAATGCCTGACCTTATGCAATGTTTTGTGATGATTTCCATAACTTCCACCTGGTTTCATGCACACATTTCTGGACATGGCTTCAGTGCAGCACTTGTGGGAGGAAAGGGAAAGGCCATGGGGAGTTTGAGTCTTCCTCTACTCTCTGCCAGAATAATCTCCTGGTTACAGCAACTGGTGCATGGAAAGTCATAATGACAAGTGCTTGGGAAAAAGGAGTTGTCTTAAACCTAAGAAAAAAAGATAACTCCAGGCTACAGAAGCCCAGGGGTCTGGTTTCAGCCTGATGCCTCCCAGAAATTATCTATTTCTAGATAAAAAGTGGAATCAAAAAGCTGCATCCAAGCAGATGGGCTGGTTCTGATCCCTGGCTGAGCAGGCACACGAGGATCCACACAGGTAATGCGTGAGCAGAGGCCAAATAAAGAACAGAACAGCAACCCAAGACAGGAGGGGCACAAGCCTGAAGGGAAAGGTTGAGCTCTGGTGTCTCCCTGAATAATACAAGGCACAAAATATCCTGTTACCAGCCTGGGGAGCAGACAATTAAAACACTACTTGAAGCAAATGTCTCCTGACTCTGGCTCAGAATTTCAATTAGGCTGGGAAGGCTTATTGCACTTAAGTGCAGGTTAGTGACATTTCAGGAAGGAGAGATTGATTGGGAGCTGGGTCACAGCTCAGCAGCAGGGATCTTGTCTAGGGGCCTGTCCTTAAAAAACAATGTGTGATCTCTGCGTGGCATTTTCCTTGTTTAGCTCGTTTATGTTTCCTTTGAGAATGAATAATCCCAGTAGCCAGAGCTGTGTCCCTCCTTTCAAACACTGCCTTCTTTTCTTACTCATTTCCTTTTTCAAAGTTCTTTAAGCATCCTTAAGTGTCCAAGCAGTATTTCCTCTGGCTCTTCTTTTCCTCCTAAGGTAATTAACCTTTTCCTGTCTCGAGAATCAGGTTCTGACTTGCAGGAAACTTTTTTCCTTACTGGTTCACCAGCTTTGCAGAGCCATGAAAAACAGGGGAGTGTCTGCTACTACAAACAACCTCACTCCAGCATTTCTCTCTGGAACACAAAGTGGGGAAATGCTGCCAACCAGTTCAAAAAATAAAAAGAATTATTGGAAGACACCAAATGTGAACCAGGAAAAGTTGAGTAAGTGATAAACTCATGCAGCACAATGCACCAAATCCTTTGGTCTGGTTAGTGGTGACTGAGAGCTACAGCTTTTGGGAGATGTGCATGAGACAGGATTTTTTTTTCCATAAAACATCCCAAAATTCATTAATTCCTCACCATTCCCACACATTTATACTGCAACTGCTGTAACCACACAACTGCATGGACTAATAAAAACATCACACAAAATGAAACCCTCCCAGATGGAAATACTCTGGTCTAGCACTAAAACTCCAGCACAGACAAAAATCCTGCTAGGGACACACACTGGAGAGATGAGGAGCAAAACAAATAATCAGGTATGATTAAATTAACCAGGAGAGATTTAGACTGGATTTTAGGGATTTCTTCACTGGAAGGGTGATCATATTGGTTCCAATAGGAACTCAAATACTAAGAACTGTGTAACTTGGGACCAATGAACATGGAACCAGTGAATTTCTCTGGGTTTTGACTATGTAAGTATGTGAAAAATCTAGTAAAATTCATGTGTGATTGAAGGATTTTCTCCACACAACCCAGGCAATGTATGGACAGAATTATTTCTGTTGTGCATACTGGCCAGAATAAAGTAATGTCTTGATTTTCCAACAGGAAAAAGAAAAAAAAAATTTTTGAGAATTTCTGTTTTTCCCGAAGTTTCAGTGACACAACCACTAACCGCCAGGCACTCAGAAAAGAGGAAGCAGCCAGCTCCCATCCCGATTTTTCCATTATGATCCCAAGTGTGGAGTTCTCACGTCCTTCTCACTCCTCATCCTCTCTCTAACCTCTCTAACACTCCACCTCTAACCTCAAACAGAGCCAGCCTGCACTCAGCAGGCTTAGAAAAACCTTTCCTAAAAGCCAGGCTTCTCCTTTGGAAAGGGATTTGGTTGTGCTGAAAGGCAAATATTTGCCGGAGAAAGTTTTGGTGGGTCCTTCAGGGATCTCTGCACATGAAGGGCAAATTATTGGTGCTCGCTGCTTGGAGCACAGTAATGAAAATTTTTTTTTTTACCTTTACCAAATGGTGTTTTCTTTTCCCTTGGTCAGCTCTGAGAAAGGTTTTATTATCAGAGGAAAATCCATTTTGTGCTGGCACTGATTGTTCCCCACGGAGCCATTGATGGCCCAGAGCCCTCAGTAACCACCCTGGCCCCTTGAAAGCACCGTGGAGGTTTTCCAACGCCCCTCCAACAGATTATTCCTCTCTGCATCCGTGGAGTGAGATGAATCAATGGGGGACCCAGGAGGGTTATTTGCCCATGAATTATTTACACCCACTGGGTAATACTTCATTTTAGACTGGCCTTGTTTTACGCTTGTAATTTTTAATTCTTATAATTCCACCTCCAGCAAGCAGAGGCTCCTGAGAGCAGTAGATTATATCTCAGCGGGCACACTCTGGGATGCATAAATAACCTCTCCTCTGCTGACAGCACATGGGAAATGGGCTGGGCTTTCACTGAGGTTAAGATTTCCCCCCCCCCCTCTCTCTGTCTTAAAGGAATCTTTATCTCCGTGCAGCTATTCTGTAACATGCCTCTGTTTGGTAGCAAAAGAACTATTTAAATGCAAATGTTGACTTTTTGCCAGGGGCTGGAGGGAAAATACTTGTCTAATGATGTCCTTCCAAAAGTACAACTGGTGCTGTTTATAAAGGAATTGCATCAGGAGGAGTTGGGACTTTGGTAACTTGCACTTCTAAACGCCTCTGCCCATACTGACTTCTACCCCTTGTAGTCATTGCCAGGAAAAAAAAAATAAAATAACCTAAATATATGAATATTTATAAAAAATATACTAAAAGCAAAGCAATCTTTTGATGAGATTTCCTCTTCCTCTGAAGATGGAGGAATTGGGATCACTGCAAGCTCACTCAAGTTTGGGATGTTTGGGTTTTGTTTTCTTTTCTCCTCTGGCTTGGGTCTGAGTTTTCAGACATTGAATATCAGGGTGACAGGGTCTACAAGGTGACTTTTGGGCTGGGGCCCACTTGGAAGGGAAAGAGGAGATTCAGACTCTGAAGGTGAATGAGAGGGAAAGAAGACCTGGAGCGAAGAAGAAATGGAAAAGATGCCTGGAGCAGGATGATTAATTTTGGCAGGGATAAACCAATCTTCACTGTTTTGTACCATTTTCCTCTGCTGGTTCTGATTTAAAGCCAAAATTAGCCAGACCTTCCAGACTTGCTTGCAAATCAAACAGCCCAGGGATGCTGAAAGAAGACCAAAGTTACACCAAACAGAGGAAGGGAAGAAAACACAAAATACCCAACCAACGTCCCCATAGAATCACCTTCAGCCAGAGAGAAAATTAAACACATACTGTGGGTTCAACTTTGGGCGATGGCCCCTGCTCCCCATAAGCAAGTTCTGTGTAGGAGCAGGAAGGGCTCAAAACAATGGGAAACAGATCTGTGAGATCCATCAGGAGTGGATGGAGCAGTGCCTGGAGACACCAAAATCTTCTTCAAACAGAGAATGTTGGGAAGGGGTGGTTGAGCTGTTAGACCTGTCACACAAGGGAGCTGCAGCAGGAGCTGGAAGCTGGGAAAAATCCCAGTGGGATTTAGTGGGTCTGTCTGTGAGACGCTCCTCATGAGCCAGACCAAGGTTCCCACATCCTTCCTCATCCTTCCCCCTCCTTCCCCTCTCGCAGCTCGGGCTCTGCAGGCTGATGAGCTCCAGCCTGTGCGATTTGATATAGTTCAGTTACCAAGGAGACAACGATCTGCAAAGGGGAACCTTTGTGGCATCCGGGGGAGGAGAATCGATGCAGATCATTCAGGGCTTGAGGATGGCCCCAGGCCCAGAGCTCAGGAGCAGGGAAGCAATTGTCCTGGTCCTTGTGAGGTATCCCGGGCAGGCTGCAGCCTAGAGGGTGTCCAAAATACCATTTCGAATGAGATCAGTCAGTCTGTGGGATGAGGAAGGGTCAGTCTGTCCTTAAAGCCTGTCCTTAGCAGCAGTTAGACCGTTCAGCTGAGACAATGGAGATGAGAAATGGTCTCTTTGCCTAACACGATCCTACATCTCAATGAACCTGATGGGAAAATAAGGATCACCAAAAGCTCCTTCAGCTGAGAAGAGCTGGAATTGAGGTTTCAATAATTCTGCTTAGATCAGGGTTAGTTTTTTAGAGTGGGGTAGAAAAGTTTGGCAACATCCTACCAGTGTTCTGGCTGTCCTTTTTCCTTACCCTCCCCAAACCAAGAGGCTGTCACCCTGCCCTGACATTTGCCCAAACTCAGGTGGAGTATACAGGTGCAGCAGGAAGGGTGCATTGCTTCGGAAGTCAAAAGAGACACATCTCTAAAAACAAGGATTGTGGAGGATAATAAACCCCCTTGGCTGGAGCAGTGCTGCTCTGGCTGTTCCTGACTGGTCCTGAGCAATCACTTCAAGTTCTGACCCAGCATCATCCCAGCTGGAGCTGGGAAAGACTCCTTCCAATAGGTATCTCCTCTCATTTCCCACCTGATGATCAAGCCATGAACGTGAGGATGAGTGCTGAGGGACCTCACTAACTACTGAGAGGTTGTCTGAAGAATAGGGTTAAAATCCAGGAACTCTGAAGAATAGGGTTAAAATCCAGGAACTCAGGGGATGATCCTTCCTCCAGCAGCTGGGGAAGAGGGAAAATAGAATTCAGTTCTGTACATTCTCCTTGCCCGGGGAAGGCTCCGTGGCTGAGTTGTCAGGTTGAATCTCTTCCCAACACGTATCCTGCAAATAACTCCTTTGTTCCTTTTTCAGTTCAGCAGCTCAAACTCTGAGGCAGTGACAGTCTCCTGAAAGGATTTCATGGGAGAGGAGGGAGGCTCCTCCCTTGTGAGCTTTGAGATGTTCTCTGCATGAAGGAAGCTGTGAAAAAAGCACTTGAGATGTGGTGACCCCACAGTGAGCACCTGGGTTGGGAGGGACCTTAAAGACCATCTAATTCCACTTAAAGACTGAGTAATTCATGGACAGGGGCACCTTCCACCAGCCGTTGCTCAGAGCCCCATCCAACCTGGGGAAATTTTTTGTAATCCAAACACCCACAAGAGACAGGAATAAACCTGGATGTGGTAGCTCCTTCATTGCTTTTGGAGAACAGATTATTAGGGCTGGACTGGGTAAGGATTAGGGGTGGGTTGGGTAGCTCTTGCCTAGGGATGGATGAGCCAGTCCCATGGTGGTTCTGGTTCCTGAGTCTTGATACAGCAAATTAAAAAGGATGGTCATTGTTGCAGAACATTTCAGACTGGTCTGGGGACAGAATTGTTCAGCCGGATTTTTGCATCCCCACCCTGTCTGGGCAACAGCAGGAGCTAATTTTGGAGGGCAGCGAGGGAACGTGGAAAGCAGACCTGCAGTTGTCATGACAGGAATCTGTGGGAATGATGCACATTTTCAGCTGTTACTGGTGCTGCTTCTCTGTGCATCGGTTTACAGGAACATCATTCAGGCTGGGGACATGTGGGAAGGATAAGTCATTCCCTGTCTAGCGAGCCCTCCAACTCACCCAGCCTGGAACACCCACAGGCCCTCCCCAGGCTACTCTGGGCTCCATCTGCACTGTGCTTTTCAGGTGGAAGTTCTAAACCACTTCCCAAGCCCCCAGCCAACAGAGAATCATGGAATCCTGGCATGGTTTAGGTTGGAAGAGATGTTAATCTCATTCCAACCCACCTTTCACTATCCCAGCGTGCTCCAAGTTCTGTTCAACCTGGCCTTGGACACTTCCATGGATGGGGCAGCCACAGCTTCTCTGGCAATCTGTACCAGGGCATCACCACCCTCACAGGGAAGAATTCCTTCCCAATATCCAATTTAAACCTGCCCTCCTTCATCTTCAGGCCATTCCCCCTTGTCCTGTCACTACATGCCCTTAAACAAACAAATAAATATCCTGAAAAAAACACCATTTGTGGGGTTAAAAATCTACAAATGGAAGAGCTACCAAGACCTCAGAAGATGAACAAGAGTTTCATAAGTAACGAATAACATGAATTATTTTTCCTGAACTTCATTTTCCCATGGCTCACAGAGCAGCCACACAACACAGGGGTGCTGGAAGAAGGAATAAAAAGGTTATTTTACCCAGCACCAAAGTGTGGCTGATTCTGATGTGAAACACCCCAGTTTCCAATTGACAGTGATTTTGGGAAAGCCATGCTCCAGCAGTCATTGTTCCAGAACTTTCACACCCCAGGCAAGCAGGATCTCCAGGCTGAAGACGCTTTTCTAGCACCTCTCTGATAGGGTCTCACTCAGGAGCAAAACAAAAACACAAAAACAAACACACAAAAAACCCCTCATAAAATCCAGTGACAGCAGAGCAGCAGAGCCAAGACCTCAGCACAGAGCAGAGCAAAGAGGATTCATCAGGGCATTTGATGGTAAGGGTTCCCTAAAACTCTTTTTCTTAGAATATCTAAGTTGTTTCCTGACCTAAAGACAAATTTTTCATGGAAGCATCTGGGTTTTTCTGTGTTTTTAAATAAAAGAGGCAAACTCTTTTAACAGAACTCAATGTTCTGTGTGGGACATTCCTGCTAGACCCATTTTGAGGGGGAGCAGGAAGACAAGAACTGGAAGTGTGTCACTGCTGGGGGAGTTAGGAGGAGATTTCTAAAGGGTTTGGAGAAATAAAAGGGCATGAAATTTAAGACAAAAAAACTCTTCAAGTGGGTGAAAATATTCTCCCGTGTCTAATTAGGAATTAGAAGAAGGTTCAAAAGGAAATGAAAGATCTGTGATGTGAATCATAGAATGAAAGTTCTGTGATGTGAATCACAGAATCATGGAATGGCTTGGGCTGGAAGAGACCTTAAAGATCATCTCATTTGGGTTGGAAGGGACTTTGATTGCCACCTAATTCCAACCCTCCTGACATGGACAGGGACACCTTCCACTATCCCAGGATGATCCAAGGCCTGTCCAACCGGGTTTTGGACGCTTCCAGGGTCAGCCACAGCTTCTCTGGGCAACCTATGCCAGGACGTCACCATCCTTACTGGGAAGAATTTCTCATAAATAGCCATCTGAGGCTCTGGAAAGAAAAGAAACATTTCTGTTCTTGCACTTGGACTCCTGGGAATAGGAAAAAGTCCAGCTTGTGGTACACTCCAAGGCAGAGAGGCAGCAGAATTCTTCGCTGGTCCTCTTGCCCTCTGCAGGTTTAGGGAACACTGCCATTAGTCCTGGATGGGAGTAGGTATTTCTGGATAGGTGGGAATTGCAAGGAAAATAAGACAGAAAACAAAGGGAGGAAAGCAGCCCTGACAAGTGATAGGACAAGGCAAAATGGCCTCCAGTTGAACTAGGGCAGGCTCAGTTTGGATAACAAGAAAAATTTTTTGACTGAAAGAGTGGTTGAATATTGGAATAGGCTGCCCAGGGAAGTGGTGGAGTCACCATCCCTGGGAGTGTTTAAAAACTGGGTAGACTTAGTACTTTGCCACATGGTTTAGTGGGCAAGGTGGTGATTGGTTGAAAGTTGGATTTGAAGATCTTGGAGTCTTAATAACAGAGGAAAGGAAGGGAAGGGAAGGGAAGGGAAGGGAAGGGAAGGGAAGGGAAGGGAAGGGAAGGGAAGGGAAGGGAAGGGAAGGGAAGGGAAGGGAAGGGAAGGGAAGGGAAGGGAAGGGAAGGGAAGGGAAGGGAAGGGAAGGGAAGGGAAGGGAAGGGAATAAATTACTTTTTCCTATTAACCTCTCTCTGAAAGCCTTAAAGATATTTAAATTCTTTATTCATGCGGGGAAACTGAAGCACAAAAACATTAAATTTCTTGCCCAAAGACATGCTGGGCACCCACAAGCAGAGACCAGAACCCCCTCTCCTCTGTTATGTGAGACCAGGGAGAGTCACTTGAGGGGTACAAAATCCATTCAGTCCTCCTCATGGAAGGGGTTGGACACCATATCCCACCATCAGCAGCCTCAGAGAGGCTGCATTTGCAGAGCTCAGCTCCTGGTGGTTGTGTGTCCCGGAGTGAGTGAGAGCAGCATCTGCTCGGCGGAGCAGGGCACAGCGGAGCAGAAAAAAAGGTCAACTGCTTCCTCCCCCCGCTCCCCTCCAGGTTGGAAGCAGGGAGAGCTCTCCAGAGCACCGTGGATGTTCCCTGGGCTCCTCACCCCCCTGATAATTATCCCACCAGGCCATGCGAGAGCAGCAAAGCCCCCCTGGGGCCAGTGTGTGGCGGGGGAAGCAAAGCGGAGGAAAAGCCACGCGCTCGTGGCTGCCCTGGATCCCGGAGAGGGAGAAACCCAACCAGCCAGTCCCTTCCCCTTGACCTGAACTCACCCCTGGGTCCAGGGAACCTTATGGGCTGTGACACAGGAGCAGGCTTGCAGGAGGGGATTGTGGCTGAAGGGGACACAGCGTAGGTTCGGAGTCGTCGCGGGGGTCTGGGAGTTTTCCTGCTGCCTTGATTCAATGTGACAAACTCATTTCTTCTGCAGCGTGGCTGCGTTTAACCAAATGGCAACTTCTGTCCTGGGCTGAGATGTGGCATTTGGGAGGGCAGAGCTGTGGCATTTTGGAGGGCACAGCTGTCTCTCCCAGTGAGGCCCCACAACCACACTGAGCTAAGTCGCTCGTGGTAAATGTTCCGTCCCTTACTGCTGTCCCCAAACTTTATGGGGTGACCCCAAAGATGAACACACAGCTTCAGATGTGGCTTTAATCCTCTAACCCAGCATCCCAGACCCTTTTTATCCCCCCTGCCTTCTTGCACTCACTGGAAACCACCCGGATCTGCAGAACTCTGTTGTGCATGCATCACCCTGAGTCTCGGTGCTTTGTCCCCACAGGAACATGGAATTTCCAACAATATGGATTGGAAAAGACCTTAAAGACCATCTCATTCCACCCTCTTCTGCTTGACCAGGTTGCTCCAAGCCCTGTCCAACCTGGCCTTGGACACTTCTAGGGATGGGGCAGCCACAGCTTCTCTGGGCAACCTGTGCCAGGGCCTCCTGACCTTCACAGTGAAGAAATTCATTCTCTGGAGCACTTACAAAGATAGAAAGCCAGGTGCTCATCTCTAAATGGCCTCCAAATCCCAACTTCTTCCAGAAACCTGATCCAGCTGGTCACAGACCAAGCGTCCAGCTGCCAAGCTCAGCTCCTTGAAGTCCACTCAGGTTTGGGGCCAGGTCACTCTTGCTCATTCAGAATATCTGAATGGTCAAACATCCTGGACAAACAGCCCGCTCCACCCACCCCCCACATCCCCTGCTTCCAGCACGATCCAGGGCATCCAACACTGATCATCAACAGGAGCAAAACCCTTTCCTTTAATGCCCCAAGGTAGCCAAGAGCACCACACCAGGGACAGATTTGAGCCCTGCAGGGAAGAAAACATCGCTTTACCCCCTGAGAGGAGGGAGAGCTTTGCTTTCAGTGGAGCAAATGCCATCTGTTCCCATCGCCCACAGATCCGGCCACGCTGCGCGGCTGCGTCACCGCTCTGCCGAGCACAAGGCATCAGAGACAGGCTCCAGCAGCAAGGAATGCTTAACCCTCCTCCATCCTGGCCAGCAGGATGCTGCCAGGACAAAACCAGGCCGTGAACACCATCACACCCGAGCTGGCACAATGTAGGGCTGGCAGCGCCCAAAAGGTGCCATGAGAAGTTGCTCCAAATGTCCCTGGTGATGCCGCATCCAAGCAGGGAAAGCTGGAAAACTCAGGAGGGAGGACTAGGGAACACAGAAGACTGCACATCAGAGGGAAGACAGCCAGGTTTGGCTCATTGCTTCTGGCCTTGGAGCACTCTGGTGTAGCCAGGAAATCCCTTTCACACCCACAGGAGGAGGCTTCAGCAGCAAAAGAGCAGGGAAGCTCCTTTGGGATGGAAACCACCTCTACCAAAGAGACCTGGAGTAAACAGGGCAGAGAGGAAAACCTGATTCCTATGCTTCCTCCTCCAGCTGAAACCTGCTTTGTTCAGAGGGCTCCTGTATCCCTGTTTAATGATCCACTCTGCATTTACATTTAATTAGAGGAATGAAAGAGCCAATTAACAAGATCTACACTGAATGCAAGCAAAAGGGATGGCTGGTGACTCAGCTGCAGGGACAGAGCCGAGGGCTGGGGTTTTGCAGGCAGCTTAGCCAGACCTCAGGTCCTTGTGCCTCCTTTCTGACAACTCAGGGATTGCTCCATGCTTTGGACCCCCTCATGGACCCAAATTCAAACTCATCCCTGTTTTTCTCCCTTGCAGTTGGTTTTCATCTGAATAATGAGCAGAGTCACTCAGCATACACTGTAATATTGCTGATGTGGGGGAGGGCAACACCTTGCTCAGAGAAAGGAGGGGAGGCCAAAGCACCCCTGTCAGGATGATTTTGGCTCACTCAAAAATTCAGGGTCTCAGAAATTCCCCAAAGGACACAACTCCCTGTGCACAGCTGCTGTGGGAGCTCTAACTTGCACCCCTGGAATTTATCCTGCATCACCCCTCCTGTGACAGCACAGCTGCCTGTGGGTCCTCACAGCCAATCAGACCAAGGAAGTGATTAAAAAAAGTTTATTTTTTTTTTTTTGAAGCTGCACTAGCTCCCCATCCAATGTGTCAGGTGGTGGCTGCAGAGGAAGGAAGGAGAGGGTTGGTGCACTGGGCTGTGTGAGCTGGTCCCAGCCCTTCCTGCAGTGTGAAAATCAGGTGCAATGAGGCTGAAAATGCTGCCAGTGCTGGTCCAAACTGAGAGTGAACAGAACCAGGTGTGTCAGCACAAGCTCCACCCTTCTCACAGGGTTGGATCTCGTTAATCCCAGATGAAGAAACATCTCCTCTGCCTGCTGTGAGCCAGAGCTCATCGCTGAACCCAGCTCCAAATTAAAACAGGCACGGAAAGGTGTGGCTGAGGAAGATTCCAGATGGAATCCTTGCAATAAGAGGTCAGGCTTGAAAGGAAGGGAGCAACAAGAGGGTGGGGAGCACAACCCCCAGGCAGGACCTGAGGATGATCATGAAGAAGGGGCAGGCAGGAGAATAACCTGAAGATTGGCTGAGGGTGATGTGAGAGCAAATCTCAGCAACCATGAAAGGGGAAACCTGCTGAAGGTTTAGGCTTACTGAGAGCCTCTTTTCAATTTTAATCATTGATTTCTTTGTTTGCTTTAGTGCTGTGGAAAGACACGGCCTCAGCAGTGGAGGAATACTGTGGGATGCACAGGCTTTAGCAACATTCTGCCTGCAGTGCTCTTAGCCCTCAGGGATAGATCCCACAGGAAAACCTCTCTTGGAAAGGGGATGGAGGGGAGCCAGCAAGGTCAGGTTGTACCCCATTTCATCCTAAAGATAATAATTTCACTTAGAGCCAGTGCAAAGCTGTGCTCAGACTGAGATGTCACCCGTAACCACTCATCATCCTCCTCCTCCATATCCAGTCTCCTTGCTAGAGATCCTGACTCCTTCCGTCCGAGGCTTATTTTGGGATAGGTCAGGGCCTGCCCTCACACCCACCACCCACCTCGTGGAGCAGCTCTTTGCTGGCTCAGAGGGGAGCTCAGGGTGACTTGCTGAGAAGTGAAATTCTCCACTGGGGCCAGCTGGAGTTACTCACTGCCTCACACGGGCCCTGAGAGCCGAGTTCCTCTGCTGCTCAGTCAGTCAGCTCAAATCAGAGCTGAGAGACAAGAGCTCGTGGCACAAAGAGATCAGCACACCATTTACTGCACTGGATGTCCCAGATACAGTAATGAGGGTTATGATCAAACTGAGCTTGGAGAATGGCACGTCCTAGGACACATGTGCTGGCAAATGAATCCCTGTCATTACCTGATCTGCCCAAAGCTGAGCTTCCCTGCCTCTCACAGTGCTGTCAGTAAAGATTTTTGAGTAGTGAGTAAGAATTTTCAGTCTGGACTCACTCCTCTTAATGGTCTCTGCAGCTCTTTTCCTGAGCCACCTCCAGCTGTGCTGATGCACAAGTGAGGAGTGTGGACCCATTATCAGAGAATAACCTTGGCTTGCCCACCCTTGGGTCACATCCAGAGCAGCAGCAGATGCCCCAGCCATGACCAGAGCACAAACAAGAACAGCCCAGTGTTCTCACCTCCACAAATGGAATACCACAGAGGTGACAGCACCTTCCTGAAGATGGAATGGAGACTTTTTCCATTAGACAAATTCTTATTAAAGACCAACCCACTTTTGTCCCTGCTCACCCTGGTGTAAAATCAGAGCCCTTCGGGTCAGCTGAGGAGTGACCCCACCTTTGCACTGAACTCTGGTTCTTTCTTGATTTAGGTTGAAAAAATTCAGCATTAGGCAGGCAGCAAATGGAGTAATCAGTGTGATGGATAGAGGCATCCTCAGGGCACAACATATTTCATCACTGAAGCACTGAAAACCTACCCTGGGCCACCAAAGATGCTTTCTCTGTGCCACCCACCTGTCTCCTTCAATGCCGGACATTGCCTCTCTTTTTGGAGTAAATGCCAGGGTGTCATCATTTGTCAGATGATTTTTTTTCCTAAAAGAGAAGCAACTCCATGACCAGACTTTAATCATACCAACCACTGGAGTATTTATTGACTATTACAACTATTCCCATCCAGACTTGCTAAGAGCCATCATCACAACTCAGGGAGTGCTGGTGCTCAGCACTGTGCATCTGTTTGCTAAAAGATGCCAATTGCTCTCAAGATCTGAGTCAGAATAAAGGAAGAAAAGAATAGGAGGGGGAAAATCATGTGCAAAAATGCCTCGACTTCTTCAAGGTCATGGGCAGATGAAGGATCAGAGCTTAAGCTCTCCTACAAGGTTCTGGACCAGCATCTTTAGACCCCTCCCATCACAAGACTAAGCTAAATTGGGTGCTGAGCCCATGTCACGCACTACAGATGACACACTCCCAATATAAAACTAATTTCAGCATGCTGCACCATAAGAAAACACCCACATGGAATGAAGTTTAAACTAACATTATTTTTCTTCTTTTTTTGGCAAGAATACATAAGTGGCAAGACCAGATGTTTCATGAATTCATGCATTCTATCAGCTTGTTTGCCTTCAATAAAAGCAAAAATCCAGAGCAGAAATGTGCAATCAATATTTGGGTTTTTCATCCCAGAAATATTGGGCAAGGTGGCTGGTCCAGGTTTTCCCTCTGTTTTATTTTTACAAAAGCATCATCTAAAATAAAAAGAACAAATTCACTTTCTAGGTGCAGCCAAAGATTTTCTTCAGCCCCAAACACTCACAGCCCTGAAGGGCCCTTGAGCACGGGATCACAGAATGGTTTCAGCTGGCAGGGCCTTGAAAAATCACCCAGTTTCACCTTCCACTATCCCAGGTTGCTCCAAGCCCTTTCCAACATGGCCTTGGACACTTCCAGGGATGGGGCAGCCAAAGCTTCTCTGGGAATTCCATTCCAGGGCCTCACTACCCTTAAAGCAAAGAATTATGTAATCTAAATCTACTCTCCTCCAACTGAAGGCCATTCCTCCTTGTTCTATCACTACAAGCCCTCGTGAAAAATCCCTCTCCAGCTTTCCTGACATCTGGATAATTGCAGGTCTGCCTCCACCTCCTCCTGTGCATCTCTAGAAGCAGCCCACTGACCTCTGCCCATGGCAGAACCTGAAGGGATCAATCCCGCCAAGATTCCCATTTATTCACATCCTACTCCACAATCCTAAGGAGCCCGTGGATTGGGGAGGCCCCACTGGCTGAATGACCCATGGCTGTCATTTCTATGTATCTTTCTAATGTTTGTTGAAGAAACATATTAAGCTTTTTATTTCTTAGTTCCCTTCAAGAACAAACAACAGGGAAAAAAAAATGTGTTGTGCCTCAGGCAGTCTTTTTTACTACCTTATATAGAGTTCATGCAATAAAGTCCATTAATTAAAACATGAATATTTAAAAGTGCTTTCAAGAATGGCAGCCTTATCTCACCAGAGGGAAGAAGAAAGAAGAGGGGGGGGAAAAAAAGGGGAAAAAATGTGGTAAAACACAAGAAAGGCAGAAGATAGTTCATTTTGCCAGAGGAGCATTCAATTATTTAATTGCTGAATTAATGCTTTGTCCCCAGGTGACACTGGATGTTCATTTGCAGAGGGAGGATCTGGATGGAAAAAGGTGGGGAGGGAAGGAGCGGGGGCGACGGCGAACACTTGGAGTTTTAATTAAAATGTGAGGTAGACAAAGTTGTCATTTCTGTGAGTGCTGCCTTTCCAAGAGAGGACTTCCTCCGTGGAATGGTCCTCGAAAGCAGAACAGCCACAATTAATCCACTGCACTGAGGATTGAATAGGGAGAGGCAGCTCAGCAACACAGCATCCGCCTTGGAGGGACCCTGCTCCTCAAAAATACACCTGAGGGTCTTGGTGTAATGGGAAACAGCCCCCAGGGTGGAAAATGGAGAC
The DNA here is from genome assembly GCF_901933205.1 of Camarhynchus parvulus. Taxonomy (NCBI): domain Eukaryota; kingdom Metazoa; phylum Chordata; class Aves; order Passeriformes; family Thraupidae; genus Camarhynchus; species Camarhynchus parvulus. The sequence goes on along the minus strand of NC_044572.1, from coordinate 149,433,248 downwards.
AGGAATGGCAAATGTGGGAGCCAGGAGTGTATTTCAACCCCTGCACTGGGCTTGTGCACAGGTACCACACCTGATCTGGGATGTGGGGAAAGAAGGAGTTGAGGAGCAGCCAAAAGTCTCCAAACCCACAACTCTCCAGTAAAAGCCCCAAAACCCAGTGTGGATGCTGCAGGGGAAGATGCTGCATGATAAACCTCACATCAGGGAGTGGAGAGAGCTTTGAGGAAGAGCTGGGGGTCCCTAGGAGGGGTTCAAACCACCAGTCAAGCACAAACTGGACTTAAAGCAGATCAAGAGCATTGAATGGAGCAGGAGAGGTCTGTGCTGTGGAGGGTGGGGCAGAGGGATGCATGTCCCACATTTTTTTGGGATTAGGGGACAGCTTTGGCTGATGCAACCTCATAGCGAGTCCTTTCCTTGTCCCCTCAGAACCCCAAACCATTCAGGTTGTCCTTTCCCACCGAGCTCTCAAGGCACTCTGAGGAACCCCTCAGTGTGGTTTGGCTCTGGGGGGAGTAACAGAAACTCTGCTTTGCCCACCAGCATAAACAAAGCCATCTCCTCCTGAAATGCACCAGGAGGCACAGAGAGGCCTCATGGCGCATTCTGGGACAAGCAGGGAAAGGTTGAAGGATGAGTCAGCCTCTTGTTCCTGCAGAGTTTGCACACTGCAGGTCTCCATGGATGCTCTCGATCCATGAGTCTCAGCACTGGGATTTGTCCATGGCTGGGTTGGAAGAGACCTTAAAAATAATTTAGTCCCAACCCCCCGACATATTGTATTTGTTGGATGTATTTGTTTTGGTTTAAGGTGAATTTGGGAGAGAATTTTTAAAGGGTTTTCTTAGAAAGTAGATTAAGTTGGGTTTTTTTAGTTGGTTTGGGAAAATTGTTTTTGAGAAACATGGGAAAAATGGTTTATTAAATAATTAAACTTAAACAATATTAAACAATAAAATTTTTTGTTGTTTTAAAAGAGATGATAAGCTTAGAAAAGGGGTTTTTTTTGGGTTGTAGTTTGGTTTATTTTGTTTTTTATTAGTCTTTTTGGTGTTGGAAACGTTGTGGTTTAGGCTTGGCTTGGTGAGTTAGAGGTGTGAGTTGTTGGTGCTTTTTTGGTTGTTTAGTTTAATGTAGGTTTCAATAGGTTTAAAGAAAAGGAAAAAAATCCCCAAAACTATAGTTTAGGGAACTTTTGTTTTAGTTAGCGAAAATTAATTAAAAATAAAGGAGAGTTTTGTTTTGTTGTTTGTTTATTTCTAGATAATAAAAGTCTAGGAGTAGGAATGTGGAGGAGTAAGTGTATGTTTAAAGATAACTTGTGTGGTTTTTTCTTTCTATTTTTAGAATAAATTTTAAAGGTGTAAAACTTATTATTTAGTATAAATAGAATAGATGATTTGGGATAAAATTATATAGTTAATTTAGGATATTTTATCCCTTATCTTTATATTAATATTAAGAGGAAGGGACACCTTCCCCTATCCCTGGCTCCTCCAAGCCCTGTCCAACCTGGCCTTGAACTCTTCCAGGGCTGGGGCAGACACAGCTTCTCTGGAAAATTTGAGCCAGGGCCTCAGCGCCCTCACAGGGAAGAATTCCTTCCTAATATCCAATCTAAACATGCCCTGCTTGAACTTAGGATCATTCCTCCTTGTCCTGTCACTACATGTTCTTGCAAAATGTCCCTCTCCAGGTCTCTTGGAGCCTCTTTAGGCACTGGAAAGGGCTCTAAGGTCTCCCTGGAGCCTTCTCTTCTCCAGACTGGACATTCCCAGCTCTGCAGCCTGGCTCCACATTTCCCTGTGTGCACATCCACACTCAGGACCCAGCTGTGTGCCTGTGCCTCTCTGGACATGCACGAATGGAGATGTGCTCCAGGACAGCTCTGTGCTTCATCCATTCCTTCCTCCACCACCTTTTCATTCATTCTATTTTCCTTCCATGGTATTAAAAGCATTTGAGTGCCCAGTGCCTGTCCTGGCTCACTGAGAGGAATTCTGATCCAGAGAGAGAAGATGCAAGACAAACACTCCTCCACAAACCTTTGAAGCCTCCAGACCTATTTATGGCATTTCTCCAAAGCCTTCTGCTCATCCAGCCCCTCTCCAGAGAGCAGGACCCACTCCTGCTGGGTGACACAGCTCACCCAGCACATATTGGAAACCCCAGATCTCCTCTTGTTCTGCTCCTGGGATTTTTTTGTTTGCTTGTCATAGGTGCCTTTGCCTCCTGCACCCAGCACAGGAGCATCCCCACCCCAGGAGTGGAAGTGAAACCCCAAAACCAGAATAAGCATGTAGGGCCATGAGGAAGAGGTCCCAGAACACCTGATAAAACGCTGGTCCAGGTTTTCTTTCCAGGTAGAACCCCAAGGAAAGGACATTTCTGGGTTAATCTGTCTGATTTATACTCCTTCAGCCTCTACTGGAGGTCAGTCTCACCCCAAGGATGCTCAGTCTATGAATTTTCTGGTGAGTGTAAGCTTAGTCTGAGTGATCCCACTCACCAAAAAAATAGCTAATAGAGCAGTTAACTGGTTTATCTGACCCACCATCCCATTCAGGCAGGCTAGAAATGCTCCAGATATCCAGGAAAAGCCCCAGGAGGGTACTGGTAGCAGGACAATCCCAAAAGCATTGCTGGAAAATGAGGGTCATGAAGGATTTGGATATGAGCAGCAATGAGAGGAGTTGAGATTATCACAGGAGACTTCACATGGTAGGAAATTTCATCCTTCCACTAATCACAGAGCTCTGCTCTTCAGAAGGGACAGTAGTGCCAATCCAGCAGGCTCAGGAGTGAGGATGGCTGGTCATGGTGTCTAAAGGTTTGGAAAAGCTTCAACTCGTCTTCCTCTGCCGTGAAGCAAAAAAAAAGCCAACAGATTGTGCCAAGACCAAACCCACACTGAACACTCCACCAGCTCCAGTGAGAGCAGGCTCAAACATGGCACTGCTGAGCTGCCACAGGACACCAAGGCTGGTGGAGGAAAGAGATGGCACACAGGGGGACACTGCAGTGGATCTGCTGAGCCAGGAAAGCCAAACCTGCCCTGGCAGCAGGTGGGATCCATCATGGCTCTCCCACAATCTGTTTTCTCCTTGATGATTCCTCAGCTGCGTTGGGTCCATGGAGGCAGCTGGCTGAACTCCCCAAAGAGGCTTCCTCAGCTCCTCCGTGGCCCAAAAGCACAGAAGCACGACAAGCAATCTCCTTAATGACTTCTCTATGGTTACCTGGGGACTCTCCTGGTCCCTGCATCTTTTCTTCTTCATCAAGTGCCCCCCCAGCAACCCAGCCATCCTCCTGAGCATCTCCTCTGCTGCCTTCTGCCAGCCTTTGTTGGGAAGGATGAAAGTTTGACAAGAAACCCTCACAGATATGTGTGCTTAGCAGAAAGATTTCAAATGAAGAATCTGAAGAAGGAATAGAGATGGAAGCAAGTCTTGATGTAGAAAAAAAGAATTGCTGAGCCACTCTTACAGGATAACTAAGGAGGCAAAGGGTGTGTTAGTTGGAAGGGGTTTTTATGACTTAGAGCAAAGGATAAACCCACCTCAAACAAGAAGATGTTTTTACCAAGCAGAAAAATAGCACAGGCAAACACGGCAGCAAATGTTTCAAGTAGAAAAAAGGTCTCAGAATTTTCCACTGCAAGAAAACTGAAAAACAACTTCTGGCTTAAACTGTAATGTACTAACTTTTAGTGATTGGAGAACAGTAAAATGAATATGGTAATTATGGTAGTTATGATAGGCTATAGATAAAAGTTAAGGTATGGATTGGTTCTACTGTATTGAGATGCTCAGCAAAGAAAAGTATATAATGCAATGTAACCAAAACCAAACGGTCTCCAGGCCTGCCTGCAGCTGGAGCTGACAGCCGTAGGCACAGGCTCTGTCACCCATGACCCTAGACTGCTGTAATATTTTGGATGTAATAAACTGCATTTTGAAGAACCACCTGGAGTCCTGCATCCCTCATTTCGGTTCTTACAAGCCTTTCTCCTAGAAACATTGCTGATCTCAAGTCATGGCATCACTCCTTGATCTTGGCTGACCCAAAAGAGGATGCTCAGAGGGCTGGAGCACCTCTCCTGTGAAAACAGGCTGGGAGAGTTGGGGTTTTCCAGCCTAGAGCTCCAGGGAGACCTGGCACAGGTTGCCCAGAGAACTGGTGGATGCCCCATCCCCTGGGAGTGTCCAAGGTCAGGCTGGATGGAATTCTGAGAAATCTGGTCTAGTAGAAGGAGTCCCTGCCTTTGGCAGGAGGTTGAAATGTAATGATGATGTTTAAGGTCCCTTCCAAACCAAAGCATTCCATGATTCTGTGAATTCCTGTCAAGCAGGACATTAAAATGAAAAACAAACAACTAAACCCAGCAAACTAAATAAAGGAGAAAGAAAGGGCATGAAAAGGAGAGGATTTTGTGGACAGAAATTGTCATCGGTCAATTTACTGATAATTCTTTAACTGATCCCTGCTAACAGGGAAGAAAACAAGTGTTGAATAAACCCAGCTGTGAACAGCAGTCCTTGCACATCTTCCTGAGTGTTCTTCTTCTGGTAATGGCCAGTAGCATCTACTTAACCACATCCAAAACTGGAATTCTGGTGCAAAAACCCTTCTAATCCAGGTCTGTAGAGATTACTTAGTCCCAGTCCCAGATTAATGGGCATCAAGAGCAAACTGGTACCACCCAGCACTACTTCCACCAAGCTCAACTGCCCAGAGAATTGGTGGATGTCCCATCCCTGGAAGTGTTCAAAGCCAGGTTGGATGGGGCTTGGAGCAACCTGGGATAGTGGAAAGTCCCTGTCCATGGCAGAGGGTTGGAAGGAGGTGTGCTGAAAGTCTTCTTCAACCCAACCCACTCTGTCATTCTGTGATCTTCATGGACTGGAAGTGTTCATGGAGACTGGAGTGGGATCTCCCATCGACAGGGAAATCTTGCCTGTGGATATATTCACATGCACCCCTGACTTTTAGCCTGGTTGGCCAAAGACTTTTGTGGCTGCCTCACAGGGCACTAAATTAAAGCCATGAAGCTCAGAGCACACCTGAGCTCCTTCCTTGCCCACCTGAGCTCTGGGCTGGGCACTTATGGAGGTCTAATGGCCGACCTGAACCTGTCCTCATCATCCCCATGGCTCCTGCCCTGAAGTGCCTTTCTTCCATACCTCTACTTCTCACCAGAGCTGGTAGGAATGGGACTGTGGTGACAGCCTTGGTCACAAGTTTAGTCAAGTTTTGGGAAGGAGATATCAAAACTAACCCTCAATTTCATCCAGCAGGCACTTGGGATACAGAGATGCATAGGAAGTGCACACAGATGATTGAATAAAGCCTTCCATGTGCATGGGTTTAGTCTGGGAGAGCACATTAAACAGGGAAATGTGGTGGAATCACCATTCCTCTTGTCCTATTCCAGCCTCCAGGAGATCCTGAATCTCTCTGTAGGTCTTTCTCTGATCAGTCTTGGGGTTTCAGTGAAAGCTGAGGGGCCAAAACCCTGCATCTTGGTCCTTCAGACTTCAGATTCAGGATATGAACCAGAAAAAGAGTGACAACACTCCTGCTCCCAGCTGTTTCTCCTGTTTTCAGTGCCACACCCTGAATTTCATCATTTTTCTGTGGTTTGGGCACCTTCAGCTCAAGTACACCCTAACTCCTGACCCAAACTACTGAGCAGGGAAGTGTCAGCTTCCAAATCCCAAAATCCTGACTGGGCATCCTCCTTTTCATCCAAGAAAGGCGGAAAAGCCAGGGACTTGCACCAGTCCCTGCCTCAGGGCACAGGGAAGAATCAGACTCCTCAAAGCGCCCTGGAAACAGCGGGGCAAAGCTGGCAGGGCAGCCCAATTTCTTCAGGAAGCTGGAGCTGCAGCTTTCACAGCCTCCAGGTCCCTTCTTTACAGCTCCTAAACACCGCGCAGCTCCCAAGCCAGTAACTGTTTGTTTAATGGCATGGACCACTCAAGACCTATTGAGAGCATTCAGCTTAATGAGGTGTGTGGCAATTATCGCTCTATTGAAACTCGAGCCAGGGAACACAAAGAAATATATTTAAACTCAACAGATCTGCAATTCTGATGTGCTAAAGGACGTCCTTTCCCAGCCTGGCTGTCTCACCGTGCTGAAGGATAAAATATGGGATTTCAGTATCAGATTGTTGTCTGCAAGAAGGGACTGTGCCAAAAGGGAATTCAGCGGCTGGAGGTGACATTGGCAGAGCCACCCCAGAGACACAGAGTTGCTGAGTCCTCCCCAGGATGCTTGCTGAGAATCCCAAACCAGATTTCTAACCTAATTATCCCGAGCTTGCTCCAATACCGTCCTGGGGGATGTGGGACTTGTAGGAGATAGAATCAACACCCGTAGGTGCTGTCAAAATTTCACTGATTGTAAGAATGGGAAGACGTGGGAAAAGGGATGAGTTACAGAGGTGTTGATGATGCTCTGGAAGTGCCATCGAACCTGCATGAGAAACAGAAATTCTCCAACAACATTTTTAGTGTTGGAGAATCAAGGCATTGCTTTATTCTGGCCAGGATATGCAACAGAAATCATTTCATCCACACATTGCCCGGATTGTGCAGAGAAAATAATTCCATCATGCATGATCTTTACTAGAGTTTTCATGTATTTTATACAGTCAAAACCCTGAGAAATTAATTGGCTCAATGTTCATTTGTCCCAAGCAGGGCAGTTCTGAGTATCTGGGGTCTAGGCAGGTCAGGCACCAAATAGGTGAATCAAACACCTAAAAATCTCTGCAGATCCAGTTCCTCTCATAAAAAAAAAAAAATTCAAATTTTCAGCCTGCTCCCATTGCCTAAATATATCAGATAATCAAGGTGGGTGGTAAAGAGGACCAAATATTTAGGCTAAGTGGTGAAAATGGACAGGAATGCCTCTGTGCACTCTCCCTTTGAGGTGTCAGCACCATCATCCTTATTTTCTGCAGTCATAGATGGAAAACTACTCCGGAGACGTGATGATTTTGACTCTGGTGTCAGTGTTTCCCTGCACCTTAATTTCACCTTGTACTGCCAAACAAAACATTTTGCAGTGACTGCTATGGAACCTGAATAGGAGGGGATGTAAAAAAAAATGAAAATAAAAAAAAAATAAGAAGAAAGAGAGAAAAAAGGGAAACTGAAAAGCTGAACCTTTCACCAGGCTGCCACTCATTAAATTACCCGTAAAAGTCCCCGTCGCAATAATGGGAGTAGTTGCCTGTGAAACTCCCTCGGCAACTGGATGTAAATTCCACCTTTACTCTCCCTGCGACAGCGACGGCGCATTGAGCCGGTAATTGCTGATGTTTCTGCATTGTGATCATGTCCACAAGCTGTTGGGTTCACAATGGAACTGATCGCTTTTCTCTGCTCGGTTTTTCTCCACCCGGTCTCTGTAGGGATGGATCTGCAGGGATGGGTTTAGTGCTGAGAGCAGCCGGGACACGGAATTTCTGCCCTGTCACTTCACAGTGGTGCTTCATTCACGCTTCATTCTCCCTGGGATCCCTGTGAAGCACCGGGAGAGGTGTGGGCTGGACATCAGGAAGGGTTTGTTTGCTGAGAGAGTGGTGAAAAATCAGAACAGGCTTTTTAGAGAGGTGGTTGGTGTCCCATCCCTGCCAGCACTTAAGAAGTATTTGGACAATGGCTTTAATTAAACTTTTGGTCAGGCAGTGGGACTAGGTACTCATTGCAGGTCCTTTCCAACTGAAAACTATTATTCTATTCTATTCTATTCTATTCTATTCTATTCTATTCTATTCTATTCTATTCTATTCTATTCTATTCTATTCCATTCCATTCCATTCCATTCCATTCCATTCCATTCCATTCCATTCCAAGTGTAAGGTCTTTGACGATCCCAGAGAACAGTGGGGCAGACAGGGCTTGCACAGGTCAGAGATCTCAGTGTTTAAACTGAGCCAGAATCCCCCTTTCCAGCCCTCAGGGAGGAGTTCTCCACATTTTCCTCATCCATAAAACATCCTGACCACAGGCAAGAGGGACATTCCCAGTGGGAGCTGCCCATATGGGAGCAGTGGGGATTCCCTGCAGGTGACAAGGTGACCTCTTTGCTACGCGCCAGGCTCTAACCAATCTCCTCCTGCAGGAGCTGGGAAGGAATATCAGGTCTTGCTGTCAGCTGCTGAGATTTGGAGTTAAGCTGGGGGGCCATCAGGTAAAATCCCCAATGATTTCAGCAGTTTACACAGGAAAGTTTTACACTCGAGGAGAAATCAGAGCTTCCTTGCCTTGTGTTTTGCTGTCCACCTCTCACCACATCCAACCTCTGCTCTCAGGGGTGGCCAGGGACAGACAGAGGTGGAGAAATGAGGAGCTGGAATGCAGAACACCTTCCTGAAAGGCACTCACCCAAATCCCTTCCCCATTTGGTTGGCAAATCCAGCACCGAGGCAAAACCAAAGCCAAACACCTTCGTCTGCAAGCTCAGCTGCTCCAGCCAGGGGGATTCTTGCTGGAAGAACAGAGCGTGTGTCATAAGGAGCTGAAGATGTCAAGGAGAGGTTTGAGATCTGCCCCATGGCAACTACTCACAGGTCTTTATCAATCTCTGGAGCTTTCATGGCCACTGAAGCTCATCTCAAACAGAGGAAATGACTTATTGAGTTATTCCTGCCCTGGGTGAGGTTGGAGATTTGAGGGGAGGGGAGCTGAGCCACACAAGATGATTCCTGCAGCAGAGAGGGTGGGAATTGATTCATTTCTGCGCCTCTGGCGCCTCTTCCACATCATGGACCCCATCAGGAACCACTGAGACACAAATCCAGGCAGAAGCTCAGCCCTGCTGAGGAGACCAAAGCACGTTTTGACCAAAGAACACGCCAAGCATGAAGCAGAATTTCCCAACAACAAGAGGTGTTTGGAGGGTGTGTCCTGCAGTGAGAGATTTATGGAGCCCAACCTACTTAATGCAGCAGAGGTTGAGAAGGAACTTGTTCATGGGCCTCTCCAAACAGAGATCAGACACTCTGAGACACCTTAATCAATGTGGCAGAGGTGAAAAAGCACCTAAAAGTGGAAGATGAAACACCACTAACAAAACAGAAGTGATGAACACATGTGAGGAAGGGGGATTTGATTTTGTTCAGAGCAATGGGGACAGCAAAAGAATGGAAAAATTTACCAGGAAAGGCAGGAAAATCCCCAGCACTTCAGTGTAGCATTACTGTGTTCCAGTTATCCACCCATTATAAAAACCCCTCCAGCCCTGGAGCCACCTGATTTATCAAGAAGCAAATAATATATTTTGAGGGGCACATTTAGCCTTGTTTTGCAGTCAGCATCCTGGATCCCTCCGAGGCGGGGACATGAAGAGCAGAAGGAGCACAGAATGATGTTTATCTTTTTGGGCCACCAAAATGTGACAGCACTGCAATGGTCTTCCAGGAACGCTCACACGGAGACAAGACTAATTAGACATTCATTAAGTGCCTAACTCAGCACAGCACTTAAGCACACATTTAACCTTCTCTCATTACAGGGTCACATCAGCATCCCTGTTAAAGCTCCAGCTCCAATTACAGAATCCAGCTCACATTTGGGAGGGCCACCAGCACTTTCAGATCATGAAGAACCAATGCCCAGCATTTCAGGAGGTTTTCCCTTCTTCACTCTCCTGTCCTTGCCCCCAAAACCTATTCCAAGAATACCAATTTGCATCCCAAAAAAGTGAGTTTACATCTAAATGTCAGGACCTACAAACAAACCTCTGCCTTCTTCCCACATTTCCTGAATTAGCCAAGGGAAATCTGATAATGGCCAAAAATGGTTTCCATGTTGAATTGTCTTCTCCTGGAAAACATTTCCAGCTCAAGCTGCCCAAGATTTCAAAGCATGTCATGATGATCACCAAGACAAGCTCCATGTGCATCAAGACCAAAATATCTGAGGGATAACCTGAGGATTCTTCTGCAACCCACCACTGCCTGCTGTACCCTCTGCAATGTCTGTGTGGGACAGTGAGTGCAAAGAGAGTCTCACTAAACCTGGGAAGGAAACGTGGAGCAGTTTCTCCTTCCTCCAGACACTGAAGAACAGATGCTTTACACAAGACAAGGTGACTTTGGCAGAGTTTCTTTGTGAAGTTCCCCAGTAAATGATCATAAACTTCCCCGTGCACCTGAGCCAGGTGTAAAATCACTGGCCATGAGTGAAAACAGGCTGTCAGTTATGTTTTCTTGAGAGTCCCTGTGGTTCCGGAGCAATGGGATCCTCTTGGAATGAAGCTTTTCACAGGGATCTCACCCACAGGCCATGAGCCAAAGCACAGCTGTGTCCACTGCAACTTCCCATGGGTGGATTTGCACCCATCCATTTGCTTTGGAAATACCCAAGGAATAAAAAGGCACATTAGGGAACGTCAGGTTTCATATTTCAGGATGGTATCTGGTAGTTCATAGGATGGTTTGAGTTGGAAGGGAACCACAAAGATCATCTCATTCCAACCCCCTGCCATGGGGGGCACATTCCTTCTTGTGCCTTTAAAGTCATCAGAGTAGATCAGTACAACTCGCGCGTCTCCACTTGTTCCAGGATGAAAGTGTTAAGACAGGCCCAGAAACAACAAATGACTCAGAAAGCAGCAGGGAGGGAAAAATAGCAATGATAATAATAAAAAAAAAAAGAAAAAAAGAAAAAAAGAAAAAAGCTTGTTGGGAAAAAAAACCAAAACGCTACAGATACAATTGGAACAGCAATGATTGCAATAACCAGCATCAGCACTTGGAAATCAGGAACCCTATCAAAATATTCCACCCACAAGATGCTGTTAAGGGATTGCTGACTCCCTGTCCAAATTGGATCTCGCCTCCATCTTCCTGATCAAGCCTTTGCATAAATCAAAACAGACACAGTGACAGACAGAGCGGCACATGGAGAGCCCGGGCACCCTGCAAGCATCGTTGCTGTGTGGATGGCATCCCACCAGCCAAGATGATAATTCCCTGTCTCCAGTATGGAGCAGATGTGAGCAGCCAGCAGAAAAATTATCTGCACTCTACAAATATTTGACACCCAAAAAGGATTTTGATTCAGCCACCCTCGAGCCTCTTTCATATTTACTTGGTGGGAACATTCAGGCACTCGAGCTGGACTAGGAGAGATCCCTACAAAAGCCAATATTAAGCTTGAATGCTTCAGGATTTGCTGAAAATCTTATTTCAAATTTCACCTTTGGTTGCAGTGAGAAAGGTCACACTGCTTGGGTGGAAGGCATAAATCACCCAATCAGCAAATTCCAGGCATGACACATGACTGAACTCCGAGAGGCTCCCCAGAGCTGTTCACACAGGAAAAAAGGGCATTTCAAGAAAAAAACCCCAACCCAAATCTGGAGAGTCTTGTGCTCGTGACCAGGGAGGGAGGCACGACTGAAGAACTAATTTGCAGGATTTATGGCTCGGCTGTGCCTTCATGTATTGATTCACAGACCAGTGAGAAACAAAATCTCGCCCAAAATACACTGACAGAAGCACGAGTACCTGATCATACCCTGATCTCCCAGCTAATGCCAGGCTGCAGTCTGCAGTAAAATCACTCTGCACAGCCCAAATCTGTGCCTGGTCACCTCCTGCCTACTGCAAAAGCAAATCTGGCCTCTTCCCCTCAACCCTGAGAAATCCCACCCTCAACAGGGGTGGAAAAGCCAGGAAGGATTCCCAAATTCCTGACCCAGACAGATGTCAACTTTCTGCTGGTGGCAGAGGACATTTCAGTCCAGCACCTGAAGAAGATGAGACCTTGGGGTGAGGCTCAGGTGGGGTCTGAGACTCTCTGAACTGGAGGCTCCATTCCCTGCCACCTGTGTTGCTGTTCAACATCACACCTTTGCTTTACATAACCTGCATGCTGGGGTGGGAGCTGAGAATAAACACCCTGGAGCAGACCTGACACAGGCAGTAAGAAAAAGGCTCCACTTTCAGACTCCCCCTGAGTCCCTTCTGCTTGGCAAGACCGTGTCAGGTCTCTGGAAGGAGCATTTCCCTCCCCAGAACATGATCAGACTTCAGGATCATCCCACCTTGACTCACGGCCCTTTTCCTCATGGCTCTCCCATCTCCCCAGTCCCTTTCCAGCCCACACCATACTCAAGACCACAACCAAAACCCAGTGAAATATCCGAGGAATGAGCCCAGGTAACCCCATGCAAGCAGCATGGTGAATTCTCTTTTTTAAAGCCTCCAGAAGGAAAACAAAGCTGAGAACAAAACGAGAGTGCCTTCTGTTGCCATCCCCTTTTGAACCAGACCCAAGAATTAAGTTTTCCCTAGGAATTAAAAGTGGTTGATAGCAGCCTGCCTCAGAGGTAGCTTGGATCCTGTTTTTTTCCTAGGACATCTGTAATTACTTTGGAAAACTGCTCACCCTCAGGTAAGCATCTCCCTCTCAGCAGCTCGGAGGCTGCAGGAGTAAAACAAGCAATGAACAAGCCCCGAGAATGAATTGCAACAACTTGGGGAATATTTAGGGGCAGCTGATTTGCAATTCCAGTCGCAGGCTCATAAAGAGCCCCGTGGGTTACCTGACCTGCCTGTCGATTGGGAAATGAGGTTTTTCATGCCAGGCATCCACAAATACAGACACAGAGGTGACAGGGACAGTGTGAGAGGAGAGCCCAAGCAGCCCTCCCTCCCCAACACCCCCTCGACCACCCTCCACTCACCCAGGAACTCTGCTCCGTTGCTGTCCTTGGGGCTGCTCACGCAGTTCTCCAGGTAAATCCCATCCTTGTAGCAATCCTCCTTCTTCCTGGTGAACCCCAGGATCTCGCTGGCCTGATCCAGGACCTCCCCTCCCGAGCAGGAGCACGGGGTCTGCATGATGCCACACGGGTGGGAGCTGCTGCTGATGGCCAGGCAGGCGTCCAGCCACTTGCAGAGCATCTGGCAGGCGGCTTTGCTGGGGTTCCTGTTGCCCACCACCAGATACTCCACGGAGAAGTCCCTCTCCTGAGCCTTGGTGGGCTTCCACCTCATGGGCCAGGTGTCCACACCCGGCGGGGCCGTCTGCTTCATCTGCAGGAATTGTTTGTTGGACTGGAGGAAGGCAAAGCGGGTGGAGCCATCACAGAGCTTCAGCACATCATCGAAGCTCTCCATGCCCAGGTAGGTGCGGGTGGACTCCAGGAAGGAGTCGAACTGGTAGGTGCGGATGTGCTGGTGGTCACATACGCCGGAGGGCTTGAGGATCTTCATGTACAAAGTGTACCTGCGAGGGTCGGGGTTCTGGATAATCCAAGAGCACAGGGAGGAGTTCAACGGGAAGACGGCGAAGGAAGAGAAATACCCAAAGAATTTCCCTTGGACCAAAGTGGTGCAGGGAGTTTGTGCCAGGTCCAGAGCGACCACGGTCCACACAAAGTAGAGTGGAGATACCAAAAGCAGGTTCAGGGCGGATCCAATGCTCCTCATCCTAGGTCTCGGGTCCTCTGGAACTCAAAGTAAATGTCAAGCAGGTGCCAGATCCTGGACATAACAGGGACCAGCTTAGAGGAAAAGCAGAGTTTAAGAGGCTCTGGATCCGAAATCAAGCCGATCCTCCCATGTCTGGATTTGAGCTCCCTCCTGTGGCCATAAACAACGCCTGGAAAAAAACAGGGAAAGGAAGGAGGAGGGGAGAAAAAGAGAAGAGATTTGGGATTTAGTCGTTTTGGCGGTGCTTTGTTGTTGATATTGTTTTTATTAACCCTTCACACGGCTGAGAACCCACACAGCAGCTCCCGGCACTTCTCACGGGGGGAAGATGCAGCCCCACATCACCATCCTCAGGTTTGGTTGGGGGTGTCCCCATCCCAAGGCTTGGTTTGGGCTGTCTCCATCCCCAGGCTTGTTTTGGGGGTTTCCCCATCCCCAGGTTTGGTTTGGGGTGTTCCCATCCCCAGGCTTGGTTTGGGGGTGTCCCCATCCCCAGGTTTGGTTTCAGGGTGTCCCTGTCCCCAGGCTTGGTTTGGTCTGTCCCCATCCCCAGGTCCCCAGGCTTGGTTTGGGGTGTCCCTATCCCCAGGGACACTCCATCTCCAGGTTTGGTTTGGGCTGTTCCCATCCCCAGGGTTTGGTTTGGGGGTGTCCCAAACCCCAGGTTTGGTTTGGGGTGTCCCAAATCCCAGAAGGGGCCAAACTGTGACTGACCCAGGGGTGAGCACAGCTGTGACCTGCTTTCCTTCCCAGTGCCCCCTGCCCATGCAGATCCTTCTGCTGAGCCCAGCAGAGCCTTGCCTGTGAGTCTGAACCATGTCCCAAAGAAAACAGGGTTGGTATCAGGGTTGGGGAGGCTCCAGCTCTCTCCATCCCAAGGGACTGACTGGTTCAACACAGACTTCAGGCTGCAGCTGGGCAGGGTGGGCTGGAGGTCAGCATGGCCAGCTGGGCTCTGCCTCCTCTCTTCCTTCTGCCACTACTTGTTTTTTAGCCTCTTAATGCCCCTCCTTTCCTTTTCTCTCCCCCGTTCCGCCAAAACTGGGCAGGGAAGGGAGTTGTTGCTCAGGAACCCAGCTCTGGTGTAACCCTGAGGCCAGACAGGATAATGGATGGAGCTGTACACCCAGTACAGCAGCAAAAAAGGACAATAGAGACAGATTTTATCTCTTCCCACATCAGGCACCCACCTCTCCTTTCACCCCTGAGTGCTGGACACCCCAAAGCCTGTGGTGCTGTAGCCAGGCTTAAAGCATCTGCAGAGACTGAGAACCCTCTGTGCCAGTGCCAGGACCTCCTTCAGCCCCCAAAACCCTTCAACCAAAGTGGAATCCACCCTGCAATGCCCTGAGGATGCATTCCCTGCAGCCTCCTGTGGCACAGATTCCTCCTTCAGCCCAGCTGCCCGGAGCCCTCTACCCCCCATGCCAAAGAGGCACTCGTGTACATCTCCCTCCTTCTTACCCCAACAAAAGATTCTCCTGTGGTCCCTTCCCTCCATCTCCTTTCTTTCCAGGAGATGATAGAGAAGGGGAAAATAAGATGAGCAGCAGGACTTTCCTTATCTTGTACCCCCTCCCACAATTGTCCACCCCCAAATTTGGGGAGGGGCTCTGTTAACAAGGCAGGAGGAGGAGACCCTCAGAGCAGACTCCCTGATCACACAGCCATGGCACCTTTTCCCTCCCACCTTTCCAGGTTTTTCCCTCTGAGCTCACCCCAGGTAAAGAAAATCAGGCTTTTCCTTTTGGGTGAGGCTCATCCTCACCCTGCAGCACTCTAAACAGATCTGCTGCCCCATTTCCAAAGGATGGAGGGAGAACCTGGGAGGAAGATCTCCCCCTATCAAGTCAGACAGCTGTCATTATTTGGGGAGACTTAGCTGTTCATAGTGAAAGGAACTGCTCAGGACCTGTGCACTGAAATGCAAACAGCCCAATTCCAGGGGGGCAAACATCGCCCTGGGCTGCAACCTTCAAATAATTCAGATCATCTGGGATGTGTTTGCCATGATCAGGGTGGCACTGCCGGGGAGGAATTAGAGTGAGAGTCTGTGGAGCGGGGCATCTGCATCCAGGGAGGAGGGAAAACTCGTTTTCATTGCATCCACTGCTCCAGCTCCAGCCCCAGCGCTGCCATCTCCCACCTCATGCCAGGCTCTGCCTTCCCAGACTGCAAACAGAGGGAGCTTTACAAATTCCCAGCAAATCCACAGCTCAGGCAGCTAATCCCAGCCCCAGGAGAGACTGAAAAACAAGAGATGAGAAGCCCACAGACCATCCTGTGAATCTGGGAGGAGATGAGAAGCTAAATGCACCTCCATGTTCACTCAGTTTCTCTCCCTGCTCCATATCAAAGACTTCTCTCTGCATCTCCCTTCTTCTGCCAAAACCTTTTCTTTTGGGCAGGAAAGGGTTAGGGAGCTCCAAAGTCAGACCTGCTATTTGCAAACAGTGCTTCATCCCTGCTTCAAATCTCTGCAGCCCCTGCCACCACATTCCTGAGTGTGTGTTAGACCTGACACTAATCAGCACGGAGTCCAAATGCATTTGGACTTAAATTTTTTACAAGTCAGATCCCCACTCCTGGCTGGTTTGCAGTCTACAAAGCTCGGCAGTGCAAATCTCCCCTTGTTAGGCTCCTGCCTACCTCTGGGGCCAGAATTCAGGAGTGAAAAAGGGATGAAAACCTGGTCTTGCTTGTAAAAAACACAGGCATCTACCAAACATCTTATAAAATTCCTGATTAGCGGGAGGGGTTGCTGTGAATATTTTAAATATCAGATTCCAGAGCTGAAAGGCTCTTGCTTTATCTGAGACTCTGAGAGAGGCTGCTGGCTCTCTTAGGGCAGCGCTGGAAAAGCTCATTCTGTTTGCAAATCCAAACTCTACCCGACCTTCACCCTGTTGATCCAGCCAGGGATCACGGAATTATGGAATATATTGAGTTAGAAGGGACCCACAAGGATCACAGAACCACAGAGCAGGTTGGGTGGGAAGGGACCTTAAAGATCATTTTGTCCAACTCTCTCTCATGGGCAGGGACACCTCCCACTATCCCAGGTTGCTCCAAGCCCTGTCCAACCTGGCCTTGGACACTTCCAGGGATGGGGAATCCAGAATCTCTCTGTGCAGGGCTTCAGCACCCTCTGAGTAAAGAATTTCTTCCCAAAATCCAATCCAAACCTGCCCTCTGGCAGTGGGAAGGCAATCCCCCTTGTTCTGTCACACCATGCTCTTGTAAATAGTACCTCCATCTTTCTTGTCATCTTAACCTCTGGTCCAGAGCAGAAACCTGCCTTTCCTGGTTGGAAGCAGGAGCCAGCAGTGCCTCCATAGCAACCAGATGATGAGGAGACAGGGTTTGTTTTGAAATCCAGTCCCTAATGGTGACTTCAGCTCCTGGGATTCGGCCCAGGCCTCCTGCTCGCCACAAACTCAATTTTTTCTCACGCTGACCACAGACCTGCTTCTGTCTGAGGATGTGGTGAGCACAAAACAAATTCCCCCTCACTGCCCCTGTCTGGGAAAAGCACCATGAAAACCAACAAACTTAAACCAGACCTGTTATGGTTGTTAAGTCTCACAATTGATTTCCCCTCAGTGCAGTCCCATCTGGAAGGTTTCACCATAAGGAGCATAAACATATTTTTTTTTCTCTTTTTCTCTTTTAACTAATCCCTGCTGAAGTGGGAATCTTTACTCAGAGCAGGAATGGATGGGCAAAGCCCCCTCTAGACCTGGATTTTGGCTCAACAGATGTTGAATGTGGCAGAAAGATGCAACAGGTGCCTGAGTAGCTGATGGGTGTCAGCAGAGATCCATCTCCTACATTTCCATCCCCCAAAACCCCCAGGAGGGGCATATAACCACAGGCTACAGCCTGCAGCTGGGGAAGTGATGTTAAATGAGTGAAAATCAGATTATTGCAGTGGTGGAGGTCACATTTCTATGGCACACAATTAAATTTACCCACATTCCCATGGTTTTTGCCACAGTCAGTGTCTAGGTAGCCTGGCTCTTTCTGGAATTTTGAGTGATGGAGGACTCATCCCTGCCTGGTCCCTTCCTTTGATTCCAAATTGGAGCACACAACACCTACCCAAACCTTTCCTTCCATCTGTGCCTGGGAGATGGGTCTGGCAGAGCAAAGCCTGGGGACAGCAGGTGACATTGGAGCACCTTGGGCTGTCCTTTGACTGCATTTCTCAAGGACAAACCAAAATATTGTTGCCTTTGTGTGTGTGTCTCTGGAAAAAATGGTTTTTCATCCCAAGGAACCCACAGAAAGAGGCTGAAAAGCTTGGTCTGAATGGTCCTTCTGCCTTGGATACCTTGTGCGGGTGTCAGGGGTGACAAGGAAGGGGATTATGAAGAGCTGTGAGCCACCAGTGAGGCTCCTGCACCCTCACACAGCTGGGTACAGCCCTGGTAACTTTTTCTACATCCTTGCTGAGCATTTCCCATCCCACTCTGGCATCCACTGGATCAGAAATCCACTGGGACAGACCTCCACAGCTCAGATCAAAACCAGGCAAGGACTGAATCACAGGTCACACCTGTGCTGCCCAGGGGGTTTGGGCATCCAGTTTGTGCTGGTCCCAGGGAATTTTGGAGCCCAAGGGATTTAGGCTTCCAGTTTGTGCTGGTCCCAGTGAACTTTGGAGCCCAAGGGGTTTAGGCATCCAATTTGTACTGGTGCCAGTGAATTTTGGAGCCCAGGGGGTTTAGGCACCCAATTTGTGCTGGTCCCAGTGAATTTTGGAACCCAAGGGTTTTAGGCATCTCTTTGTACTGGTCCCAGTGAACTTTGGAGCCCAAGGGGTTTAGGCATCCAATTTGTGGTGGTCCCAGCGAATTTTGGAGCCCAGTGGGTTTGAGCTTCCAGTTTGTGCTGGTCCCAGTGAATTCTGGAGCCTGCAAACCATAGAATCATCAAATTATTAAGGCTGGAAGAGATCTCCAAGGTCACCAAGTCCAAGCTTTGACCACCATGGTGGGCCCTGTCTTCCTGCCAGAATGACCCAGGTCTGAGGCTGGATTTTGCCACCACCCTCGTGTTCCTGCTTGATTCCTGCACAGGTTCTGCACCCCCACAGCCATCCTGTGGGGAGTAAAATCATCCTGACTTTACCCGCAGCAGCCTTCACCCTCTGCCTGAATAGCCCAATCCACCCCATCCCACCAAGATGGACACCTCCAAACTGGCGTGTCCAGCCCTGCAGCTGTGCCCAGCCCAGAGATTTCAGCTCTGCCTGGGCAGGAGCAGCCTGCAGGATGCTGCCATGTCCTGCTTTCCAAAGTCCCTGCATGGCACAGTCGTCCCACGAGGGAAGGGTGACATCCCTGGTGGAGCACCCACCACCTTCCCTGCCTGTGCTGGCGATGCTCCTGGAGCAGCAGCCGGAATGTGGCCAATGGAGGGCACTCTTAGCCGTGCACACAAACCCACAGGCACACAAACACTCTGTGGGAAAAAAAAAAGAAAAAGAAAAAAAAAAGAAAAGGGGGAAAAAAAAATCAAGATGACTGCAGGAAGGGCATCCTTCCCCACTGCTGCCTGTAGGAGCATTCCCAACACCCTCTCCTGATCTGTTCCCACTGGTTCAGCACTTCCAGCTCCTCTTTCTCTGTCCACTGGCTCCAGATGTTCCACTGGCCAGGATTTTCTTCCCGCTGCTTTTCCTTCTCCTGACCTTGGTGCAGGGCTGACATCCCAGCAGGGTGAAAGCCACTCTCACCAAGATAATCCTCCCTTCCCGGGGCTTCCCATTTCCCTGAAAGAAAGTCCCCAGATATCACACTAAATATCCCTTTTGCCTGAGGCAGAAAAATGCCTGGCCCTGAAAAGTCCCTTGCCACTCTGAGAAAACACAGAAAAGGAATTTGTTCTGTCCTTATTCACAAGGAACTGTGAGCAGAGAGAGAGAGAAAAAAAAAGCTGCAACAGCTTGGAAATTTTGAGGGTTTTTTGTGAGGGAGCAAAGCAGAGTGGAAATGCCTGGAAAAACACAGTGGCATCTGTGAGCTGACAGCACAGAGAGGAGTCAAGAAGGGCTCAGACCTGAGTGTTGTTTGGCTGCAGTGGCTCTGCTGGGCTGCAGGGACAGGAGTTAACCCTGGAAGGCACCCAGGGAGCTTGGACAGGTCCTGGAGCAGCACCTCTTCCATAAAATCAGTGCTCAAAATCAGGTTTTTTTCCTTAGTATTGTTTTTTATGGTCCATTTTCCATCCCTGGAAGTGTTCAAGGCCAGGTCTGAGGGCTTTGAGCAAAGGAAAGGTGTCCCTGCCCATGGCAGAGGGGGTGGAATTCGATGATATTTAAGGTCTCTTCCAACCAAAACAACTCCATGATTTTCAAACCACAGATTTCTGCATGGCCCCCTCACATCCTGGAATATCTGCTCCATCACTGCAGAGGCTGATGTGCTTTCCCCTGCCTCTCTCTGAGTCTCCTGAGTGCAGAGAAAGCCAAAATCTCACCTGCCTGTTGTGTTAATAAATTCCATATATATACACACCAGCATCCTTCATCCCAAATTTCTCCCAGCTCCAAGCAGGAAAGGCAGCTGCAGATTCCCAGCAGATATGAAACAGCCTGAACAGCACGAACAGGCTGGGAAATGTTTGATTCTGATGGAAATTGGCTTGTGGGTCAGGATCCTGATCCTATTTCTACTTTCAAAGGCTGGAAGAGGGGATTTGGGGAAAGGGAGGGCTGGGAAATGGGAAATATCTGAAAATGGATCATCCTGGGGCTTTCAACCACAATGAGGAAACTCCAAAGCCCCTGAGCTTTGGTTGAGCCCTCCCATCTGTGATGTCCTTCAGCACTGGCCAGATGGGGAGACACAACCAGGGGGAGCCAGATTTGAATCCTTCTCCAGGATTTGTGCACTCTGTCAGTGAAGCATCTCTGCCAATCCTTCCCCACCTGCAAGGATGGATGTGAGAAGCATCGTCTGCCTTCCTTTGGGGCTCCATGATCTGAAGAATTCCAGCAGAGCGCTGGAGATGATGATTCATTTCCAACCAACCAGGATTTCATCCAAAAGGAGATTAATTTAAAGACTAAGGTGTCTGTTCCTGATGATGTTAACTATAGATGGGCTAAAAGCTCTCAGGGTTGGCAAGGCCAGGCTCAGTTCCTTGCTCTGGATGATTTTTTTTCCAGTGGGTGGGATCAGGGGACAGCTGAGCACAAAGACTGGAGCTCAAAATCCAGGATCCAGTCAAAATTCTGAAGGGAAAATCCTGGCCAAGCAGGAGGGCCAGCTGTGCTCCAGATGTGGCTGCAGAGGAGAGGGGGCTCAGGGCTCTGTTGGCTCCAGCAGGGCCTCAACCAGGTGTTTTCTGTGCTCTCTGTGCCCTTTAAGCATCATCACATCCCAATCCACATCTATTTTTGTCCTCAGCTTTTCTCTACCTGGGTGCAAATCCCTTGGCATTGCCTCTTGGGAGCCCTGGCAGGACTTGGAGCTTCTTAAGGATTTTTTAGGGGTGGCTTTGATGTCCTGGCACAGCAAAGTCAAGGAGCACGTGGAGGTTCCTGGCAGAAGGTTGTTGATGGAGGTCATCATGTGACATCTCACCCTGCCTCAGTTTACCTCAGTTTACTCACTGTCTGGCCTAACTCCCACCCATCCCCATCCCCTCATCCCAATCCACATCTATTTTTGTCCTCAGCTTTCCTCTACATGGGTGCAAATCCCTTGGCATTGCCCCTTGGGAGCCCTGGCAGGACTTGGAACTTCTCAAGGGGTGGCTTTGATGTCCTGGCACAGCAAAGTCAAGGAGCACATGGGGGCTCTTGGCAGAATGTTCTTTATGGAGGTCACCATGTGACATCTCACCCTGCCTCAGTTTACCTCAGTTTAAGGAAAGCAGACTGAAATCCCAATTGGGAGTGGAGTCACAGCAAGCCTGTTGTGAGTTCCCAGGCATTTCCTCACTCCCAGGGGAATCCACAACCCCTCTGATCCTGGTTAAAATCAGCTTTTCCTCCATGCCAGCATCACCCAGACTCCCTGCCTGGCCTAACTCCCACCCACCCCCATCAGTGGTACCAGAAAAATACCATGGATTCTACCCCAGCAAATCCTAGAAAAATCCCATTTTCCCCATTCCCTCATTCCTGCCTGCCAGTGCTCACAGCCAACCCTTTGGGGTCTTTTTTCCCTCCATCACCACCCTGCTCCTGAGTGTGAGGGTTACACAAGAGGGCCTCTGAGGGCAAGGTCACCCCAAGGAGTGAACAGAAACGCTCCCATCGCTGCTCACTGGAGCTGGGAACCGGGATGGGATTGATTGGGAATTCAGCTGGAGGTTAAAAGCACTGGCATTAGCTGGGGAGCTGAGTGGGAACCCCCCAGGGACAGTGGGTGTTTAGGGAGGGGCTGTGTGCGCAGGAGGCTCAGGCTTGCACAGGGACATGTGCACAGGGATGTTTGGCACAGATAAAACTGGGCTTTGGGATTCCTGGGGTGCACATCCTGACCCTCCTGACTTCTGCATCCCACATCAATCCCATCCTCAGGCTCCCTTTCTGGCCCCTGAGGAGAGAAAAGCCTTGACACAGCTCCTGTTCCTGTGGCTGAACTCCTATCCCAAAGCAGAACAGCCTTCCACAGGGTCTAATGCTCTCTGGTGTGATGTTTCAGTGTTGCAGGCCAAAATTTAGGAAGAAATTCTTCCCTGGGAGGGTGGAGAGGCCCTGGCAGAGGCTGCCCAGAGAAGCTGTGGCTGCTCCATCCCTGGAATTATCCAAGGCCAGGCTGGATGGGGCTTGGAGCAGCCTGGGATAGAGGAGGGTGTCCCTGCCCATGACAGGGAGTTGGAACTGGGTGATCTTTATGGTCCCTTCCAACCCAAACTTTTCCTGCCCCATGCCACCTCAGAGCTGGACTGCCCAAGGGAAACCAAAGGAGACAAAGACCCAAACAGCTGATTTTGCAACCAGTTTGGGGCTAGGATCTGCACAAACTCAAGTTTTAGTGCTTCTCCCAGCACCAGGGAAGGAGATTTCCACTTTTCTGCTCTCCAGCTCGTACCTGGCTGGGCATAATCAGCAGCAGGGGATGACCAGAGGCCTCTGACCAGCCCCAGTGCATGGAAAATGTAATGTGGGCTCTTCTTCTGGCTCCTTCCATGGCTTTGAATGACCCTGCCTCAGTTTCCCCCCACCAGACAAACAATGTTTCCACTCCCCCAGTGATGGCGATGAATTTCCTAGGAGGCAGCTGGGAAAAGATGGAAAGACTGCATCAGAGTCCAATTTTACATCAACCCTGAAGGTGCACCATGCTGTTTTTGAATGCTGCTGCCTCAGCAAAGTTAAAACTGGATTGGGAACATTTCCCCTTCTGACAACAGGAATTCAGCTTGTAATTTTAGGCATTCAGTTTCCAATGCCCAGCGAGGACGTCATTAAACTGCACACAGAAGTACCGTGAGATCCTATTGCTCAGATTTGCAATTTTCCAGCAATGGCAAGATGGAGATTCAGGCTGTGCCTACAAAAGACACTTGGAACACAGGACATTTTAGTAAAACCAGAGCTGTGACCAACCCTGGCCTTACTTTCACTGTCCATAGAGCGAGGACTACAGAAGAACTTGAATTCCAGGACTTCTTTAGTGATGGGAGAGATTCCATCTGCTTCCACAGGCTCTGAAATGAGGGGTTTTGGAATCTCTCATACCACACTAAAGTAGGCAAATGGGAACTTCCCAGAGTCATGGAGGTGGCAGAAATATCTAAGCTTAAATAGGGTGTGCAACCTTTCTACCAAGCTGAGCACAGCCCCTGAAGGTGGAAAAAAACAGAGACAAAGCAAATCCCTTTTGAAGGCCCAAGTTTCCATGGTTTTGGATCCAGCCATGACCTTGAAGCAGAAGAAGTCTGCACCCTGCACTTGTAAAGCAGAAGAACAATAAATATGTGTGTTCCTGCAGCACCTTCTCCCCGAGGTCCACATGGGGAGCAGCAGTGAATCAAGGCTGGTGAGGCAGGAGCCATCCTCACTGACCCCAAAGCCTGAGCACAAACTAAAGGAAGTAGTTTTTCACCCAGCTCATAATTCAGTCGGGGACCTCACTGCCACAGGATGCTTTGGGGGCCAAAGGCATAAAAGGGTGACAAAATGGATTAGGGAATGTGTGGAGGAGAGGGCAATCCATTGCTCTTGAGCAGGATGGTCTGGGAGCAGCTGCCCATCTCAGGATAGCTCTTTCTGTGCTTTTTTTTCAGCCTTTCATGGGTTATCCAGATGGATTTGGTAGGATTAGGATGGATTGCCCCAACCCAGGGCAATCCTCAATTTCAGACTGAGGGATGATGGATGAAGAGTAGCCCTGAGGAGGAGGAGGGTTTGAGGATACTGGTGGATGAGAGGTTGGACACAAGCTGGCAGTGTGAGACTGCAGCCCAAAAAAACAACCAGATCCTGGGATGCTTCAAAAGAAGAGTGGCCAGCAGGGTGAGAGGAAGGTGATTCTGCCCCTCTGGTGAGACTTCAGGGCTGGATCACTCAGCACAAGGAAGGCATGGAGCTAGTGGGTACACAGGAGAGCATCCAAAAAAATGATCCAAGGGCTGGAGCCTCTCTGCTGTGCAGAGAGGCTGGGAGAGCTGGGGCTGCCCAGCCTGCAGGAGAGAAGGCTCCAGGCAAATCTCATTGCAGCCTTTCAAAATACACAGAAGGCTTGTAAGAAAGAGGGGGAGATGCTTCCTACCAAGGCCTGTGGCAACAGGACAAGAGACAGTGGCTTTAAACTAGGTGCAGGTTGGATATGAGGAAGGCATTTTTTATAATGAGGGTGGTGAGGCTCTGGAAGAGGTTGCTCAGAGAAGCTGTGGCTGCCTCAAACCTGGAAATGTTTCAGGCCAGGTTGGACGAGACTTTGAACAACCTGGTCTTGTGGAAGGTGTCCCTGCCCATGGCAGAGGTTTTGCAGCCAGATCCCTCCAGGGACCCTTTCAAACCAAGCCCCACAGTGCTGCTGCCCATGGAAGTATAGGAGTGGAGTAGATGATCTTTAAAAATCCCTTCCAAAACCAGCCCACCGTATGATTCCATGATTCTATGTCTCTTACTCCTTCCCTAAATAACCATTCTTTCATCTATCTTAAAAAAGTGCAGGGATATTGTATCCAGCCACAAAAATTATGTTCAAACTGCCAAACCATCTACAGAGCCTGAAACTAAAAAGAGTGCCACAAATCACATCCACGTTGTTAAAAACCCCACCCAAAGTGGGTTGGCCTGATCCATCCTCCCACTCCACTCTGTGGGAAAGCAGCCCTTGGGATGGATGGTGATCTGCCCTGACCTAAATTCCCCTGGAGACACATGCTCATCCCCATGCAGGGCTGTGCCTGAGCTAACCCTGCTGGACAGCAAAGCATCCTGCCTGCTGTGCTCCCTGGAGCCTCCCCTTTTCCTCACAGGCTCCTCGGGGCAGAACCTGCCTTCCAGGCCCCCCCGTGACAAACCCTGGGATGCTGGAATGCAGGGAGGCTGGCAGAGGGATGCAATCACATCACAGGCGTTAACAAGCTGGATTATTCCTCGCATCTCATGCATCAGTCTCATGACAAGCAGTTCAGGATTTGCATAAAGGAGACAGATGTACTCTGTTCCCCTTTCCAGTCCTCTCTCCAGGAACCCTTGAGCAATGTGACGTGGGAGAGGAGATTACTGGTGAGGGGTTATTGGGAGACGAAGTTCTTCCTCTGTTCTCACTTTCCTTGGCTTTGTTCAATCACAGGAGATGATGGAGGACATTACAGAGTGATTTGTGCAGCACTGAGGATGTGCTGGTTCAGGGCTGGGGTTAGTGAGCTGTCTGTGTGCAGCCGTGATGAAGATGAAGGGCTGAAGGAGAACGGTTTATATTTATTCTGAGGAGGGCTTGGCTGATGCTTCATCACAGGGATGACAGCAGAATCTGGGGTTTTTACACACTCCTTTATTTGTATGAGTATTTACTTCTGGCTCGGAGGAGAGGAAAACAGGACTGAAGAGCTGGAGGGCAGCTGGAGGTCTGCAGGCAAAAGGGCTTAAATTTAGGTTACTACACAAGACCCAAGACCTTGGAGGGGAATTCAGCTACAAAGCCATGTGCTGGCAATTCTTCTTGCCCCATTTCCTCCAGAGAAAGATTTTGAGGCTCTTCCTTCTGTTTCCAAGCCAGCAGTGTTTAGGGAAACCTCAGCCCCAGGTGTTCCCAAGCAGCCCTGCTGTGACAAACCCACCTGTGCAGCACAGGAACCTGCTTTAGTGAGCCAGGAAAAGTAGGAATGATGAGGAAGGTGCCAGGGGGTGAGGACTGGTGCCTTTTTTGCCCAGAGGATGGACTGACCCAGCACAGTGGAAGTCTCCAGTCTCCCAGGACAACCCCTGGAGGGGCAGGGGCATCTCCACATGTAGCTCCAGGCTGGAATCCAGCACAGCATGGTTGGGAATGCAAGCCCCCACCTCGTGCCAGACACAATGAGCAGATGGCCCTCCTTTAGTTCCTGAAGAACAGGAATCCACATGCCAAATCAATGCTAATTTGCCCTTTTGCTGTCTGTCTCCACAGGCTACGGGCTCTGCTGCTGAAGGATAAGGAGCAGGGGCTGTGTTTTGGCTCTGGGACCAGGCATGGCACAGCTTGTGGACACACCTCAGCCCTCCTTCCCTCTGAGAGGGGCTGGAGAGAGTCCCTTGGCTCAGCCATCTGCCACCATGTGTCCTGGCACTGCCTTGGGCCAAAGCTTCACCAAGGAGCGTGGAAATAATTAATTGGTCTGGATGATCACGGGACCACTCTCGTGCCTGCCTGTAACCCCTCTGTTATTTATGAGGAGACGTGGAGCCTCAGAGGGGGTGCATGGATATGGACAGCAAAAGGAGGTGTTCCCCAAGAACTGAGGGGTGGGGGAGATCAGAGAATCATCAAATCATGGAATGGTTTGGGTTGGAAGGGGGCCTTAAAGGCCATCCAGTTCCACCCCCTGCCATTGGTCCAGCCTTCCACTAGACCAGGTTAATCAGATCCCGGTTCAGCTGGGCTGGAATCCCTACAGGAATGGGGAGTCCATAGCCACTCTGGGCAGCCCCAGCTCTCTGATGTCCCTCTGGGGAGCAAATACAGGTATCACCTCTGTGGGATCAGGTAGAGCCTGATCTCCCTGATTTGGCCTTGGAGCCACATCAGTGGGGGACTTTTTCCCTGTCTTACCATTCCCTGCACATAAATCATCAATTTTTGAGTAGACTGTGACCCCTGCCAGTACCAGCAGCAGATCAGAGCACTCCCCTCAACCCTCAGCAATCCTGACCCAAAGAGCAAGATGAGGAAAACATTAATCTAATTTATTTTTTTGTCAGGGCTGCCCTTTGGTAACTCACAAAAAGCCAAAAAACATGTGTAGAGCGGGTAGATCCTGGTTAGAGGAGCAGGAGCATAAAGTTTGCTGCCAGTGCTCTTCATGAGAACTGGATCAGTGCTTTTTCCCTCTCCCTCCTTCCCTCCTTCTCCTTTGCCTTTGCAAAGTGCGACAGCATGGGGATGAATCGCCTGATTGTGTGCTTCTCTTTCCCCCACCACGCCGCTCCAACAGCAGGGCTGGGGGATGGAAAAGGAGCCCAGCTGCCTCTTGTGGGCTGTTCTCTCTCCACCCACCAAGCACTTTAAATCAGACACAAATTAACACCAACTCCTGGCATCCTTTATTAGCCAGGATTGGCTCAGCCTGAGTTTGATTTTCTTCTATCTTCTATTTTGATATTTCGTATCTTTCCACCCCAGCCCCACCTTCCTGAAGAGTGCACCTAACAATAACAGCAATGCGCTGGAGAGCAGGGATGGCCCCTCAGCTCTTACAGGTGGTGTTGATTTCTGGTTTCTTGAGCTTTAAACCTCACACTGTGCCCCAGTAGGGGACAGCAATCCCTCAAATGTTTCGTATTTCTGGGATTTTTTTTCACCCAAACAGCTCTCAAAGCATCGTTGAGGGAGAAACGCCATGCACAGAGTCACGAACATGATGAACGTCACCTTTAGGGTACAGAGTGTTTGTCATTTGTCATCTGAGAGGGAAATTATGTAAGATCTCCTCTCCAGCACAGGGAATTGAGGCAGGTGAAATTTGACTGCCTAATGTGGGACATGGTGGAGGTAAAAACCGGAGTCCTGCAAGAGATCATTGCCTCCAAAGGCTCCACAATGGCTTAAACAAAATGAAATGTCCCCACACTCTGGGAAAGGTGGCACCAACATGGTCACTGATCCTCATCATGATGGGGATCCAGGACCAGAGTCTAGAGAAGAGCCATCAATGGTGGAGATGCACAAAAGACTTCATGAAGGGCCACAAAGATGGTCAGAGGGCTGCAGCACCACTCCTCGAAGACAGGCTGAGAGAGCTGGGGTTGTTCAGACCAGTCAGAGAAGAGAAGACTCTGAAGACACCTCAACACAGCCTCCAAGTGCCTTAAGGGAGCTTATAAAAAGGAAGGAGAGGGACTTTTTGCATAAGCAGATAGGGAGAGGACAAGGGGCTGTGGTTTCAAACTGAAAAAGGACAGAGTTAGATTAGAGATTAGGAAGAAATTCTTCCTTGTGAGCGTGCTGAGGCCCTGGCACAGGCTGCCCAGAGAAGCTGTGGCTGCCTCATTCCTGAAAGTGTCCAGAGCCATGTTGGATGGGCCTTGGACAACCTGGGATAGTGGAAGGTGTCCCTGCCCATGGCAGGGGATCAGGACTGGATGATTTTGAAGTTCCCTTCCAACCCAAACCATTCCACGATTCTCTGTTCACAGGGCCCTGTCCCTCTTATCCTCCTCGATTTTTTTAGTCCCCATCAGCAATGTGCTTGATGGAGACAAGATGAGAAGAACAAGTAATGGGTTTCCTGCTGGAAGCACCATGGAATTGTCTGTCTCCTCCTGGCTGGCTGCTTGGCCACGTTTGCCAAGCCGTGCACCATTCGGCAACTGTCAAACCTTTTGTGGATTTCCATCTCTGCAATATTCGTTTCTTAGCAACTCTGTTTGCTTTTAGCAAAAACAAAATGTCTCTGCCTGTGGCGTGCTATTTCAGGCAGAAATGGTGCTGTTTCAGGTCCACGCCAGTCAGAAGGACCCTGGTGAAAATGGTCCTGTCTGCCCACTCACTCTTAAGAGGACTGAGTGAAATTCTTATTTGTTTCCTGCATTCCACCTGCCGCAGGGAAAGTGCAGCAATCCTGGGCATGGGCTGTGGGCAGCTCCTACTGCTACACTGCTGTTCCACAGCCCCCGCCATTCCTGGACCCTGGAGTAGATTGTATAACCCAGGTAATGAAGGTACAAGTCAGCAGCAAATTTTACAGCAGAGCAAAGTTCCAGCAAGAAAACGCAGTTTGTGACCCCTGTGTACTTTATTGGGATTGTCCTTGGGCTTGCAAACTTTGATTGGATCCAGCTCTACCAGAAGCTTTGCCAGCACATCCTGCTTGAGAGAAAGACCAATGAACTTGGAGGGCTGACCTTGTAAAAAAAGCTCAGCAACAATTTCTCCCATGGACCAAGAGTGAGCAGCACAATGTGAGGGTCACTGTGTCATTGCAGGATTTTGGATTGGATGGGACCTTCAAGATCATCTCATTCCACTCCTTTCCATGGGCAGGGGCACTTTCCATCTAGACCAGATTGCTCAGAGTCCTGTCCAACCTGGCCTTGAACACTTCCAGGGATGGGGAGTCCATTCTATTGTTTCATTCCCACCAAAATGTTACACATCCTGTCTCTGTCTAGTGGAAACTGGAATGAGTGGCCAGCTCCTCTGCAATGTAAGTTTTATCCTCCTTCATGAGTTCCCAGTAAGGGTAAAGACACACAAAATGACATTAAACAGCATCAGCACCTCTTGAGATTATGATTTAGGAGATCTGATCGATTGGAAACTAATTCCAATTAAAAACCAACCAGGCAGAAATGCTGCTTCACTTCACAGGCTCGGGAAGGAGCTGAATTAAATAAGATCCCAGAAAAACAAATGGGACTTGAAGGCATTTAGCATCAGTGTGGGGAGACGGATGAATGGAAATGGGACTTTTAGAAGGTGAAGATCAGCTGTGCTTTAAATATAACTGCAGACATCAACTCTCCCACCCATCACAATCCCTCTATTTTATATTCTCAGTCTGAGCCAAGTTGAGTTGAGTTGAGCACATCACCCTGAACACACCCCACACCTATGAATTCCTCGGAATATTTAGGACAGGATAGAGATCTCACCCACTCAGTCTGCCTCTGGCATAAGGCTCCTTTACTTCTCCATTGCTCTGTGCCCATGGGAACTGCTGACCCCCTGATGTCTGATTTGTGGCATTTTATGTACTTTTCAAGTGGCTCAAATAATGATGATTCTCAGTATGAATCCAAAAATCCCCAAAAGCTGGTTAAACACCAGGCTAGACAAAGAGGGAAAAAATAAGACTTGAATTTTAAAGATCTATCTCTGGCAAAACAATAGGTGCAGGATGAGAATAGAGGGAGAGAATAGAGGGAAGGAACTCAGCAACCCCAGAGTTAAAATCCTGACGCCTCAGGATGCCTCTGAGAATCAGTGAAGCTGGACATGGAACTCAAGTGGTGTGGGAACTTGTAGAGTTTGTAGCCATTTTCTCTGGAAATAAGGACCGTCCGTCTTTGATATAGATCCAAAGTTATTCACTGACTCCAAGGAGCCTCAGTGACGTCAGCAGGGCCAGGAATCCATCTCTTTATTCCTGAGCTGAATGCCTACATATTGTTTTCATGCAGCTGTAAAGACCTCTTTTATGCATCTTCTTGATTTTTCTCTGGCTCATTCATCCTGATTCATCCTTCTCTGCTCAGAGCTCCTTGAATATCCTGCAAGAAGCCCACACACTCAGACACATTCTTGCCCGAGCCTACATCACAGTGTATTTGTCCAAATAATTTTTACTGAAATAAAGTTCCTGCCTTGCAAGATTGCCAAGAGCAATTGTTTTGGTGAATCATAAATACTGCAGAAAGTAAATGTTGGTTCAGGTTGTTTGTTTCCGCCCTTGTCAGACCAAGCTCTAAGGGTGCGCACATTCCTCAGGAAACTGAGATTTTAGTTCAGCAAATAAACAATGATGACAATGGATATTCATCAGGAGAGTCCTACATTTGACTCTGGGAGGTGAATCTGCAGAAAATCATGAACTTCTCCCTGCCAAGGATCACCAAACAGCAGCAGAATTGTGGAAGTAAATATGTGTGTACATCCTCACCTCTCTGCTCAGCATCCTCACCTCGCCTGCAAACCACCCTCTCCAGGCTAAGGAATGACCCAAGAAGATCCCAGGGCCAGAGCGAGAAGATCAAGTAGACCAGAAAGAGAAGGTCAAGTAGATTGTGCCACTGTAACTTGTGGGTTGAACCACAATGGAGAGAGGTACTGTGCATTTTATCTGAAGCTTTTTCAAGGAAAAGGACACAAGTTGCCCAAGACTTGAGAAAATGGGGATTTTTTTTCACTCCCACTTTGGCCACTGGGTTTTGATGTTTAAGATGTAGGCAGGACCACCTGGAAGATGACAGAGTCATGGACGGTTTGAATTGGAAAGGACCTGCAAGATCATCTCACTCCAACCCCCTGCCATGGACGGGAACACCTCCCATTAAATACTCAGAATGAGTGATTTAATCCATCCTTGGATGCCTAAAAGACAGAGATGTAAATCTGAGCTGTCCTCTCAAGATTCCTTGGTCTTTCTATGGGAAGAAATGGGAATCTGCAGCAGGGAGTGATTTTGGACAAAGCTCCTGTGGTGCAAAGTCTTTGGCAGTCCCTCATTGACAGAGGAGCTTCCAGGGGCACATTTTGGGATCACTGCTGTCCCCATGTCTTTGGGAAGGTCATAAGTTCCCATGGTCAAATTTATCCGTGGACAAATTCCTCAGCAGCACTGCTCAGTGAAGACAATTCATGGGGAGACAGAAATTGGACCTCAAAATAGGGATCCAGATGCCACTTCAGGACTAATGCCAAAAATGTTGTCGAGTCAGGATCTTTTCTAGAGCTCACTCTGGATCTGTTTCCTGATATCCATGGAAGATCCTTATCTTATTCAGCAGATACTGATTACAAGGCCCTCTAAATTTTGCTTTAACACAAATAATACATAAAGGTAACACTGTCATATTTCATAATATGGTGACTGCAATTCCACTCCTGTTAAAGAGCAATTGCAGAGTAATTATGATAAGTGTGTTCTCTGACACGCTTTAATACCACAAATACAAATGTAACATAATTATACTCTATTACGATATATATTAATATTGCAATTGAATTTTGCAACAATGCAATGATATAATTGGTAATTATGGGATGTATTGCATGTATCAGTGCTTCACATACGTGCGTACACATGCACACACCCCCTCGTGTCTCGGGGAAGAAGTGACTGAGTGGTTCATGGTGTGGCTGAGAATAAATACTGTAAATGTCACTGCAGTGCTGTACATTCAATTCAGGTAACACAGGGACACCAGAGAGCCAACACAAACCACTCACTCATGCAGTTAATGTTCTTATTATATCAACAGAAATAATTATTGATTGAGGAAAAAACCAAACCACAGTATAATTACGTTTTAATTGCAATATAATTCTGCTGTAATTACACTTTTTCTGTTATTTGGCTTGGCCAATAACAATCAGGTTAGTGAGACATTGTTCTCATAATTTTAAAAGATTGTATTATTGTGTGATATTGTACAGCATCCCAAGAGAAGAGGTTTCATCACTGATCAATTATTTCAACATAAGCCTGGATTAGTGTTGGAAAATTAACAATAAAGGGTAACACTGCTGAGTAGCCTTCCTGAGCCTTCATGGCTCTGGTATTGCCAAATCACCGGCATTCAAAAAATCTGAAAAAAAAAATTACATGGAAAGATGAGATGCCAGAAGATGGGTCCTTACTCTCAGTTTAGAATCCTCTGTCAGCTTTTAAGGAGTCTGTTTGAAAAAGCCAAAGTGTTTGGAGTGGAAAAGGAAGATTATTCTATCCAAGTCTACATTCTCTCCCCAAAATATCACTTGATTCAAGAATACCCAGGAAATATGAGAAAGAATGTTACGGATGCTGATTCCACTTTTCTCAAGATGCAATGCCATGAATACCCCTGTCTCCCTCCAAAGTAATTGATGATGGAAGATGTTGTTCCAGAGAAGCTCTAAAGAGAATTTTGTTACTTGTCTCAGAAACCAGAAAGGTCTGGGAGACCTCACAAGTTACAAGAGACAATTATCTCATCATCAGCCCCGGAACATTTCTGTGCTCAAAGCATTGGCAAGAACAATTAGTGTCCTCCCTGCCTGCATTCCCCCTCTTATTTCCTATTCATTAAAAAATAATAAAAAATCAAAATGAATGAAAAAGTTGGAGAAGGAATGAAATTCTGTGTGCCTCCTGGATACTCTGGATGATACAGTAGCCATGGCAACAAGCAGTACAACAGAACTCCTTTACCTTTGATTTTTCCTTTTTTGTCTTAATGTTTACAAGAAAAAAAATTGAACTTTTGTTCCCAATTCACCTCCTGTGTAGGCCAAGCAAAACACTTTGCACAGTTTCTCATGAGGTTCTCCCTCTTTTTCATCACTTACATGTGGACTAGACCAAGCCCCATCTGAAATCAGTTTGTCTATGAAGTTTTTCATCCTCTGTTATTAAAAACCCTCCCAAAAAAAAATCCCAAAAATGACAGGAGAGGAAGGTGGGAGGTGAGCTGGAGACATCCTCAACAGCACAACAGTTTAACACTGACTCATTCCCACAGCAAACTCCAGAGACCAGAGGTTCTGGAGGGTCCCAGGAGGGATTAAACAGATTCACAGAGGCACAATCGATCCGTGGTTATAGAACAGGTTTTTCCAGACACAGCTTCAAATCAGAGAAAAGTAGTCATCCCTCAGTCAGTAACTGCTGGATGTAAGCAGTGAGCATCACAGATGGGATTACTTTATACTCACTCCTTTCTGCTTTTCTGCTCATTGGCATCTGCCCTGGAAAGAGGTGGAGTTTTAAGCCCTTCCCATCCCTGGAAGGGTTTAAAAAATGCATAAATGTGGTGCTTAGGGGTGGTTTAGTGGTGACCTGGCAGTGTTGGGTTGATGGTCAGAATCTAGAGATGGTCAGAATCTTAGAGGCCTTTTCCAACCAGAAGAATTCCATGATTCTCCACTATTTTTACCAGCTCCATTGATCATTGGTCTCACCCAGCGTGGCTGTTACAAATTTTGTGTTCAAAGTCACACCCAGCCCTCAAACTTCCCACCTGGAGAAACTGGCCTGGAGAAGAGAGGTGTTGGAAGTGATGGATGATCCCAAGAGAGGACCTGAGCCAGTGAACCTTGGATCAGCATTTGACAGAGACTCTGGCGTGGTCCCCAAACTCAGGAAGGATCTCAGGTGAGATTCCCTGTCTGACAAATGCCAAAGGGTGCAGGAAACCACAGATCATGTGCAGACCATGGGCTGCTCACCCAAGCTGTGTCTCCAGGGCTGGGAATGGTTTGTGAATTTTCATGGCATTCCAGGGAAACCTGAAGCAAGCACAGTGGCACAGGAGATGAGCTCAGAGCCGTGGCCCAGTGCCTGCCACTGCAGAGGTATTCAAACCTGGTGTCTTGTGTGGGTTTCTTTTTTTAAAATGAGCTGATTGCAGGCCAAGGCTCCAAGCAGAAGTTCAGGGTGGTTGAGGCCATACCCCACAGACTCCAGATTCACCCAGATCCTCTGAGAAAACAGGGCTCTTCTTGACTACTAGGAAAAGAACTGCAAGTTTTTTGTTTGCGATTGTTTTGTGGTGAATTTCTTTGTTGTTGTTGTTTGTGGTTGTTTTGTGGTCGATTTTTTTGCCATCAACCCCCACAGGAGACACTGACTGGAGCCTGGCTTTGACTTTTGCTCTTTCTCACCTTGCCCAGCAATAACACCATGGACACACAGAGCAAAGGAACCTTCACCCCTCCTTGCAGCTCCAGCCCTTCCATCTCTCCTGGAGCAGGCAGGCAGACTGCAGCAGCTCCGAGAGGGGCCAAGTGTTCTCATGCTGCTCCCCAGAGCCAGGAGGCTGTGGCAGAGTCAGGCTGTGTGCTAGGGCTTGGGCTTGCAACCAACGCTGACACTGCATTGCAGCACTACGAAAAGTGGGGAGGGAGGAAAAACTGATGCACACCCTGCAGGGAAAACAGCAGAGGTGGGATCATCCTCCCCATCTCTGGTGGGAATCCTGTGTCCAACGGGGCTGTGCCCCCATGGCACTTCATCACAGAAATGCACAGAGGGAAACCTAGCACTGACAGGTGAAAAAAATAAAAAGAAATTAAAATAAAACCCAAACTCCCAAATGTGTAAAGCATAAGCCTAGCTGAGCTGGCACTTCTGCTTCCTTCCACAGCCTAACTCATTACTTTATTGAGTGCTCTGGGATACTTGGGAGTGTGAGCCTGTGCTCTTAAAAAATACACCACTGTCCTACAGTCAATTCCATTTGTGTTCAATAGAAAGCAGATCAGGCTGTAACAGAGCAAACCCTGCCAGAACCAATAACTGTACAAGCCATGGTGTTATGCTAAGATGCTGCTTCAATAAATTATCAGCTTGGAAAAGTCTGGATCCTTTAACACTCCAGAGATTTGTGACTGCGCAAACCTGTGTATGGATACAGATAAATGCAGTTTAACAGATTCACCGGATGCTATTGGCTGAGGATTCTCTGAGTAACAAGGAATGACACATTTAAAACTCTAGGTTAAAATTGGGACTTGCTGGCCCATCTCCAGAGATGAAAAAAGTCCATATTTTAGGTACACAGTAGCTAAAGAAAGGGGAATCCTGCATGTCAACCCCCAAACTACTGTTCTTATGTAGAGAAAGATCTGTAGAGGATGATCCCAGTGGATCCCTGGGACTCATTTATGCTACCAGGTCATGGTAAACACTGAAAACAATCTCCAGAAGAGGAAATCAAAGACTGGCTGGTGGAAGAGAGGAGATTTGGGAGGACCACCAACAAAATCTGGGGAAAAAAATGGGGAAAATTTTCCTCTTTGGGAGGGAAAAGCCATTAAGATGAATCCACTTGAAGAAGAACTGGAGGAATGGATGGAGAATAAGTCCGCTGAGAAATAACACAGTGAATTCTGTCCCCTCAGCACATGGTTAAAATGCTGAGGACTCAATGCCATTCCTGGAGGTCTTAAGGAGTCCCTTGACATGGAGAGAGCTTTTCCCAAGAATTTGGGTTGTTTGTTTCAGAAGTCTTAACAAGGCTGCTCCTGAAAGATGCCACCTCATCTCTTCCTGAGGGCCACACCCTTCCAGGTGACCTGAGTTGTGTCTTCTCATGAGCAGAGTTTCTGTTTTGGAGACATCCCTGAGCCGCTGGCAACATTAAAAGTGGTCAGGTGGAATCTATGAAGCAATTACCTACTAATCTACAGGGATCCAGCTTTCTCCTCAAAACTGGGGCAAAAAATCGATTAAGAACTTCCTGTAAGACCTCAAGAGTACTGAAACTGGCTGCAGCATCCATTGTGTTCACCCACCATTCACCCTATCCTTCCCCTTTTGAAACATCCAGGATATCTTTAGTGACTCAAAGGACCACATCTTTTACTGTTACATAACAAAAATACTCAAACAAGTCAGTGAATGAGAAAGGGGGAGAGCAGCTACGAACAATGGACTGAATTTTAAGTCGAAGAAAAAACCAAAAAGTCCCTTGCCCAAACATCAGCCCTTCTTTTGTTCCTCCCTCAGTGGGTGCCCAGCTGAACCACAGCCTCGCCTCATTGCCTGGCTGATGAGCTCTGAAAGACTGCAGCCCCAAGCAGTTCTCTTCCAGGGAGTTTCCTTGCATTTCTCTTTGCAGCCTGTAATCAGATATGAAGCTTTTTTGGGAGGCATTAGCACAGATGACACTCTGCAGAGAGGAATTGTGTTGCAGTGTCTGTAAGTCCTCCTTCCCTGCCCAGCTGATGTTACTATTATTGTTCTGCAGTTCATAACAACATGACTCTGAAACATTTCCAATTCGTCCTCTAGACACAAACCCCCAAAAATGATCTCTTCTTCCTTCCCCTGTCGTTGGGAAGGATGAAAGTTTGACAAGAAACTCTCACAGATATGTGTGCTTAGCAGAAAGATTTTTGAATGAAGGATCTGAAGAAGGAATAGAGATGGAAGCAAGTTTTGATATAGAAAAAAAGAATTGCTGAGCCTTACTGGATAACCAAGGAGGGAAAGGGTATGCTAGTTATAAGGGGTTCTATGGCTTAGAGCAAAGGATAAACCCACCTCAAACAAGAAGATGTTTTGACCAAGCAGAAAAATAGCACAGGCAAACAAGGCAGCAAAATTTGCAAGTAGAAGAAAGGTCTCAGAATTTTCCACTGCAAGAAAATGGAAAAACAACTTCTGGCTTAAACTGTAATGTACTAACTTTTAGTGATTGGAGAATAGTAACATGAATATGGTAATTATGGTAGTTATGATAGGCTATAGATAATAGTTAAGGTATGGATTGGTTCTACTGTATTGAGATGCTCAGCAAAGAAAAGTATATAATGCAATGTAACCAAAACCAAAAGGTCAGGAGCAGACAGCTGTAGGCACAGGCTCTGTTGCCCACGACCCTGGACTGCTGCAACATCTTGGATGTAATAAACTGCATTTTGAAGAGCTGCCTGGAGTCCCACATCCCTCATTCAGGCTCTTACACCAGGTATCCCTTGACAGATTGAGTTCCTGGGGTGGCAGCAGAAAGGGGAGCAGGTAGTGGGTCCAGTGTGGCAGAGGGAGATCTACTCCATCTCCAGGCCAAGCCCGTCTGGAGAGGGACTTTTGACAATTGAATTCCCAGATCTTGAGCTGGGAACAGAATTTTCCATCGGTAGCATTTGTAAAATGAAACAGTGCTGATACTTTTAATAGTGGAGCTTTTATGAATTTTATTTCATTTTGCTTGTTGACTGGTTTCTTCCCAAGAACCCAGATTTACCAAAAATAAAGGCAGTTGCTTTTGCAGTGCTGGAAAGATTCAGGTTTTCCTTCCAGGAGAACCTATTTACAGCAAGATCTGCTTTCTTGGGAAAGCTGAGATGGAACAGCTCAACTTCCTCGTGTCCTGGAGAAATGCCATGATGGGAAGTTGGCTTTGGGCAACTTGGAATGAAGAATGGTGAATTTCATTTCTAGAGGACTGGCTTGATTCCTGTTTGGACCACTGAGGAAAAAAATGTAAATTTCTGTTTGGATCAATCATGGAAAAAAAGTCTCCTTTTAATGGCTCCCTGTTGAATTTTGTGGTCCTTCCTGAATTTTTAACCAGGTTGGTGTTTGCACCTATGAAAATGCAAAGCGAACAAAAACTAACAATGCTACTGATGATATTTTTCAGTGAAACTGAGAGATTTCTCCTCTGCCACCTGAGATCTGGTCTGAGAGACACTGCTAGGGAGGGATGGATGGAGTCCAGTTTCTTTTTGCTTTCACTGTTTATTTTAATCTCTGCAGTCCCACACCTTTTACAGGCATGAAAATAAGCTTCCAAGCAAAGATCTTCTGCTGGTATAAACCAGAAAAACTCAATCCTATCAACCAAGAAATGTCATTTCAAAGTGACTCATTATTTTTTAACAAGGGACCAGAGAAAGTTTCCTTTCTTACAGTCAAATCATGCCTCTCCTTAGCAATTCAAGGGAGTGAGGCTGGGGAAGTGTCTGGAACACAAGTTTTATCAGGAGTATCTGAGGGAGCTGGGATTGTTTATTTTGGAGAAAAGGAAGGTCAGGATTCTTGCTCTCCACCTGACAGGAGGGAGAAGCCAAGTGGGGCTCAGTCCCTTCTCCCAGGTAACAAGTGCAGAATGAGAAGAAATGGCTTCAAGTTGCTCCAGGGAAGGTTTAGATTGGCTATTAGGACAAATTTCTTCACAGAAAGTGTTGTCAAGCACTGGAAGAGGTTTCCAGGGCAAGCTGTTGAGTCACCATCCCTGGAGGGATTAAAAAGATGTGGGGTTTAGGGACATTGTTTAGTGCTGGCCATGGCAGTGCTGGGTTAATGGTCAGACTCCATGATTCTAAAGGTGTTTTCCAACATAAAATGTCTTTTGTTCTGCTGAAGGAATTAAAAAAACACTATGCTCCAGCATCCTAGATAGCTTTTGATCCCTGAAAAAGAAACAGCGCAGCTTGACGTTCTCACACCACCAATGAACCAGGCAAACAGTGCTCTGGAGGGTCCTGTCTCACACCCTCTGGGACTGAACAGCAGTGATTGCTCAGTGCAATAATCCTAAAAAAAGGAGATGGTCATTTTCCAGAAGCTAATGACAAGTTTGTTAGTTAATGGCCCAGATCAGAGCCAAGGGCGATTAATGATCTAACAAACCAGTCGATGAACTGGTAATGAAGACCAATTATGATCCGTATCACCACCCCCCCATCAAAGATTCCCCTTTTATTAGTCTTTTCTCCCCTCTGTAGAGGGTCTTGGACAAGCCAGGGGCTATTTCAGGAAATTGCTGGCTCCCTGGA
Source organism: Camarhynchus parvulus (assembly GCF_901933205.1). Taxonomy (NCBI): domain Eukaryota; kingdom Metazoa; phylum Chordata; class Aves; order Passeriformes; family Thraupidae; genus Camarhynchus; species Camarhynchus parvulus. Next base: position 149,394,191 of record NC_044572.1, on the reverse strand, counting down.
AATCAATAACCAATCAACACCTGGAGCTTGTGCTGAAAAATGCATATGCCAGGAAACAAACCCTGCAAGAAACATTTTACCTAGAAAATTAATGAACCCAACATGTAATGTGATTTGCCTTAGACTCAGCTGTTCAACAGCTTGTTCAGGGGACTGTTTTTTCTTTGTTTAAATCCCTTGCTAAAAATTTACAATGTAGGGGAAAAGCACATGGAAAGGGAAAACCATTTTCTAAGTTATGATACCCACTGAGTGACCAGAATGAGCTCCTTTGCTTTGATATTCAGGAAAGCAGAGTAAAGGTTTGTCCAAAAGGGGCATCCATAATGTAGGGATGTTATTTTGGGAACTAGAGAGCTCACAACAAACTTCCCAGGTCCTTAAACAACCCTGGGTGGTTGGGAGAATATTGAATCATAGATAAGACATGGAGAGATCTACTCCCTCTCCAGGCCAAGCCCATCTGGAGAGGCACTTCTGACAAGGGCATGCAGCAATAGGACAAGGGGGACAAAAAAAATCTAGGAAAAGCTCTGCCATGTCTAATTTGTATATCCAGCACTGCAGTCAAAGCCAATGGCTGGGTTCTTTTGTCCTATAAATCCAGAAAAACATCCTATTTCCTTTCTTTGCCACAATTCCTCATGTACAATTCCTCCTTCCTTCCCCTACAGCAGGCAAAGTGGACTCATGTCTCTATTGTGTTTTTCTGTAGACAGAAAAAAATATATAATTTATTTATTTATTCTTCAGCATTAGTTGTATCAGAATCTAAACTTTGAACTCACCAGGTCATTAAAAGCTGATTAAAAAGATTCTCTGTCATAAAATCTTAATACTTCATTTCCAGCAGCACCAAAAAGAGACATTATTTGGGGTGAACACCTCTCTCCTATTTGGGACGAACACATCTCTCCTATTTAGGATCTAGAACAGCTGATTCAGAGGCATTGGAGGAGACTCTTCCTTTCAGTATCCACCCAATTTCATCACCGGATAACTTCTTTTGAGGACATCATATGGCAGCAGTGGGCAGTGACAGACTCTGCTCAAAAGGGAGTCAAAATATCACTCAGGAGACTTGGGAATTCTTGGAGCCAAGGGCTGGGGACCCCAGACCTGGATACTGTCCCAGGATAAGACACCTGCATTCTCTTAAGTCTTCTGTAGTAAAAATATGAAGAGCTTTAACTCCAACAGTCAGCGCTTACACAAGATTTACTACTGGTTTTAATACTGACAGTGCTGGAGGCTCAGAGGAAGGAGGAGTGGTACGAGCATGGGAGCCTTCAAGTAGTCAAGAGAGAACGGCAGCAGCCTCCTCCACGTGATTTATCCCACCAAAGAGCTGAATCACTTCTAGGAGCAGATGATGGTGGTGGTTTCAAGGTCTGGGTGTGATTTCATGCCTGGTTCTGCCGCCAGGCTCTGGCTTTATGGGGAGCAGTGGGAACAGTGCATTGGTGCAGTCTGCATTGATGGCAGCAGCCCAGCCCAGCTCTGATTGCTTGAGCTGCACTGGTGTAAATCATCTCTCATCCCCCCACGATAATGTGAGTCACTGATCCTGGCACTTGGCTGTCTTGGCAGGTCTCCCAGAATCTGTTGCATGGCTCTCAGCAGCCAGGGGATGCTTTCAATGGGATTTGTGGGTAGAGGGATATTGACTTCTCAATGCCTTGGTTTCCCCGTTGGTGGAACAAAGCTAATAACCCTTACCCACTCCTTCAAATAAGAAAGGAAAACCTTATCAAAAAACTTAGCCAGCTGTGGTTTATGTAATGCTCTGTGATCCTGTGGCAGAGAGAACTCTAGGAGAGAAAAGTCCAGTTATTCTGAATAGTTTTAAAAGTCTCTCCTCCACACTCTGTCGATTGGCTCATGCTGATTTAATCTCTGAACTCAGCTGAGCATCTGCTCGCCCAGAATTAGCCCCGGGGATGGGAAACCCGATTCACATTCCACTTGCAACCTGCAAGGTGAGGCCCTGATCTTTTCTGCCAGCTGGAGCTGGTTAGAGGGTATTGTCTTGTTTCCCGTTTTAAACACTGAGCTGTCCTGCTAAGTCTTGTCTCTCTCCTTTGTTCCCTGGTGATCAATTTGATCTAATTCACTCTTCTTTTTCCACACATTTACAAGTTCTTTATAATACAGCACCTACTACAGCTGCCAAACCTCTTTTTTTTTTAATTTCAAGTTCTTCTCCCCCTCCACTTCATCTAATCTTTATTAATTAACTAGTTAATAACCATCAATTATTCTATAAATAAACGAGTGTCTGAGCAGCCTCTGTGCAATGCTTTCCTCCTTCTGAGCAGCATGGTACCAAATTCTCCAATTCACAGTCTTTGCAGCAGCTATTTTAATAGAGCAAAATTTGTACCCTGGGACAGACTTTTTGCTGTTGCCCGTGAACAGAACATTTCAAATGCTTTGAGTACTAGAGAGCAGTTTTAGCACTGCCATCAGTCTTCTGAGCTTCAGGAAAGTTTAAAAATCACAGCAGAGCTCCTCACATCCACAGGCACCTTTCTAACACCCCAGCTTTTGGAGGAGGCCTGAAGAAATGCAGCCATCCCTGCTAGGCCACTAAAATTGGGATAGGGGCCTTCAGCTTTTCTATTTTGGACCCATGCAAACCCAGTGGGTCAAAAACAGGTCTTTCTTCTACCAGAAGAAACAGGGAAGCCAAAGAAATGTGAATGGGACTGATATTTCTCTTCAAAACAAGGTAATGGATTGGAAACTGTGTTGAATTGATTCCCAGGTTTGTGACTTCCTGGGTGCTCTCTGGTTAAGTCACTTGGTTCTGTGCCTTGGTTGCTCTACTAAAAATGCACTGTGGGGTACCAAGCCTTCCTTAGAACCCCTCAAGAAATGCTTTGGAGTCTCCCATGAAAGGCTCTGCAGCAGGGACCAGCTGTTACCAGCAGGATCACACCAGATCCATGCAGATGTGAGTGCTGAGGGGATCTGCAAAATCACAGATCACAGAATGGGTCAGGCTGGAAGGGACCCTGGTGGGGTCATCTGGTGCCACCTCCCCGCTCCAGAGCACAGGGCACTGGATTGTGTCCAGACAGTTCTGGAATATCTGCAGCGGGGGAGACTCCACACCCTCTCTGGACAATCTGTTCCACTGAGTTGTACCTTGTACAATAAAGAATTTCTTCCTCATGTTCAGGTGGAACTTCCTGGGCATCAATTTCTGCCCATTCCTCTTTGCACCATGGAGCAGAGCCTGGGCCCTGCTCCGAGCCCTCCCTGCAGGCACTGCCAGACATTGATGAAGTCCCCTTTCAGTCATCTCCTCGAGGCTGAACAGGCCCAACCATCTCAGAATTTGCCCAAATCTCTCAGAAAGTCCCAATGTTTTCAGTCATTACCCTCCCCAAAACAACATTACAGTGCCCTTCTGCTCTGTCACATAAACAGGGAGCTGGGGGTGTTCAGCCTGGAGAAAAGGAGATTCAGGGGTGACCTTATCCTTCTCTACAGCACCCTGAAAGGTGTCTGTGGTCAGGTGGGGTTGGTCTTTTTCGCCAGGTTGCAATTGACAGAACCAGAGGATGCAGTCTTCAGCTGTGTCAAGGGAAATATAGGTTGGATATTAGGAAAAAGTTTTTCATGGAAAGAGTGATAAAGTTCTGGAATGGTCTGCCCAAGGAGGTGGTGGAGTCACCATCCCTGGATGTGTTTAAAAACAGACTGGATGTGGCACCCAGTGCCATGGTTTATTCGATGTGTTAGGGCATGGGTCGGACCTGATGATCTTGGTCTCTTCCAACCCAGTGATTCTGTGAATTCTGTGAAACCCAGAGGTTCCCAATGCCACCAAGACCAGACCCGTTACAGTCCATACAAGAAGAGAGCAGGGCAGCTTTATAGATGAGACCATGGGCATGGCAAAAGTTTGAGGTTTACATTGCTGTTGTGGGCTCCAGATGAGCCAATGTTTGGTTTTGCTCACCGAGACTTGGCTCATCCTCTTGTACCTATGGCTGAGGTACTCCCCAGTCTCAGTTTTGGATATTCTTCCCTGTGACTCCCCCAGAAAACAGACTTATCCTTTCCATCATAGATCAGCCCTGTTCTGACTCAGTCTTCCCCCAACAAGCCCCTGAAATTAACAGCAAAATTCTCTCTGATTCTAGGAAAGAAAAAGTCAGGGCATTAATTTCTTGCTCTTCCTCCCCAGAAGGAACCATTTACTCTTCTCTCCCCTGAAACAGTTGGAGAAATTTTTCACCACTGCACTGATGGAAGAAACGACTCTGCTTAATAGAAGCAGATAGAAAAAATAGGAGGTCATCTGGTCACAAATGAAAAACTTGCCTAGTCTCATAGTTTAGTGCTGAGTTTGCCTGGCCCCTTTTATGATTAGATTATTACTTATTCACTTATTCATCTATTTAATCATATCAAGGAAGAGTGCCCTACATGACCCTTCTGGGTACTTGCTGATTCCTTTGTTCTTTTATTCTGCTTTTAACTGAGATTATTTCCATACAGGTTCCTTTCATAATGAGCCCTGAATTATTGTACTTTATCATCCATAAGGTGCTTCTCTGGTTTGCTGGTGTATCCCTTTCTACCTGAGCTATTCCTGCAGGACACATTACTCTTAAATGACTCACAAGGATCAGCCATTCACAGAGTCCTGGATTTTAAGGATGGCTGGGCCCTTCTCTTTCTTAACCTCCTGAAAGCTGATGGCCTTAGACATTGCATTGTTCCTGAACTTCCTGGCTGTCATATTGTGTCTTTCAAAACTAATACAAACTGAATCAAAAGGTACAAAGCTTGTCAGGGCACTAAGCACCAGCAGAATGCGTGAATGGATTAAAATTTAATATCTCATTTTTCTTTTTTTTTTTTTTTTTTTAATTTTACCAAAGCTTCCTTAGCCAGAAATTTGGGGGTTTGTGAGTATTTTTAAGTAAAGATGAAACAGGTTAAGAGAGAAGAGAATATGAAATTCTACATAGGACATGCTGTTTACAGATTTCTTGTGAAGCTGTCCCTGTGAACATCTATAATTTGTTTAAAAATTGACCCCGTGTTTTCTGGTTGCATCTACCTGGTTTAACAAAGAGTCATTCATACAGGGAGGCTTCTTCTATCGCAACACATCCATGAGACAGTAACATTATTCTTATCTTACACTAAGGAACACATAGGGAACAAGGGGACTTGTTTATGGCTGTATTTCTTAGTTTGTAGCAGAGATAGAAGGAAAATTATTGGGTGCAGAGTCTCAGTTTTATTGTTCAGTCATTAGACCACATCCAATCACTGCCTCAAAATGTGCTATGATTTTTTTCTATTTCTGCTTATCTTTCCTTAGTGATGGGACTGCACTGGGTGACTTCTTGGGTTCCTTCTTAGCCTCACCCCCCATGTATCAAGCTGGAAAGTGAATCTGCTTGTAAAATCAGAGGATCCTTTTGAAACAGCAAAAAATGTAAAAGACAAGTTGTGAATCTGCAATGGCACTGATGCATCTCTTGCTAAGAAAAGATGCAGCAGTAGTCAAAATTTCATCTTGATTTCATCTAACTGACCAGTCAGAAGTACCCACTTTAATCCAAGCAATAGGAAGGACAAAGCTCAGAAAAGATGACTCACATCCTGAGCCAAGGAAAATATAAAATTTGCATGTTCAGCTTTGGTCCAGAGCACAGAAGTTTGGACTGACACTCTTTCACATGACTGGCAGCTGAAAGCTGTGCCCTGGGAGACAACCTGGGAAGAAAACATGATCCAAGAAATTCCAGGGAAGCAGTGAGGCTCTCAAAGTGCTGCTGTCCTGCCTCACCTCATGGGCCAAAGGTCACAACCACGAAGATTTCATCCAGCACAGGAGCTGTGACCTGCAGCAATCTGTGCACGGCCTTGGAAGGGACAATACTGACCGTGGGAGGAAAGAGCTGGAAAATGTGCCAGGCTCCTAAATGGCACTCATGGCACTGAACTGCTGCAGGACTGGCCTTGGAAAAGTTCACAGAATCACTGAGTGGTTTGGGTTGTAAGGGACCTTAAAATCATTTTATTCCAATCCCTTGCCATGGGCAGGGACACCTCCCACTAGATCGGGTTGCTCCAAACCCCATCCAACCTGTCCTTGAAACACTTCCAAGTGATTCCCATAAATCCATGGCTTTTATGGCATTGCATGAAACACGTTGAGTCCCACACCACCAAAATATTCAGGTGTGAGAACATCAGAGGCATGGAGCAGTGTTTGTTGGCAATGATGAGTCAACATATAAAATGTGTGTGTGTGCAGCCATGTTTTCAACTCCTCCACCTGCAGTGATCCCTCCAACCTACTTGGAGAAGATTCCAGAGCCCAGCCTCCACAAAATTTGAAGAGGAGTTCCAGGCCCTTTGTAGTTGTCTCAGTAAATTGAACCAGGATGGACCAAACTTTTCCAGCAGATATTCACTTAAGTCCCTCAAACATGGTTTACTTCCAAACACAGGACCTGAAACCAATGGACATAGACAGTAGGGACCTTATTTCCTAATTTTATCTGTTTTCACAGTGGATACTTCCATACAAACAAGTTTTAATCCTCCCCAAGTAGGCAGTAGTAATATAGAAAATGGAATCGGTGAAGAGTCACCACATGTGACTGACTCTCCAGATGGGCCACAGCAATGACTACTCTGTCATTGTCAAATTGTGTGATTTCTGGACATTTGAGATGTAGAAGAACTCCAGAAAGAATTGGTGCTGCAATTCCAACTGGCATTTTACTGGAAAACAAGCAGCGTATGCTCACTGGTGTTTGAGCAATGCAGAAGACTGGCCCGCATGTTAGACAGAAGTATTCATCAGAGTTTGTTCTGCTGTGACCCAAAGCTCCAAGAACCAAAGTAGTGAGGAACTGGAGGAGTTGACATGGGGAGATTACAGACAGAGTCTTCAAATACAGCTAAAAGTTGAAAAAAGAACACCCATGGATAGGTGCCTGGTAGGAGAAAAAAGCCCCGTCCTTTATTGGCCAGACTCAGAGTGTACAGGAAGATATGATCAGGGACAGTGTGTCCCCTGAAAAAATGCAATTTTAATTCTTTCAAGAGGGTGGGGAATGAACTTGACTCTCTAAATTACGTTCATTCACAACACAGAATTAGAAACACCTTTACAAATAATATCCTTGTCATGCTGTGTTGTTGTTAAAGCCTGTGGGTTTTGGAGGGGCTGGGAGCCAGGCAGTGGTTTACACAAAAGCTGATCAGGATTCTGAGCAGTGATTAAAGGACAAGTTTATAAAAGAAGCTGGCAGATGATGAAAGGAATTTGTCAGGTGATGCAAGCACGAAAGGCAAACAAATAAAAACAAATTCAGGAAGTAGCGAATTCTTTTTGAAGGCAGAAGAATCAACATGTCTAAAAGGAAAGGGAAGGCAGTGTGGAGATGAAGGAGAGGAGACAAGATTGTACTTCCATTGAAAAACCAAGTTTCAGACATGACAACCCAGTGAAATAGTTTATTACTTCAGCTTTCTGCTATTTGTTGCTGTCTATTTATCTTATTTTGTTAAAGTACTGAATCCATCTCTTTTGTGAAGTGTCCATTATACAGAGTTAAAAATAACTTTTAAGCCTCCTGTGATACAGATTACAGCAGGAGCAATGAGTCAAAAAGAGAGCTATTTCTCATCTGCTGCTTCTATTTCCAAAAACCAATCACGTGGATCTGCTAAGATGGACTTAATAGGATCAGAGCAGTGATTTGGATCCTGGAAGGAAATGGGGTCACAAACACAAGCTTTCCAAAAACTGAGGCCTAAAATTATGTGTCTTACAAGGCCAAGTGGAAGGTCCTGCAGTGGGTTGGAGCAACACCTGGTGTCAATACAGGCTGGGGGATGAAGGGATTGGGAAGAAAACAGGGATTCTGCTGGATGAAAAGTGGGACATGATCCAGCACCTTGTGCTTGCAGCCCAGAATGTCCGCTACACCCTGAGTTTCTGGGATTATCCTCCCCAGCATCACTCTGGTGAAAGGAGAAGGCTCCAAGGAGACCCTGCTGCAGCCTTCCAGTACCTAAAAGGGGTTTGTAAGAAAGATGGGGAGAGACCTTTTAGTAGGACCTGTAGTGATAAGATAAGCAATAAAGATTTTAAGCTAAAAGAGGGAAGATTCAGGACAAATATGAGGGAGCAATTTTTTACTGTGAGGATGGTGAAATGCTCAGAGATTGCTGGTAGATTCCACAACCCTGGAGACACTCAAGACAAAGTTGGATGGGGCTCTGAACAACCTGGTCTACCTGAAGATGTCATTTTTCATGACCTTTAAAGGACATCTGGTCCAATCCAAGCTATTCTGCGATACCATGGTTGGGTGAACAGGTTTATTTTATCACCATGAACCCCCTACCAACACACCAAGGTGGGAAAATGTCCTGGTTGGCTTCCTGATATTACCCCTAAACACTGATATCCTCCCAGCTCACCTACTCAGCCTCTTCAAACATGGCAGAAGAAGAAAAAAAAAGCAGAAAAAATAGGACATGACATACCCAGTGGGGTTCTAAATTTAATCATTGTGGGGGATACCAAACATCTCATCTCAGGTTTCTCTTGCTGGGAAGTAAGAGGTGTGAAAAGAAAAACCCAGCATAGAGGGGTTTATGATGATGTAGCTTAGAAAATGACAGGGAATTGGTCAGAGAAGAATTAGCTTCTAGAATTAGATTTTACAATAATTAGGATATAGTAGAACTAGAATAACCCAGAATTAGATTCCAGAATAATTCTAGAATTAGAATGATTTTCACAGTTCCGGCAGTACTCACACTAACCTGGCACTGAGCTGTTCTCACAACAGGGCAATTCCTGCAGGATGGACTCAGGATCAAGCAGGACCTGCCTTTCTCTGGTGTTTAAACACCATTGGCTGCTGTTCTTTCGGAGAAGAGTGAAGATCTCCTACCTGGCAATCTCAGCTCTGAAGGAGCCCCTGCAAGTCAAAAAATGAGTGTCCACCACCTCTTCATGAAAGGACTCAGAGATGTTTTGTCCATGTTGCAGACTTGGACTTCAGGCAGAGACAGGGAACAAATTTTTCAGGGTCCCACAGGGCTCCTAAAAGTAAGTTGTACTTTCCTGCTGATTAAATCAACCCTTCTTTGGAGGATTTGTCTCTCTTTGCAAGCTCAAAGAATGAAAGAGTCTAAATGGAAATGGCTGGGAATACAAGGGAAACAGGGAATACATCTCCAGGCTCCTTTTGCACTGGAAATATTCACTTCACTGGCATCTCATGGAATCACAGAATTGCAGAACATCCTGAGTTGAAAGGGACCCATAAGAATCATCCAAGTCTGACTTCTGGCTCTGAACAGCTCCAAGAATCTCACCATGCATCTGTAGCTACTTAGTTAATTACTGCAACAACCAGGGAACTTAAATACATTGTAATATAAATAAATATATGTACATATAAATGCATCTATAAATATAGCTACATATATAAATGCATGAATGAATATGTATTATATGCAAATATATACATATATATTTATAAAAATACATTTATACATGCATATAAATACATTATATTGGTTTAGGGAAAAAGATAAAGGCAACAGCTGCTGCATCAAAAAGGGAAAATAAAAACCCTGGAACAAATTTCTCAGACTCCTGTAGGGCTCTCTTTTACAGCAGCTCTCCCAGGCATAAAAAGAAATCTTTGCTGCCCTGGGTAGAAGGGCATATCAGCCCTCCAGCTCCACTGTTACGTCATTTAGTGCCTATTGCCTGGATTAATAGGCCTCTCAATTGAAAATACTTTTTGGAGCAGAACTTGGCTGCAGCTGTTTTCCTTTCTGGGGATCTCCTACGGTGCTCTATAAAGCAGCAGATTAAATACTGATGGAGCAGTGCTGGGAAACAGCAATTGTAGCTCTGGTGATTGTTCATACTTATGCCTGGACATTAGAGCTCTGCAACTGAGCGAGAGAATATTACTGGAGATGATGGGGTCGTGATTTGGTGTACCCAGACTCATATTGAGGAGGTATAAATAGAGCAGCAAACACCTTCACAGGGCTAAAGGTGCATTAATTATACTTTCTGTGACAGTCTGTAGTCTTGGTAGAGATAGATACACTGGTGATACGTCCTAGCCTTGAAAATCCAGGTGCTCATTGGATTTATTAACAGCAGAATGGTTTCTCTTTAAACAAAACCATTTTAGGAGGTTCAATATATAATTGATCTTGTAATATGGAATCTGGATCAGCATCGCTGCTTCTCATTCTCCTGAAGACACTTAGCAAAGCCTGATTTGTTTATGAGAGTCCTGGGTGAGAAGGTTTTGGAGAAAGGAATGCTATCCCATCCTTCTTCCCTTGCTCCTCATCCAAGGCCATTGGATGTAGGATCTTTGCAAGTATGGGCAGCATTGTTCAAATACAGATTTTTCTGGAGCACAGAAAGCCCAGCTGGCAGCAGCTGCTCCCTGGGTGTCCCCACTCCCTCCCATCCCAGGAACTGGGACCAGTGCTGTGTGACCTACAGGCTGATGGGAAGCAGCATCATCCCCTCGTGATGCCAAGGCTGAAGTCAGCAGGAGCCACGGCATGGCTGAACGTTTTCCAGAGAGAGCTATGCTGGATGCTGACCCTCCTCTGAGGTGCTGATCTGTGTCATGGCCTGCCCTGTAGAAAGGCCAGGATCATTTTTCCCTGGGATTGCTCTGTTTGCCTGGGTCTGGGGATGGAGGCGAGCAGATTTCCTTGTTCTCCTCTGCCCACCTTGACCAGGCCCTTTGAATTGTTCATTCATTACCTGTGATGTGGCTGTACCTGGCTATAAATTATCAGCACCATCATTCTCAAGCTGCATGAGGTCTCAGAGCTACCAGCTAATTCCTGGATTAGCGGGAATTTCCAGACATCCATCCTTGGTCCAGAAAGTCCTTCCTACGGCCATCCGTGTGTGCAGGCTGCCCAGAGATGTTCCACAACATCCTCTCCATCCCTGGAGGTGTTCAAGGCCAGGCTGGATGGAGCTCTGGGCAACCTGGTCTAATGGAGGGTGTCCCTGCACATGGCAGGGGTGTGGAACAGGATGATCTTGAGGGTCCTTTCCAACCCAAACAATTCCAGGATTCTGTCATTGCATTTTCAATTACAGCTCAGAATACTGCAAAGGGATATCCAGTAAAGATTCTGACAGAGAATGGCCTGACACAAGTCACTCCTATTTTCCTGCAACCAACATCGTGGAGTGGTGCTTGAAATACTGCAGCATCCTGGGCTTGGGCAGTAACCTTAAACTCCCTGGGGACAGAAATGTACTGAGAGGCAGCCTCGCGTTTTGCCTCAAGCTGAGAGGGGGCAGAATCACAGAGTTGGTGATTTGGCTTGGAAAGAGACCTCAAAGATCATCTCATTCAATCCCCGTGCCATGGGCAGGGACACCTTCCACTACATCAGGTTGCTCAGAGTTCCATCCATCCATCTGGCCTTGAAAATTTCCAGAAATGGAGCATCCACAGCTTCTCTGGGCAATCTCTGGGCAGAGAAGATGCTTTTTATCTCTTCTAAACAACCTCCTGCAAGGGAAAGTCACCAATCCCTATCCTCTGCCATCCTAGAAACAAGCAGTTTGAAAGGAAGTAGCTGTCAAGGAGAGGAGAACAGTAGGAATCTGGGAGCAGATCTGATACTAAACCCAGGCTTTCTAAAGCCTTATAAATGTCAGCCTTGTTTGTTTTCAAGTAGGTGGTGGGAATAGAGCAAAGGCTGCTCTGTGTTACCTCAGTCTGACTAATGCTGCCAGAGCCAGGCTGGTGAGCTGCTGATGAAAATGTAACTCAACAGGTCTCTGACACCTTTAAACACCTCTCCCTGCTTCCCTAGAGGAAACCTGGATCTGAGGTCCGTGGGGATGATGTGAAACGGCAGCGGAGGCATCCCAGAGGGATGTGCAGCCAGAGGCTTGAAAGGGAAAGAAGCAGAGGAAAGTTGTGATGCTGTCTGGAAAGATAATTCCCAGGAGTGTAGGAAGGTCGACTAAATAGCTTTTCACTCTCTGTTCACTGCATTGAGGTCACCCTGCCACACACCCACAAAAACCAGGAGCTCCTCTTGGTCACCCCCTGTCAGCAGCGCCAGCCTGCTCCTCCGGGGAGCAGGAGATGTCAGGGTTTGAAGAGCATCATCAGGATAATAGCAGGATTGCTGTTTTTTACTCCTAAATTATGCATCACCCCCCCAGCACACGCTCCCAGCAGGTGTCTGTCTCCGAGCTGTACAAGGCCACTGTCAGCTCCAAGCTTGTCACCAACCTGGAGCAGCCCAAGAGGAGGTGGTCCCACTTCTCCTGGGTGTTCCCAGGCATTTTAAACATGAAGTTAGGTCAGCAAATTGAGAGCCATCTCTGGTGGAAAAGTAGGGACCAGAACTGGTAACAGCTGAGGGATGTTGACCTCAGTGTGCTGTGAACAGGGGATGGTCAGAATTTTTCAAGCCAATGAGAGCAGTCTCACCTATTTTATATCATCATGTCCACCTGCTTTTTGAGGCCAAAAAAAAAGATTTATTTTTGCATAAGTAGCTTTACTGAGTCTCTGTTGGGTCGTGGTCTAGCTCTGCCAGGATTATATTGGCCTTTCTGCAGCATAATCAACACAATTCTTTCCAGTTTAATTTATATTTTTTTTGATCAGGTGAGAAAGAGGAGACATCCAAAAAGAAGCTGAGCAGTGAAGTAGAAGAGTCACAGTACTTTTGTGCTGGCTCACTGAGCTCCATTTTTCCTGTGCATTATGACCTGTGGTCCCCTTAACACAGCAGGACTGTGCTGGTTCAAAGCATGGTGTGACTTACATGTGCCTCACTAGAAAAAAAGGTCTTTTCTTATTGTGCTGCATTCACAGCTCTGGCACCAGCCCATAAGTGCCCCATAAGTGGTAAAGACAGGGCAGAAGCTGAACTTATCTCCAGGGAGGGAGCAGAACTGGAGAAGGGAATTTAGCGAAGCTCCTTTAATGTGGATGATGAATGCCTGACCTAAGGGGACTGACTGCAGCAAGTGACCTTTCCGACATCAAGACTCCTTCACCACAGCCTGAATTAGCCTGTGATCCTTGCAGAAAGGACCCTGGGATCTGTCATTCTAGATTCAAAATGCCTTTTAAGGCCATCTGCCCCAGGCCTGACCCTGTTTGCTTTCTGATCCCAAATAGGTACCATGGTCATTTCTGGAAGCAGGGAGCACTGCCCTTACACACACAACCCACGCAAAACCTCTTTCCAAACATCTAATCCACGTTCATTTTTTTTCCTCCTTGGACTCTCCTTTGAGTTGATCTTTCCAAAACACTGACCCAGTGACCCCATTCCCTCCCCCACCCCCCAGCCCTGCCCCCAGTAGGTCTCCAATTAAATCCAAAATTGCCTCTGCACAAAAGCAGCTCTGTCAGCTCCATTCAGAGAGGAACAAGTGGCCTGAATAGCTTTGGGCACACTGGAAACTGAGAAACAGTGTGGTCTTGTGTTAAAGTTGAATGGCGGCGAGGGGGGCGGTTGGAGGTTGAGGGGGAGCCTTGAATCAGTTAAAGTAATTATTGAGTCATTCAGGAGGCTGGGGATGGAGCAGGATTCTTCTCCAACAAAGCCCTGCAATAGACACATAAGGCATTTCACCCCTTAAGGACGTCTTGGGCAGAAAAGGAAAGTATCAGGTATAAAGCAGCAATTTGTACAAGTCAGAGCTATTGTGATGCTCTGGCCTCTTGTTTCTCTTTCCAGATGGTTGATCTTGGACCTCACTCTTCTTCACTTCTCTTTTCAATTCAGGGAGTCCAAAGGTCTAATTCAGTTCTTGTGGCGCAGGGGGGAACAGCTGAGGGTGTTTACTTACACAGTGCAGACAAGGGATTCGATTGCTTTGTGTGTCCTGGGCTCATCTCAGCGGTGACAGCCAGGGGAAACGCTGTCAGGATCATTACACAGAGAGCCCTGTCATTTGTCTGACAGCCCATACCAACCTGACAGCCTCCTGAGCAAGTACTCTGGGTGCAACCCAGACCCTAAAAACTGCCACCCATCAGCTCAGAGGGAAGACCACATCCACGGACGTGTCAGTGCCATCCATCAACAACCACCCCACAGGCACAGGGACAGAGGAGACAGACAGGGATTTGAAAGGCCAGGAGAGGAACTGTCCAGCAGGAAGATGAGGCAGCAGTCCAAAAACAGCAGTGGCTTTCTACAGAAGTTCCTCTGCTGCTGCTGCTGCAGGGCATGAGCATCTCTCCCAAAGCAAGCTGTGATTCAGGGGCAAGCAAACAGGCTCTGTAACTCTGCCACTGAGCCCAGAAGCATTGCATCCACTGCAGGCTGCCTCTCCCTCCTCTCAGGATATCTCAAGACATTTTTGGACAAACTTTTAGTCAAAAGACTCATGTTGATGCTGTGCATGTCAGACCATATCATGCTTATCAATCAGAGAACACTGAAAGGACAAGATTTGTAGCAACAGCTTAGTTCCACTACTCATTCCAGGTCAGAGAAGACTGCTTAAATGTTCTTTTTTCAGTGTTTTGACTATTCACACTGAAATGTGAGTCCTTAGTGAGTAGCCCATCTCAGGTAATGATACAATAAAATTTGGTTTTTCCTATTGACAGATTAGGATTTCAATATATTTATTAGTTATTTTCACTTATTCACTTATTTTTTTTCCCTGGTGAACGTAATTATTTTTTTCAATGTCACAAAGGCAAGAAGAGCCATTTGGATGCCACAGTGCTTCTTGATATCAGCCAGAGCATCCACAGATTGCTGCTCCTGCTCCTTCCTGGGCAGTGTGTGACAGTCCTGCTGTCAGAAACACTCTTGTGTGAGGGTAAAAACCAGTGTACATTAACTCTCCTCCCTCCCAGAATATGTTTTCACTGCCAATGAAATATTCACTGTGTTTGTTATTATTTATTCACACTGCAGCAGTTTGCACAAGTGTGGGCCACTCAGCTGAAACTATTAATCTCCCATGCACTGGGCGTATCTAGCATGGAAGAGGTTAATGAGAGAGATTGAGAAACCAGAATATTTTGATATCTGCTGGAGATTTTTTAAAATGTGAGCAAATATTTATAAAAGACCTGAGATTTTTAGGATTTTGACCAGATTACCTCTTTCTCTCCCTTTGGGCTACAAAACCACAACTTTTCACTGGCAAATGCCTTAAATATCAGCTGCTTGCTTTTCCCCCTGATTACCAGAGTTGATAACAACCCCACTAAAATTCAGCATAAGGTGCCATAGAATGGTTTGGGTTGGAAAGAACCTTCAAGATCACCCAGTGTGGGTCCCATGGGCAGGGACACCTTCCACCAGCCCAGGTTGCTCCAAGTCCCATTCAGCCTGGCCCTGAGCACCTGATGTATCCATGCACACAGTCCTAGCAGGGAATTGTTGAAGTCCAGGAATATTTAATCAGTTTATTTCTGCTTAGCTAGGCCATGCTCATGTGTCTCAGACGCTTCCAAAGTGTGACATGATATAGAAAGGACTTACCCAGGTTTCCTTACAGCTCTGTGCTGTGCCAGTGCAGAAATTCTCTTAGATAATTCTGAAATTGTTTTCACTCCTGGAAGAAACTCCCTCTTGCTCCCTGACACAATCCTGGGGTCCTTCTCCTGCTCTACCTTTTGCTTCCAGCACCTCTCTGCTCCTCAGGCTCATCTCAGCAGCTGGGGGCTGATTCCTCCCCTCTCACAATAATTAAATGTGCTACTACAACCTGCTGAGTCATGATTTGGCACAGCCCAAGGCAGTGTCATCCCCCAGAAGATGCTCACGGGATCCTTGCACGTGTGAATCCGTGACAGCAAGCATGTGCAAAGGCTTCCAGGGCACTTTTCATGCATGTCACGCCACACCTTCCTCACCATAGCAAAAACCAGGTTTTTTAGCAGAGCATTCCCTGGTTCATCCTGTGACCAGGATTGCCACGAGTGACAGCACCAAGAGAGGAGATAAATCCTGGCTAAATCCACCAAAACCAGCAGCAGGACTCAAGCTGAGCTCATCTGAAAGCAAAGGTGCTTCATGCCATTCTTACAGCAGGCAATTAGCCATGGACTGTTAATGACTTGGCTGGCCTTTGTGGGAACTGCTCCCAGGTGGAATCAGAGCCACTGGAGCCTGACTCATCGACGCTGTCCTGACAGAAATATTTTGTACCTCGAGCCCAGAAAAGGCCCATTACCTTGGAGCTGAGTTTGCAGTCCCTGCAGCTCTGGAAGCTTCACTGCTGCAGCCAGATCCTGCAGGTGCTTAAGCAGCTGTGGAAGAAGTGACATCTCCTGCTTGTGCCACCAAGCTGGAATTGGAAATTCTGAGCCTGCTCTGCCCTAAAAAAAGCCTTCATCGCTTTGTTCATTGCTTGTCTTTGGCACAGCAGGGGCAAACCAGGGTTCAGGTTTCATCAGCTCAACGATTTTAGGGAGCTTGTTGCTCTAAATGAATCATGGGTGTGGCCCTGTGTGTTTGTTAATTTACCTGATGGAATGGGGAAGAGTTTTAGCCGCAGCTTTTAAGCCCTTCCATTACACTTTCAAAAGTCCTTCTTTTTACAGTCCTTTTATCCATCCTCTATAAAGAGAAGGGCAGGTTTACAACATCCATCACAGTTAACAGGGTGAAATAGGGCAGGGGAGTTGATACTTCCAATTGTGCAGGAGCCAATTAAGGTTTTTAAGCAGAACATTCAAGTCATAAGGCACTTATCACCCTTTTGGAACCCATCCTGGAGCAGTTACCTTCTATTTTCCCGCTTTACCTCTCCCCCTGCTTGGCTCCAGATCCATTTCCCTCTAGGCTATTCCTACTCTCCTATGAGCCTGATATGAGTTTAAAATATCGTGTTCAAGATTTGGAGAGGAATTACAGAGTCACAGAATCATTACTTAGGAAAAGACCTCTGAGATCATTGAGTCCAGTATTAGACTGATCCCCACCTTTTCAGCCAGCCCAGAGCACTGGGTGCCACATCCAGATGTCCCTTGAACATTTCCAGGGTTGGTGACTCCACCATCTTCCTGGGCAGCCCCTTCCAATGCCTGACCACCCCTTCCAGGAGGAATTTCTTCCTGATGTTCAACTAAACCTCTTGTGGCACAGCTTGAGGATACATCCTCCTGTCCTGACAAATGGCTTTAGCCTAAGAGGATAGAAAAAATAAAACCACTGTGTTTTTTCTCCCTTTTCTCTCCATTTCCAGAATTATTTCATGATTCTCTTGAGGTCACATATGAGGCACAGAGGAAACAGTGGGCAGACCTTGTCAAGGTAAGTGAAATGCATTATGCCTCTACAAGGTACCAGCCGACTGTATCATTAACAGCAATGGTAATAAAAAATGCAGCTCTCTCTCACCTTAAGGGGATTTGAGTCACTGACATTTTAATTAACAAGGTTCTCATCTCCCAGCATCAAGTCTGCAGCCTGCACAACTTCTCCTTGCTGGAAGGGATAGAGATCAGGTGTCCTTTGTCACAACGATTCCATGTGGAATGATCTGTCCTGGCTTCTGGTCTCCTCTCAGGAAAAGCCATACATGGAAAATGATGATCTTTCCCATTTTAGGAGCAAAAAATCCAGAGGAAGGAGTTGCAGAGAGCAGGCTGAGGGCAGCCAGTCCACATGAGTCACAAAGAATGGTCACCAAACCCTTGAGTTTATCAAAATGTACAAACCTGGAAACAAGTGAGTGGCTGGGAAATTTGAAGAGATGGAACTGGGGACAAAGCCTGTCACAAAAATCTGGTAAAGATCATGGGATTGTAAATTACTCTAAATTACAACCAGAAATATTTTTGAAGTATTTTTTCACAGCCTCCCAAGCCATGGACCAGGCTGACCAACCCCTGTGTTCTCTGTGTCACACAGGTGAAGTATGAAGCATCTCCCCTTTTTCTTCCTTGACATTGATGGAGGTTAAAAATGGCACCAAAAATGAATGAAACCCAATTTTTTTGCTGCTCAAGACAAGAAATCTTTGGTGCAAGGAGGAACAGGGAGATGGCTGGAAGGAGGCCAAGGAGAGAAGGGATGAAGATGGCTTTGTCTCTAATAGAAAAGCCTACAGAAAAGGAAAGAGAGAACATGGATAATCCCAGTATCCATGCTGGAAGATCCCAAAGATAGGTGAGATTTGAACAGATGCTTCCAGAAACCAAGTTACATCCAGCCCCTCTATCAACCTGGCTGGCACATTGACCAACTAAGCCCTTCACCCACCATTCCCATCAGCGTTCCATGGGCAAAGCCTGGCATATAGCTCATGATATGGAATACACACAGGAATTAATGGAAATAAAATGTTTTTGTGCGTGGTGTATGTTCTAAACTGTGATAACGAACCACAGAAGGGGCAGATGCTTCTCTGTCATTGGAAAATGTTGAATTGGACTGGATCTAATTCTCCTGCCTAGTCTGAGCTGGGTACTTTCAGAAGCTGCTGAGTGCAGCTCCCTGCTTTTCTCCACACAGATGGTAGATCATCCTGTTCCCTCCTGGCTTTGAAATGGGGTGAGGCCTCAGGGGTCCTCTGTTCTCCATGCTGCCCAGCAGCAAGGAGCACAAAACATCTTTAAAACATCTTTATCTGGTACATGTTTGGCTGGGAAAGCTCTTCAGCTAGAAATGATCCCAGGTTAAATTCAGCAAAATTGTTTGAACACCCCCAAAATATAGATCACAGAATCACAGGATGGTTTGGGTTGGAAAAGACCTCAAAGCTCATCCAGTTCCAAACCCCCTGCCATGAGCAGGGACACCTTCCACTACAGCAGGTTGCTCCAAGCTCCATCCAGCCTGAACATGATGGAAATAAGGACATGAGGTCCCATCCTCCAAGCTCATGCATTTTGAAAGTCAGCCCATGCAGCCATAAGACAGAAGTTGACTTCTGCAGACTCTCAGGGTGTTGATGAGATCTGAGATTGCCCTTTTCCTGCCTCCTGAGAGTCACAAAACCCTTTTTTGACTCCAATATAAACCTGCACAGCTCTTTCATAACAGCACATTTGCCTCTGGGTATTACCTTGTCTCGACACAATCCATTTTTAAACACCAAAGCTGCCAGTTGGCACAGGCTTGAATTGTGTGTCTGGAAACCAAATGGTTCTTTGAAAATCGACAAAATTGTATTTACAAGAGCAGCCACTCCATCAGCACCGTCAAATTAATTTTTCAGACGTGATCTTTTTGACGAACTGCTTTTCTTCTCTCACTTTCTGGCAAAAAGGTCACCTCTGAACTCTGTTTCATCATAGTTCATTTATAACCATCTTTAAAATATTTATAAGGATAACTTATCTGTTGTTTCCACAATGTCTTTCCTCCACTAAAGCTTCACCCATCCCACTGGAAGGCACTGACCACCACTTGGTTATTTGGATGCCTCTCTTGAAAGCAGAGTTTTGCAGGTGCAACTTCTCTTCACAAATTTGACATAAGCAGCAAATCACACTTGATCTTTGAGGACCATTTTGATTTTTTAGGGAAAAAATTTGTTTTTATTATACATCAATATTCTTTGGTTTTGAGGCACCACAAGGCAGTCTAAGCTCTTTAACAGAGATGAAGAGAGAATCCCATGTGGATTTTGGCAATGCCTTGTGTATGCAGTGGTGGCAGGTGTGATTTATGGGACCAAGACATTCTTGTCACCAGGTCCATTGACGTCCTGCGCAAGGACATCACAAACAAACAAGCCAAAACACCTGGAACTGTTGATCCTTGGGTGCCATCCATAGCCAAACCCATATTTTCTAGATCTAGACTCCTGGACACAAAGTGGTGACTCTGGGATGGAAATCTGTACAAAATCTCCCACAGATATCACGGGGAGGCAGAAGTGGAAGGTGGAATCAAACCAGTTTTGATGTGTTCTTTCCAACTTCATAAACATGTTTTGGTTTCCCAAACACTTTTATATTTCATGTCTGAGGTCTATGTACAAATAGAAACAGGATTGTGGACTGTTGGTATAACAGCAGGTAGAATAAGGGGAAAAAGAGTGAAGGCAAATAAAAACAGTGATAAAACTTTTGTAAGTACACAGGACCATCCCATCTATTGTCTGCATCATCCAGTGGTTCCTGCATGGAGCTAAACAACTTGAAGCTGAGCAAGGACCTGTCTTTCAAAACCACAGGCAGCTCAGACTTACACATTTTGAGCAATGGAAAATCTGCGACTTCCCTTGGGAAGCTGCTGTAGCAGTTAATTAATTTTTGCTGTTAAAAATGTTTGCCGTGGCTCCAATTTGAATTTGTCTACATTGCTCCAATGAAGGATTTCATCAAGACTGTTAGGAGCTGCTGGTACTTGCACTCCACCTCCATAAGATCTTCAAATACTTGATGAATATTAGAGAAACCTCAGAACATCCCTGTGAGACACAGAAATGTAATTACCTTAGCACGTTCCATGGATGACAACAAAGGGAGAGAGGAATTGAAATTCTGCTCAGGCAAAGCTGAGAGGTGAATCAGGTGGGATTCCCAGGAGTGAAAGCTACCACCTCCATTCCCTGCTCCATGGCACTGTCTCCTGCATCCATGCTTGAGGGACAGCCACAGTTACGTGTCCTTCACAACTCAAAGACAATCCCAAAGAGGGGAATCTCTGCAGGGCTGAGCAGCTCCAGGAAGATCTGAGGCCACCAGGAGCAGCCAGATTAGATCTCCCTTTTCTCTTTTCTCTGAATCTTGCTCTGATCCACACAGGATCTCTTTATGTTGTGAAGTTTGATAACAGGAGATACTTATTGGAGAGTCCAGCTTCTCCTCCCCAAAGTCAGCAAGGAAGACAGAAGTTACTGTAAAAATACTGGCAATTTCCAAGATACCTCACTCAGGTTTGTAATTCCCTCAAGCCCCTTAACAAATCCCTCATCCCTATTCCATGTTAACCCCTCACTCAGTCAGTGACTGGCACTTTTTGTCTCCACAAGCATTTTCTCCACTACTTAGCCTCCAATGTCACCCCCTCTTCTCAAATGGGATTATATGACATGGTTGGCTTGATGACCTAGAAGGTCCCTTCCAGCTTTATGTTTTAGTAGAATATTAATGACTCTGCTAATTCAGAGCTGTCTGACCTCCACTCTGCACAGCCACAAGCAAGACGATCTCTCTCTCATTATAGCTGTCGTGCTCTCAAATAACCTGTTCATGCAAAATGCATGCACAGTTTTCTCCTTCTCCCTGCAATACAGAGATCTCTCTCTACCCAAAAAAAAAAAAAAAAAAAAAGCTAGGCACCGCTCTGATTATCTTCTCTGTAAAACATTTTGGAGGTTATTTCCTTATTATTCCAAAACCAGGAATATAACTATGAAATAAAAATCTGGAAGGAATCTAATGGGATTCATTTATCTCATATATCCCCCACCTCCCAAATAATGCAAGCAAGGGCTCGATGAGTTGTCAGGGAAGGAAAGAGGCTGCTTCTGTTCCTGCAGATAAGGATGGCTCCTGCTTGCCTTCAGGAATGCACTTCCCTGCCTGTCACCTTGGGAGCTCAACCAATTCAGGCAATTTCAGGTACCTGTGTGCCCCACGTGCAGCAGAAACATCAGGAAGTCACCTGGAGGTCTCCTTCCAGCACTCAGATGAATGCCCAGAAGGGTAGAAGAAGGTGAAAAGTGGAGCACACCATGTTCATGGTCCAGTGCCAGCTCTGAGGAGCAGTGCAGGTGCACCAAGGGCTTTTCTGTAGCTCTGAGGAGTTTGGAACAGATCCCCAAACTCTCTGCCCCTTTTTAGACCCCACAGGGGAATCTAAGAGTCAAAATGATGGACCAAACTCATAACCTGTGCTGTGCAGGCATGGAAAACTCTTCACTTTACCTTAAGATCTCATAGGAAATGCATTAATAAAATGGTTGTATAATAATAACAATAATTACAATGGATTTTTTAAGGACTTGTCAGCAGATTTTAGGAATTTAATGCCTTACAG
This sequence comes from Camarhynchus parvulus, assembly GCF_901933205.1. Lineage (NCBI taxonomy): Eukaryota > Metazoa > Chordata > Aves > Passeriformes > Thraupidae > Camarhynchus > Camarhynchus parvulus. Next base: position 149,372,183 of record NC_044572.1, on the reverse strand, counting down.
ATTCAGGCCTTTAGCCAAAGTTTGGCCAAAAAAGAGATGGCAGGGGAATAGGAATTAAAGATATGGGTGAGTGTGGAAGGAAAAAAACCACCTACCACCTCTACCACACAGGAATATCAGATTGATTCATATTTCAGAATGGGCTGGGAGTTAGATTTAGTCTGACCAAGGACAACAACTATTTGCAGTGATACAACAGACTGTAAATCTTGTGTCAGAGGCTGGACAAGGGGCGATTTCTTCCCTGGAGCAGCGTTTTGCTAGCTCTAGACTCCTGCTGGTGCTGAAGTTCCCACTTGCAGGTAAAATAAGACCCTCATTTCCTTGCAACTTAATATCTGAAGCTTGAGAAAGATTTCCTCCTACCAGGCTGGCCATCTGTTATCCTTCCTTAGTCTCTTCAGACTTCTAAAGATATCAGTAATTTTCTTCCCTGTCTGTCAATTTTATGGAAATGATACTGCCTTTGCATTTCTCTCCTGAACTATTTCTATTACATTATTGTACTTCCTTTGTTGCATTTCATGATTAATATTCTCATTAAAATCTCTTTTTACAGGCAGCTCTCTGGCATATTCTGATTTTCTGGAGCTCAATCCTTAAACATCTCCAGTTCCAAGCTCGTGTCTGGCAAACATCTGCTGTTTGCCAAAAATCTAAAACCAGTAAAGTCTTGTACAAACCCAGAAATTTTGCAGATCTCTGGGATATCTCAAAGGGAACTCAACTGGGAAGCCACATGCCCTTACAGATATTATTTTACAATGTGCATAAATCCTCATCCCATTGCAGGATGCAAGTCTTTTCTGAAGAGAATAGAGACAGACATTTAAAAAAAAAAGTAAACAGAATATTAAAAAAACATGAAAATTAAAAAGAAAAAAAGAAAAATTGTAGAAATTTAGTCCCTGTTTTCTCAGAATGGTGGAAGCTTGAGCTCTTCCTGTGCCCAGGGAGTTGGAACAACATTGGGCAGGGTCTGCAGGGACCCAATTGACTGATGGAGATGAACCATTTGGTTAAGTGAAAGGTCTTCTTAATTTCTGTGCAACCATGACCCAAGGACAAAAGCCACTGAAGAACAACAAACACTCTTAGTGAAAGACCTGCTGATCAACAGGGAAGCATGGAGCACAATATTTTGTTTTAGTGAAATATTTGGCATGTCCTGCAATGATCAATGCCAGAGATTTGGAGGGAGCGATGGCAATGGACTATAATTAGCTGTGATAACTCCTTACAATAACAACCGTATTCTGGTTTGAATTATTCATGACCCACTGTGTTATTTATGGCAATTGCAGCCTTTCTCTTCCTCTGGTAATGTGGGGTGGTTGTGTTTTGGGTATTTCTCTCTCTCTTTTTTTTTTTTTGCCAGACACTATGTTTTAATTCCTAAGCATGGGAATAAATAAATAAATAAGATCAGAAAAAAAGAGAAAGTTTTCAGCAAGAAAGTTTTCATTCTCAGTAGGGGATGAGGTGGGAGCAACAGGCTGTGAATTTCTGTGTTCTTCATCAATTCCATGTCTTTCTGACAAAGCAGGATATGGAATGCCTAATTGGAAGCAAGGAGGGACTGTTTCTTTGGGAAAGTGTTTCTCCAGGCTCCTCAGCTTTCTCAGCACGATTTCTCACTGAGCAGATGGAGGGATTCAGCTTTCCCCCAAGGTTCCCCCACTGAAGCACCTGGGGAAGAGCTTGGTCAATGTTCTGTGTCTGACTGATGTCTCTACTCCCAGCAAGTTGACCCAATGGCCGGGATTTCTCTCTTTTTATCTTGAGAGATGCATTGTTTAGTTAAGCTCCAGCTAGAAAAAGAGATGAGGGAGGTATTATGCATTAAAAATTAATTTACATTGGCAGCCCAAGATAATGAAGCTCTCTATTCACAGGCCAGGCACTTAAGGGCTGCTGCTTCAGTTTCATGTTGCTCCACCTCCCATCCTTGTCCTTAGGAGAAAATTTCCTTAGGAGAAAATTTCCTTGGAGAAGAGGAGGTCTCTGCCTTTCTGCGGGGAGTTTTACTTGTCTTTTGGCTATAAAAGGATCAGTCCTCCAGGAATGAAGGCTCTGAAGCAGAAAATCAGAGAAATCACGTCACTTTCCTGTAAAATCAGGAGGTAAAAAGGAAAGCAAAGCAGATTGCAAACCTGATCTGAAGCAGATTGATGTTCATATCAAAGCTCCTTCCTCCTATTCAATGGCAATCATTATCTTGGAATTATTTCAGCCCTGGAACTGTCCAAGGCCAGGTTGGATGGGGCTTGGAGCAGCCTGGGATGGTGGAAGGTGTCCAGGCCATGGCAGGGGGCTGGAACAGGATGAGCTTCAAGGTCCCTTCCTACCCAAACCATTCTAGGATTCTGTAGGGAACCTTTAAATGTCATTTAGTCCAACACCCAAATTTTGGGCATTTGGGAGGATCTAAGATATCCAGAATTACTGATATTTAATTCACCAGATAGTCCTCCAGCAATGGAAACTTCCTATTAACAAAATCAAATCTTCACCTAGACCTAGAACATCTGTTTCAGAGGTTTCTGTGCCCAGATTTTACAGACCACTGGCCCTGTGCAGCAGTTTCCACACAGAGCTGTTCTGAACTGAAATGCTTCTTTCCAAGATGTGAAGCAATCCCCGCTTTGCATCAGCAGGTTGGAAGTACTTCTCACCACATCCTCCCTGAAGAAAAACTGCTACATATCTCCCAAAAGGGGATGAGAGTAATCTAACAGTCATACGAATGAATTAATTAATAGATAACTTGTTAAGAGACTGATGAAGGAGCTGTTAGCTACTGATACATGGCATGAAACTCTATGCTGTAAAAAAGATGCACACTCTTTACTAATTATTATTTACCCAGAGCAGAGGAAGGGCACTGGTAACACTGATCACAGAATCAAAGAATGGTTTGGGCTGGAAGGTTCCTTTGAAATCATCTTGATCCAGACTCCTGCCATGGACAAGGACACCTTCCACTGTCCCAGGTTGCTCCAATCTCCATCCAGTCTGCTTTGGACACTTCCAGGGATGGGGCAGCCACAGCTTCTCTGGGCAGCCTGTGCCAGGGCCTCACCACCCTCACAGTCAAGAATTTCTTCCTAACATCCAGTCTAAACCCACTCTCTTTTGAAGCCATTCCCCCTTGCCCTGTGACTAAAAGCCCCTCTCAATGGCCTCTCTCCATCTTTCCTCTCAGCTCTGTTCAGGTATTGGAAAGCCACAGTTAATTCACCCCACACCTTCTCTTCTCCAGGATGAACAACCCCAATTCTCTCAGCCTTTCCCCACAGCAGAGCTGCTCCATCCCTCTGCTCATCCTGTTGAATCCTCTGGACTCACTCCAGCAGCTCCATGTCCTCCCTGTGCTGACCCCAGGGCTGGGGCAGCTCTGCAGGTGGGGTCTCACCTGAGCAGGGCAGAGAGGAAGAATTCCCCCATCTCCCGCTGCCCACACTGTGGGAACAGCCCAGGATACATTTGGGTTATTTTTGGCTGCTTCATGCTCAGCCTCCCATCCCCATCACCCCCAGTTCCATCTCTGATACCCCAAGGGCATCACTGGGTGTTGGATTTCTGGATCCTTTGAAGTCAAATAACACCACAAGATATATTTGGCTCTGAAAGAGCTTTTACAAAACTTGGCTTTGAGGTCTGCCAGCTCCAGGGTGATCTCTGTGTGCCCTGGAGACCACGAGAGGACAGACATCGTGTTCCACCAACAAAGACTCTGCCTTGGGTTTATGATGCATTTCAAACCCTCCTGGTTGTGAGACTTGCCTCCTATGATGGGAAAAAAACCACCCCTCAAGGGACCCTTGCAGGTTCCCCTGGCATTTACAAGCAGTGCCTTGACACTTGAGATGAGACAAAAAGGTGAAATTCAGTGGGAGAAGGAGGGTGAGGAAGTCACAGGACCGTGCCTTTAGGAGAGCTCCCTGTTCTCAGCCATGCAGAGGATGTGTGAATCACTGCTGAGCTGACTGTGCAGCTTTCACCCCTGCTGCTGCCTCTCCCCACCGGCAGCAACTGGGGCACAGGACACATTCGGTAGCTGCTGAATATAATTAAGTCTAATTGCAAAGTTAATTGTTGAGGAGAAGGGAGGGGTGGGGGGGAGAGAAAAACAAACAGCGTGAAGCTAAGTGAGGATATCAGAGCTCAGCAGTCTGATACCCTCAAGATAGAGCTGGAATTCAGCTTCCTTGCCCCATATTCATTGCATCCTCCTCTGTGTGTGTCTACCACTCCTTGCTTCCCTGAATGAACACCAGCAAGTGCCAAACCTCCCTCTCCCCAAGAAAGGATCAGCCCTATAAGCAATTAAAGCACCAAACAGCTCTGCAGAATTCACTTGAAAACTTGTTCAGGCTGGGGCTCAAGGAGAACCAGGGCATCTTGGTACTAGGAGGACTTTTTTTTGTCTGCGTCACAAGCCTGGCTGTCCATGGTTATATTCCCAGATGATATCCATGGCTGGAAGTTCATTGACTAGGACAGAGCCATTCTGCTGCTACAGCTGCTGAGTTATCCCTCAGATGCTGCTTCATTCAGAAATCAAGCTTCAAGTCTTCCCAAACCTGACCTACTCTGACAACTCAAGGTCTCCAGCCTGGAGGGAAGTCCCTGGGGATATTTTAAGTGTGGAATGTGCTTGGAGACATAAGAAAGAATGAAAAAATTTGTTTTCTCTCACTGCTGATGGGCTCAGGGAAGGGATATCCATCCTTCAGGGCTTAAATTCAGCGTAGAACTTTTGGAGATTGGGGTGGGATGTGCTCTTTGTCCACAAAGGGACCAATTGTGGCCACTGCCAGAGGTGGGGTGCCAGCCCACCTGGGTCTTTGCAGGGGTCCAGCTTGGGACTGGAGACCCCAAGGGCTATGGTGCACCCAGCTCATTGTTTTTGGCACTGAACAGGACCTGAAAGCTTTTCCAGCACTGAAAGAAGAGCGTCAGGCAGGGAATGCTGGGAGTAAAAGGGTTTGTGATACGGCAGCCCAAACATCCCCAGACAGCCACTCTTCTGTGATGCAACACTAAACATCAATTTGCAACTGCAGTGCATTTCCTGTTCATTCAGGGGAATGTCTTCTCCACCCCATGTTCCGTGCAATTTTGGTGTTTCCCAATGCAAAGAGCCAAAAGGAGGGAAGGAGAAAAAAACATATTGGTCATCTCTTTCATTAAAAAAAACCAAAAAACCCCCAAAAAAATGCAAAAAAAAATTGCCCCAAACAAACAAAAAAAAACCACACAAAAAACCAAAAAAAAAAAAAAACAAAAAGAAAAGAAAAGAAAAAAAAAAAAAACACCCCAAAAGAGGAGAAATGAAGGCTCAGCCCCCTGAAATGTGCACAACAATCAAATTCCTCCTGTGTTTGAGTCACACAGTCAGCCAACATCTCACCTGTGCAGGGTGATGCCAGGTAGACTGGAACATATGTCTGTGGGCACAGGTAAGGTGCTGAGAGTTGACGCAATGACCTGTGACAAAGAGCTGGGCTTGCTTCTCTTCTGAGCTGTCACAGGAGAAGCAGCACCACCAAAACCTTTTCTGGGTCCAAACCCCAAATCCTCTCATGGAACAACAGCAACAGCCCCCAAAATGTCATTGTGACCTCCAAAGATATTTTTTGACCACAGCTCTGTCACTGAGCTCAAAGACCAGAGGCAAAGTGCAGAAAAAGGTCTTCCCATCAAGGGCAAGCAAACCAACCCCTTTTTTTCCTCATCATCTACAAGCAAGAGTCACGAGATTGTTACACCAGCAATGAGGATGCCAGGAATTTGCACTGGAAAACATGGAAACAGGCCAGGTGATTTTGTGGAGGAAGAGGGTTCTTTGATTCCCAGCAACTGTTATTTTTTCTGTTGTTTTAATGTAATCAGCAGGGAAGCAGGGTGAGAGGGATGAAGGAGATCCAGCTGTTGCCATGGCAGCCTCTCGCTGGCCATCTCCCACATCCCTTGGGTTGCTCGGTGCTGTTTGCCTCCAGTGCCAGCTCCTGGTTTCACATAGAGGAGTTTTCCTCCTGGGAGTGGCAGGGAGAGAGTGGTGAGCAAAGCAGTGCAGAGAAGGGATCAGAAATCTTGGGAAGAGGTGGCCTGGGAGAAGGAAGAATTACAGGAGAATGGTGAGGAGAGACCACCAGGAGTGAAGGTGAGGGCAGTGATGGATGGAAGGGAAGAGTTTAAAGGCAGAAACAGCATTTTCTTGGTGGAGAGAGGCAGACACATAGAAACTAATCTAATTTGGACTGACTGGAACTTCCCCAGCCACAGGAGCCTCTGAAAAAAAAAATACTCCACTCCTTTCCCTCTAAACCCATCTCTTGGCTTCTGCCACAAATAGCAGCAGTGCTCTCCGAGTTCAGGCTCCAAGTTTAGTCTCTGTCACGTTCAAGATCTTAATGCAGCCCAGACGTTAAAAATTCATGTTCTGGCAGTTCCCATTTTCACAAGGGCCTGTTGGAACTAATGATGTTGCCTCTGCGAGCACTTCATAAGTTAATCATACACTTTCCCTTCTCACTTGCCTCAAGATGGGAGCAGGGAAGTTATGCTCACAAAGTTGCAGCATTTGTGGCTCTTGTTTGAGACAATTTTTTGTTCCTCTGCAGGATTTAACCAACTTCTTGCTGAACTCTCCAGGCAGGAAATGTGAGGAGCTCATAGGGGCATTTTTGGGATCAAGTGACAAAGACTTACCAAGGAATTATTTACTTTCTTTAGTACTAAAAGGGAAAATACATTTAAAGGTTAAAATTCATGGCCTTCCCCATAGTTGGCATTATGCAGCTCTGGAGGATCCACTGATGGTTTGCTCCATGCACCCAGGAGCCCTCCTCTTGCTGCTTTAACGTGGTGCATTGGGGTTTAGCAGCTTGTAGGGGTTTTCTTCTAAGGAAACCTCTTTTTTAAGGGTTCCTGTGGGAACTTTGTTCCTGTTTTGGTGTCTCTGGTGCCCCGCTATAGAGATGGGCAGGTGCTTCTGTGTCCTGTTCTCAGGTTTTGGCTGAGATCAAGGTGCACGTGGGATATCAGATAATCTAATCAGATATCACAGCTTCCTCACAGACATGGCAGGGCAGAGATTTGTTGTTTTTTCCTCAAGTAACAAGAAAAGGCAATGTTAACTCCTCTTTCCCTCCCCAGTTCAAGTTACAAGTGGAGCTTCCAGTCCTTGCTCCTCTTTCCCTTCTCCTCCTCCACCTTGGGTTGCTGCTTTCCACCAAACTTTACCCATGGCATTTTCTAGGATAATTTTTCCACCAAAGCTGCAGATCTTGCTGCACTGGGATCCTTTTATATTCCTACTCTGACTCCTGATTCGTTTCACTCCTCCTGAGCATCACCCAGGTACTTCTCCTTTAGTAAAAAGTGTATTTCCCTCTGCAGAAAATGAAATTAGCAGCACAAATTATCCCAATACCCCTTAACCCTTCTAATCCCACTGATGGTGTGTTTCATCCTCCTCAAACTGAAGGCAATCCACTGATTGTTCCTTCAGCTCAGCCATGAGTAGGAGGAAGAAGAGAGCAGCTGGTTTCTGTCTTCCTGGGATTGTTGTCACAGATCTTTTGTTTTCACCATCAGGAAAGGGGAATCACAGGGAAAAGCCCAGATCAGAGCAAGGGCAAAAGGAACAGGCCAGAGGGTCACTTAAATCGATGGCCACACGCAGTAATTGCATAAATATAAAGCTATACCAACCTGGGGATACGTGGCGTGATTTCAGTGATTTCAGAGGCAAAAATAAAGATTATCAGTGATTAATATGGATAGAGATGCTACACTGAGAGGTTTTTTGTGATGATTTTTCAGGAATGAGACACTCCAAAACATAACAATGAAGTTGTTCTCTCCACAAAAAAATTGCTGAAAGCATTGGAAGAGCCCTACCAAGAGTATTTGAAAAAAGAGAGACAGTTTGGATTCCCCAAATTGAGCATGACGTGTAACCTAAACCAGGTCAACACCCAATTCATGATAAAGCAACTGAGGAGGATTAAGTAAATTAATAGAAAGGACTTAAATAACATTTATCATTCACATGTTGGGCAGGAAGGGCCGCAACAAAAAGTCATCACAGAAGGGGATTTGTCTCAGGAGGGAAAAACTCTCCTGAGTTGAGTGCAGAGCATCCCAGTGACCCCCAGCCAAGGACCAGAGGGCACTGTCTGCCCTGGCAGCATTAGGAACTCCAGCCCTCTGTGACGTTTGTCCTCTTGCTGCCCTTTGGAGGCAGGTGCAGTCACAGCTCCCCTGGGATGGTTACGTCCTCTGATGTGCCCGAGCAGGTCAAGATCTGTAATTTTCCATTCCTGCAGCTGATCAAATGTCAGTGCTCTGCCAACCTTCAAGAAACTCTGTTCCCCTTGGCACCATTGGCACCTAAAAAAAATCTCTTCCCCTCAATCCCTGTTTGGAATTTAGAGGAGGGGCTCAAACCTTAAAAAAGTTGCGGCAAAAAGGGAATTATCAAACCTCTTGTTTGTGTCACCTCTTGTTCTCCATCCTGTCTGGCATCTTTTTCCAGTTTTCTCCCAGGACATCTCCTTGTTGCAAGTATTCAACACCAAAAAATATTGGTTTTAAGGTTTTGAATGATCCTCAGCACCCTTCAAAAGCACTGAAAATGCTGTGGTATCACTGTTGTCACTAGCAATGAAGGGATGGGACTATTTTTGGGCTAAGAAGGATTTATTGTTCAGATAAACATCAGTTTCAGAGGCTGTGAGATTCTAAAGGAGTAAGCTGTAGGCCATAGTTTAAGAGTAGTCACAAGGTAATATATAACTTTCTAACTTAATAGACAGTTGTCACAGGGTTTATTTTGTTTTTTGAACCTATTGTTTTTACTTACTTCTGCTGTACTGCAGATACTTTTGTCAAACAGGCTTCTGTCTCACTTGTGCACATACACTTCCATTATAACTTCCAAACTTTTAGCTGCTCTATGCAACCACACCCTTACATTATAAACCCTTCACCATCTTATAAATACATTTTTTTTCACTTCCTTAAGGCACATTCTTACTTACAGCTATAGAAAAAAATAAGGGTATGATTTTTCTGCTTAATATCTGTGCATTGTATTTTTACATGAATCCAAGCTCTTTCTAAGGCTGCAGATCAAACTCTTTCAGTATCTGTGGAAGTTTCTGTTTTTCTAATTCCCTTACTGTGGCACAAAAGGTTTGGAGCTGCTTTCAGACACCAAGACATAAATCAGGGTAAGATGGGCCCCTCCTCTGCAGAGAAAACGAGAAGATGTCAAAAAAAAAGGTGGATTGAGGAGAGTGCCTGCTGGTTACACAAAGTCAGTGACACAAACTTCATGGTTTCTGTCTTGGGAAAGTCCTTGGTGGCTTTATTTATTTCAGCTGGAAGGTTTTCATGGCATCCATAGGCTTAGGAGAACTTTGGGGAGGACCTGTGACCAAATGTTTGCCAGTGTTTTACTGGAGTGTCTGTTGAGCGTAGGGGGAGGCACATCCAGCCAAACCCAGGCAAGAGGCAATCAGTTTTGGATCACTGTCCTTTGGAAGTGGCTGCCTGGGAGCTGGGGGAGTCACCATCCCTGGAGGTGTTCAAGGAAAGGCTGGATGTGGCACTCAGTGCCATGGTGTGGATGTGGTGGGCTTGGGTCATGGATTGGGCTCAATGATATCAAAAGGTTTTTTCCCAACCTAAATTGATCCTGTGATTCTCCATGGAGTTACAGCCTCCCTGGAGAGGTTTATCAGTTCACTTTCGCACACCAGGCGGGCAAAACTTGGTCTATACTTTTCCTTCAGAATTACCTGGACACTTAAACCAACACTAACAGCAACTCAGGGGTTTTGGGACTGCAGCTGTGGCTTTTAGCTCTTTTTGGCCACCAGCAGGTGAAAGCAGAAGCACAAATGGACAATAATAAGTTATCATAAATTCCCCAGTCACCTTTTCTCATCAGGCTTTCAGCCAGACCCCAACACACTTCATAAAGAAAGACAAAGAGATTAAATTAGAGTTGACCTTGGGTTACCCTTCCAGGCAGCTTGGGTTCATGACAAGTCTTGCCTTGGAAAGTGTTAGTGGATCAAAATTTGGTTTTTGAGTTCCCTGGCTCAGCTTTGATGCTACAAAACACCTTTTGCAATTGCGGGAGTTGGAAGTCTTGGATCAGGAGCACATTATCCTCTGATGAAAGATGAGGTAATTAATCTCCATTTGGACTCTTTTTCCTGACCACAGGTGTTTTGTGTGTAAATCTTGTGATTTTATTTATATGGAGAGTGGAAAACCCTATTTAGAGGAGCAGGGAAGAGATGATTCCTTAGGACCAAAGTGGATGAGACCAAAATCTATCAAAGTTTTTAATATTTATTTTTAATGTTATTTATTTTTAACCCAGAAGACAAATTCTAAGTGTCACAAATGCACAACTAAGAAGAAAAGAAATCCACAGAGCTTCAACCTTCCTGGCTGATACTCCAAAAAAAATTAAAGGGCAGTTACTTAAGATGGATAGAAGGAAAATCTTTCATGGGAGTAAAGAGCCAGTGGGACTCACTCACACAGGTCATGGGAGGGAAAGACACAAAGTCATTCTTCACACTCTGATTGGCCATTAATGACAAATAGTAATTAGCAGTGTAAGTAACCTTTCAGCAGAGCTTTTAATCCTCACACATTCAGGCTGTTTGGGATGGCACTAAGGCTGAAAGCAGCAGGTTTTTAATCTTTGTGATTTAGGTAATAGAAAAGCCACTATAGGGAAGGAGAATCTCTTTTCCAGGTGAAAGATCAAAAGTGTAGTAATCTGCAAATGTTGTTGCAATTCAGCAGCTCTGCATCCTTTATTTTAATATTAAAAAAATCAGTATTTTTTTTTTAGTATCCCATTTTCAGTATTGGATTCTCATGCAACCTTTAACATGCTTTGTAAATCTTCCAATTCCTTATTATCCAACACATTCTCCTCTTACCACCATCTGATATTTTTTTCTTAGCAAACTCCTTCTACAGATGGAAAATCTTCAGATTTCATAAATCTGGTGGACCTGGGCTGGAGGGAGAAGGAGGAGCAGGCAACAGAGAAGCTGTAAGAGTATTTTACTGCCTCTTATTTTCCTTCTTCTTAGAGAACTTCTCCAGACCCTGGGACATTGTGAAAAAAATGCCTTATTTATTATCAATTTTTCAGCACTCTTTATTCTGGTCACCTACTCACAAAAGGGACAGAATTAAATGTATGCCTATTGAAATAGGTGAAGAAATATGTGCAATATGAAATAAGCCCCAATAATAAACCCCAATCTGAAACAAGACTTCAAAAATCCCAAAAACTGTATCTGGAAGGGTTGTTATATAACTACCATATCTCATTTTTAAAAAAATCTTGGAAAACTTCCTGTACTTGTTATATGTGGACTTGCTTGAACCACTTTATGAGTGAAATGATCGTGATTCACAATCTATATTTTATCAAATATAATTTGGTATAGAATTCAAGTGAAGGGATCATTAATATCTGACAGGCAAAGAGAGTTTGGCAAAAATCAGTGGCTAAAAATTAGTTCTGAGATAACGTGTTCTGAATGAAAAAATGGTTCACAAAAATTTTAAAATCTTTTAGTAGTGGATTTAGGGAAAAGAAGGGAGGGAGGGAAGGAGGCAAAAAAAGGAAGGAAGGAAAGGAAGGAAAGGAAGGAAAGGAAGGAAAGGAAGGAAAGGAAGGAAAGGAAGGAAAGGAAGGAAAGGAAGGAAAGGAAGGAAGGAGGAGGGGAAGGAAAGGAAGGAAAGGGAAGGAAAGAAGGAAAGGAAAGGAAGGAAAGGAAGGAAAGGAAGGAAAGGAAGGAAAGGAAGGAAAGGAAGGAAAGGAAGGAAGGAAGGAAGGAAGGAAGGAAGGAAGGAAGGAAGGAAGGAAGGAAGGAAGGAAGGAAGGAAGGAAGGAAGGAAGGAAGGAAGGAAGGAAGGAAGGACATTATCTGGGGTTTTGTTTTTATTAACAACAATTAAAATGTATTGTTAATACTATTAAATTGTGTGTGTGTTATTAATTGTTACAACTACCCTTATCAGCTCATTTTTCTCAATCAATTTAGAAAACAAGCACATAGAAAGGATTTGAATTTTCTCTCTGAAACAAATTCACTTTCATTTCAAAATGCCTCTTCTTTCCCAGTTTCAGCAGCAGAAGAGCTCAGGGGTTAAGGAGCTGTCACAGCCTGAGTAACAATTTGCAGCCTTGGATTCCAAGTGGTTGCCTAGCAGTAAAAGACTCCTTCCACACCACTCCCAGTTGGAGGTGTTCCCTATTCCATATATATACTTAGCTATAGAGACCATATTTAGGGAGATATACAAGATTTATTAATAGGAGCTCCCTGTCAAAATCAGAGTATTGAGTAGAATTGGAAAAAGCCAAATCCTTGCAAAAGCAGTGGAGCATCACACAGAGGCAGTGCCTCAGCACGGGAAATCAGTGTTGGATTTGCAGAGCAACAGATGCAAAAATCAACTCCCATTAAGCACTTTTCTCAAGGAATTTTTCAGGATTATTCCTGCAGCTCAAGAGAAACACTAGGATGGTACTAAATCTACGTATTTCCTCATAAAACATCCTGAATATGTTTTTTTTTTTTTTAAGAATATATATATAATGACAGAGGAGACATTCATGTTCATTCAGTTTGTCCTCAGGCAGAATGAGGCTGCTGACTCTCATCTGAGAATTCCTGTGTTAATGAACCCAAAATTCAGCACAACCCCCCCAGTTATACCTGGCTTGAGTCTTTTCCCCATGAACCTTTCAGCAGTGGTTACCAACACCACAATGGCTTGGATGCCATTTTTCCCATTAAAAAAAGCAGAAGTGATGAGCTGTCCAGAAGGAAAACTTGCATTTATCCACAAGGCAGAGTCTCCTGACCCACCCCATGAGTTTGCAAAGGCATCAACCACCCCTTAACCCCCTCCTCATGGGCAATCCATGGCTGTTAATGATCTTCCCTTTCTGCTCCATAGATCACAGGCAGAAGCCATCTGGCTTTTCCTCGGACCAGTGGAACAGGCTTTCCATAAACTTCAGGCTCTTTTTCCCTATTTAGGTCAGGAGTTAATATCCCCTATCACAAGCAAGGGGTCATGTCCTGCTGTTTAAAGTCAGCCCACTCCAAGAGGGCTGGCAGGATGAGCTGCCCCTCTCATGCAGGGAAAGCTGGGCTGAAAGGAGACCTGTGCCTGAGCACAGCAGAGCGAACAACACCACAATATGCTGCCAAATACACACAGTGCATCTTGAGTGAGCTTTGCACAGAGGCCTTTTCTGGTCTAAAACACAAGAGATAAAGAAATAGTGCTAAATCCCCTCTCTTTTTTTTTTTTCTTTTTTTCTTTTTTTTTTTTTTTTTTTTTTTTTTTTTTTTTTTTGGCAGAAAATGCTACACTGTCCCAGTCTATTAGGCTTGGCTTGCTGAAAAATGAGAGGTCAGAAGGAGCTGCCCTAATCTGCAATAAGTCTGGCCCCACCGTGCTGTCTGGGGAGATTCTCTCCCTGCAGGGTGAAGGAGTTCAAGTCCAACTTGGATAATGAGTAAAATGAGTTTCAGCATCTCGAGAACCCTAAAAATCCTCCTGCTCAGATCACATGGATTGACCTGGCCCTCTCTCCACGATTGCCCCAGCAGCTCTGGGGAGCAGTGCTGCAGAGGTGATCAGAGGAGCTGTGTTTTCCTCCTTCCCACTCCACCACACTCTCATCCCTGCCAGGAGAATGGCATCCACCCCACATATCTCAGGATATCAGCACCGTGGGCAAACCACAGCTCCCAGCTGGATTTGTCCCTCTGTCCCTTTTCACAGCTACCTGAATTGAAGGCAAAAACTGAGCCATGATCTCTGCAGCTGGCAAATCCTTCTGCGACAGGAGTAATGCCCTGTCCTCAGGCATGGGACAGCGTCTTTTCCTCTCCCCAAGCACCCACTGTCCCCTACAAGGAGGAGAGCTGTCCCCACAGCACAAGGAGGCAGGGGACAAGGATGAGCAGTGACAGTCGCTCCTCTAAACATACAAAATTCACCAAAAAACCTGCCAGGCAGTTACACCAACCTCCTTCCTCCTGCTCCCTCGTGGCCCAGCAAAGCAAACAAGGCAAAGGGCTCTGTTGTTTCAGACCCCTGAGCAAAGAGAAGGGCGACAAAGCTGCCCATCCTCCCCGCCTCGCATGTGACGAGCCACAGAAGAGCAGAGCTGCTGCCAAGCCTGGGGACTAAAGGCCAAAGAGAGAGGAGATAGAGGAGCACAAGGGGCTGCTTGTGTGGGTTTTGTTTGGGGAGTTATTTGAAATTCAGCAGCGACTGGGCTTGGAGAACAGAGTCCACTCAGAGCCTCTCTCTTCCCATTCATCCCCGTCCCGGCAAAGGAGGGAGGGGGAGTGCAGGCTGAGGAGCAGGGAAAACAACCAGGCTCCTCATGAGAATTCCTGCCTGGAAGAGGCAGCCTGTGCCCATGGGGAGGCTTTGGAACCTCGACTTCATTGGGGCAGGACAAAGCCCTGATGCCAACAGCAGCCTGGTGTCCAAGGAATCACCGTCTCCTTGCTTTTGGCAAAGCTTTGCCACCTCCCCCCCATAGGTCAAGTCTTTTTTTTTTTTGCCTCTGCCTTGGTTTCCCCCAGGTGTGACGTGAAAATATCACTGTCACATTTGGGTAATGAGGACATTCCTAGGCTAAAAGCTGAAAAAAAGTAAAGTGATTTCAGCAGAGCAGAAAAAAAAAACCGGCAGAAGATAAAGACAGAGATTGGGTAAAAACAAATAACACGCTGTGAAAAAGACAATGTATCAATCTAGGACACAGTGAGGGGGAATATTGCCAGGTTTCCAGATATTAGGAAGACACTATCTTTGACCATGTCTAAAATATTAGATCCATTTTTGTGCTCAGCTCCAAGTAACATGAATTCACAGTGAGACAGGGTTGCAAAGAATGATCACTAAGGTGACCAGACTTGCCACAAGATACTGGTGCACTTGGCTTTGCAAAAGGAGAATGAAGAGAAAATTAAAATGCTATAATTAAAGCTCTGAAAAGGGAGCACCAGAGGAATTTAAAAAACTTCACATTAAAGGGCAGTGATGCTGTGAGAATAGACAGGCTTGATTTGGCAAAAAAAAAAATATGCTTGGGTTGAGATTTTAGCCACCAGAACAA
The DNA here is from genome assembly GCF_901933205.1 of Camarhynchus parvulus. Lineage (NCBI taxonomy): Eukaryota > Metazoa > Chordata > Aves > Passeriformes > Thraupidae > Camarhynchus > Camarhynchus parvulus. Next base: position 149,356,972 of record NC_044572.1, on the reverse strand, counting down.
TTATTGTCCAGGACAGTAAATCTTGTATGATTAGGAAGGAAATCTCCCTGCTAATGTTGAGGTGGATTTCATTAGGAAAGCCTCTGGGAAGTGGCTTTCCAGTTCTGTCCTTCTGTATTTAATGCAGAAAGGTGGAAACTTCGCCCCTCTGCAGATCCCACCTATAGAGCTGGACACAACAGGGCTTTGCCGTGGTTCTCCACCCCTGAGATGCCTCCTGTTTCCTCTCAGGTGTTTGGTGACTCATCAGCAACCCAGTGAAAGTTTTCTGCTCTAACCTTACATCAAAGTCTCCCATGGCTCAAGGACTCAGGTGACAGCCTGCAGTCTGACTGATGACCTTCTGCAGGCAGCAGAGACTCCTTCCATTTCTCTGCTCATTTTTAATTTAAGGTCCTCCACCTCTTAATGCCTTATCCTCAAGGATACAGAGATTTTAGGAGTCCAGGGAAAATTCCGAGGATCGGCCTCCTCCTGATAAGATAGGGAATGATGTTAAAAGCTGGGACACTTTTAAACTACTCTGTCCAAGCCCAGCAGACCTTCTCATCGAAGAATGATCCATTTGTGATTCTCCTCTTCCCTGTCTGAGCTTTCTCCTCCTCCTTTGAGCCACAATCTCCTGGTAAAACCTCTGGGGAGTGTTGAACACCATGGAAATGGGGACAGAAAACTCCTCCTCTCCTGCCTGACTTTCCTCTTGATGTCAAGCTGAACATTCTGAGAGAGATGAAAGAAACCAATGATGAACCATCTCCTGCCTCTTTTAACATGGCAGAAGTCTTTGCAAATGGGCAAATCTGAACCAAATGATGAAACGATCACTCTGAGCACAGTGGCCCCTGACCTTTTCCTGTTCTTATTATCCCATGAAGTCTTTCCCTCTCAATCCCTCAGATTCCTCCTGCAGTCATTACTTTCCCCATCACAGGTACCATGAGCATATTTGGAATCATAGAATCATTGAGGTTAGGAAAGATCATCAAGCCTAAATATTAGCCCACTTATTTACAGCAGAGGCACAAGGTTCTTTAGGACTTTTGTCCCCACAGGTGTGACTCAGCCTCTATCCCATGTTTAAATCTCACCTCCAAGTCCAAAGCTGGTGCATTTGCGTTGTCTAATTTTGGGCAAATTTAAGTTAAAAAAATTAGGTTTTCAATCTTCACATGCACAATGAACCTTAATTACATGACTTTTTCAGCCAGGATGCTGATAAATGTGGCTCCAGTGGCAGAGAGACCTTCATTCCCTGTGAACTGCTGCTTTCAGTTCCTGAGATGCTGCTGTTCCAGAGACAGAGCTCCTTGGAGACCGAAAGAAAAGATGCAGAGGCAAATCCTTCACTCCCCATGGAGACTGTATTCAGTCCTTATTACTGTTTGGTAATCTTCTGCTCCCCTCTGACATATCTCTGCCCTCAGATTCTCATTCCACCACTCTCATAGTACCTGGCATTCAGATCAAATTTCTTGAGTTCTGCCATTATGAAAGGCAGATGATATTAAAAAACAAGTACAAGTAATACTTAAAATAAAACCTGGGTGTGATTTTTGAATCACTGAAGAGTCTGATCATGATCCATAGTCAAGACTGAAAAATAAACAAAATAAACTAAGCAACCCAACATTTGACAAGCTCAGATTTTATAATTTCCAATTTTTTTTTTGTTTGGCTTTGTTTCATTACTCAGCGAGTAGAGATGAGCTCACAGATCTCCCCACTCAGAGAAGATTGTTCTATTGCCAATTAAACCCAGTCTGACTTTCAAGAAAGAGCCTCAGGAGGAGCAGCAGTGTGACCCTGCTCAAGGAATGAGGGGTCTCTCTTCACCCCTGGCATCCCAACCAAGTGGCTCTTGTCCCTCACCACTAGCAGGTATTTTGGTCCCTTTTGTCCCTTGCCACCTTGTTCATGTTTCTGCGTGTCCTTTGTTACCTTATTCTCATTGCAACAAAGGAAAGAAATTAAAATATATGCAATCAAACAAAAACAGCATCCAAAAAAGCCCCACAATTTAAAAAAAATCCACTCAATATAAATGGAGGCTGAAAATATGGATATTTCACTGAAGTCCTGAAGCAAATGGCATCTTCTCAGGAGAACACTGTTGTGGACACAGGCACATGTGTTTTATTTATAGCTCGACTTTTACTGCAGTCTCTCAATCAAGCATGGCCAGGGCTGTGTGTAGGCAAATGTGGCTCATTTCTCCCCAGCTCAGCTTTAAAGGGCAGTTAACAGCTTGTCTGGGGGGTTTGGTAAGGATTTTATGAGCACAACTTAATCACAGAGATAGAAAAATGTTGCCACAGGAATGTAGCTGCAAGAGAGGGAGGCAGATCCCCACCTTGCTGCCCTCCCAGAGAATGGGCTGTGATCTAGGCATGCTCCCATTCCTGTCAGAGCCCTCACTGAGGCTCAAATCTCCCTGTAAGTCCTCCATTCATCACCTCTTGGAAGCCTCTAAATCAAGGGAAGGCACCTCTCTGAAGCTTTACCCAACTCCTGCCACAAGTCACAGCATCCATGGAGCTGTTGTGGGATGGACACAGCAGCCCTGGCCAAAGGAGTTCACAACAATTCCCAAAAACCACAATTCCTGCTGCTGCCTTTCCTTCTCTGCCCCTCTCTGATGTCCTCTGCTCTGCAAAGACACCTCTGAACTTATTTGAGGAGTCAAAGGTGCCAAAGTGTGGGTACAGAACACAAGTGGTGCAGGTAAGGATCAGGTGGTAAATTTAGGCTAATTCCTCTTGGTGTCACCCCATTCCCTCTCCTCCCTCCTTGAAATTCCCTTAAAAACTGTCTGAAGACTTTCCTGGGATAAAAAAGTAACAATTCTTCACTATGACCTCCTCTGAACATTATGTCCCTTGCCTAAAATTTGCTGTTGAATTTAAGGGATGTGTGTGCCCACATCACATGGCCATGGCAGGACCCACACCAAGACACCAACACCAGGTCACCTACTAACCCTTTGCACCTCACCCTGACTCTGAGCTGCATTTTCCCCTGCAGACTGCAGCTCTGTCCTCCTGTCCTGCATTGTGACAGGCTGGCAGAGATGGTGTTCCTTCCCAAACACTCAGGAATAGATCTGGGCCAGTTCCATTCCCTATAAACTTGCACTTTGCAGTCTCAGATGTCATCCCTGACGTTTAGATCCACCACCTCCGTCTATCTGCTGGCTTAGAGCAAAGGGGAGGGCAATCAGAATCTGCCTGACACAGCAAATCTAGGGAGGAGAAAAGGGGGGAATCAATTTTTATAATACGTGTTTGGCACCACATAATAGATATAATTCTAAATGCAAGCCATAAAGTTGGAGAGGATTATAAATTAAATCCATTCTGTCCCTTTTAACTAAAAAAGTGACCTTACCATAGAATTAAATGTGGTTTTTACCCAGTGATCTATGGAGCTGTAAAAGTGCATTGTGGCAGGGGGATGTTACAGCACAGAGAGGAGCCCCCAGACAGGCATCTCTACCCAGCTCAGCCCATGAGCTGCTGCTTGGCTCAAAATGAGCACAGGGCAACAAGAGCTGAGGATTTCACCCCTCTCCCTGCCAGAAGGTGACTCATGTCCCTGCTGGGAACGGTCCCTGGCCACGTTTTCCTCTGAACTGGGACCAGTGTTGGGATGAGAGAATGCTGCCTGAGAAGATGTCCTAAAACATTTCTAAAAATTAAACAGCCTGCACAAAACCAGGCCAGGTTTTGGATCTGTGTCCTATCCCTGTTTAGTTTACCAAGCCCTAAATATGGCAAAAGACGGGGGAGAGGATTAGAAACTGTCCTGGGGTTCATATAAATGCCCCAGTGGTGGTGAAAAAGGGGGGATGGAAAGTCCTTGATTGCTCATGTAGTGACTCCATCCCCCTGCTCCAATAATCATACAGGAGGATCCGAAATACAAAAGACTTGACGTTGTAACCCAGCCCAGAGGACACAATTTAGGATGTTCCTGAATGCTTTTGAATGGCCAGAAATTATCAGGTTTTGTCTCACAAGCAAATATGGTTTTGAAGCCACTGCTGGGTTACAGGTTGGTATTTGTGGATAAAAGCTCTCTGAGCCCCCTGAACATAACACAGGACTGAAGGCTGTTCCACTTCCAATCAGTACAGCAGTGAGGAAAATCACTTCCCCCATGAAACAGATGCTCAGGGAAGTCAGTGGTGTGTTACCTCATTACTGCTGAGAAGTGGTGCAAAGGAGGAGCCCAGACACTGAAAGTCACTGAAACTTGGACAAAAAAAATGTGCTGCCAAGCCTGGCTGTCTCTTCCTGTGTGCACTGGACTGGTGTCGCCCTGCAAGCCATGGGCATTCATCAAAGAATTAGATTAGGTTTAGTTTGGATATTAGGATTTTTTTTCATGGTAAAGGTTGTAAAATATTGAAACGGACTGTACGGGCAGGTGGTAGGGTCATCATCCCTGGGACTACTCAGAAATGTGTCGACATGAATGACTGGGAATGTGGCGATGGTGGTGCTGTTGACATGGATGATTGGGAACTTGGTGGCGGCGGTGCTTGGCTGATATTTGGGCTTGATGATCTTGGTGGTCTTTTTGAATTTTAATAATTCTGTGATTCTATGAAACAGCAAGATTGGATTCAGGAAAGCAGCCCAGATGGTCAATGTTGTGTTGGAGACTCATCTGAGCTGCCACACTCCACTGTGCTGGACTGCGATGCCAGTGGCTTCCTTCTCATTTTATCCTTTCTTTTTCTCCTGGTCACTAAATATTTATTAGCATTATTTCACTCAGAAATGGCATTTTTGTCTGCAATTGAACTGTTTGGCTGCACAGGGACAGAACCCAGACTCAGGAACCATCTGATGAACTGTCCCAGGAGCTGGATTCGATGATCCTTGTGGGTCCCTTTCAACTCAGGATATTCCATGATTCTGTGTGGAATCCATCCCCGCCACGGATTTCCTACCCAGGAAATACCAGACTCTACGCAGGGGATGGCGTGGGGCAGGGATTATTGCTAATAAACCTTAGGATCAGGAATAAATCACAGATGGGGTCGCAGTGAGAGTTTTGTTCTGTGGCAGCAAGTTGCACCAGGTCACCGAGTCAAAGAACAAGCCCTGGCATGTATTGTTAATTAACATTTGATGTGATATTTCATTGATTGAAGATCTGCAAGGGTTCATACCCCTGCACACACGAGAGAGGCTGGAAGAGCAAAGTACTTGCAAGGATTAACCAGAAGGGAAAGAAACTCTGACAAACTGTGAAACCCACCTCCACTCCTGAATTAAGAAGGAAAAAAGATGTCTCAAAAAATCTGGTTTTACAGAGCACAGCCATGCTGACCTCAGTCAGAGCCTCTACCAGCCACCATGGTGCCAACAACAGCATTGTAATCACACAGGTCTCCTTGCCATCCTTTCACCTTGAATATTTACCAGTGTTAGAGATTTTATTCTTAAAGGGTAAGAACAGTTACCACAGCTAATAGCTCACTACAGATTTATGAGATAAAAGGAAACAGCCATTAATCAGCAGATGGTGCCCTCCACCTCCCAAATCTGCCTATCACACCAATGCAAAAATGCCAGGCTTTGTGCTGTTGCACATTTCAAAGCTATTTATGGTTAATATTTGGCAAAATCCAAGTACTGCAGACATCCAGGACCTGCTGTGGATCACGTCAAGAACATCTGGAGGACAAGACTCATCAGCAGGAGTCCTGATGTCCAAATAAATAAATAAATAAATTTTCCTGAGGGGAAAGGTGCAAAAAAACAGTTCAGAGATAGTAACAGCTCTCCAGGAACTTCATAGAGGAAAAGGGCTGAGCTGGAGATGAAGCACAATCCCAAGACTTCCAGACGTTGACCTCAGCTCTGCCAGAGGTTCACTTTCCATCTAATTCAAGCCACAGACCAAGCAGCTGCCTCCGTGCTCGGGATTTCTGCATTGGCCATGCTCATATTAAGTGTTGTACAACACACAGTGATCAAGTGATGCAAATCCAAAAAGGCTCATCAGGAAAAGTGCAGAGGCACAAGATAGTGTTGGTCAATAATTTGGGAAGAAATAAAGCATAATAACTTTAAATTATTCAGTCCCTTGATGAGACAGGGAACAGCCAATCAAGTCACCACAAAAACTGAGAAAATCAGGGTTCAAGAAGAGCTCCAGCTGCCAGAGCTTGATGAGGGGGACTGGACAGAATAATTACACCACTGAAGTCACCTTCCAGACTGGGAGCCAATCTGCAGGGCTTAAACCCTCTTAAACCCTCTTTGAAATGCTCCTTCTTTGACTGTCTAAGGAGCTGCAGCCTCCAGAGCTGGATGAGCCCCTGATGGAAGGGTTGGCTGGGCAGCACCATTAATCCCCCATCCCAGTTCTGACCCCTGCACTGGCATGATTGATTTCCTTCCCCCCAGCTCCAAATACCTTCCACAGGGAGATTATTACACTGCCTGCTCTGTAATCAGCAGCAACTTCAAAAGGGCTCAGCGCTGAAGGAAAACCCCAGAGGGACGGCGTGAAGTGGGAAACAAACACAGCATTTGGGTTGTAATTTGAGGTGGGAAGCTGGGGTTTTAATAACCACCTCTCCACGGCCTGCTGGGCACCTTGAGGCTCATAAATTGCATTTATGAGAGCAGGAGGTTGCAGGGAGGGTTTTGAGCCCACGTGGGAGGCGCCGTGCCTGGCGTGGCACGTCTGTGGCACTCGTGGCCGTTGTGTTGAGCTCTGTCAGAGCAGAGCACTCCTGACCCAGCTCCAGGATTGGGAAGAGCCATGTCCTATTTACATCCAACCACTCTTCTGGGCAAGGGAAAGGAGTCGAGAAAAATCAGTGCTTTGTTTGGCCCGCATTCCCCTCGCCAGGCAAAATGGAGGTAATTGTGGTGAGATCTTTTACAAACACATTTAAGGCCTGCTCAAGGCAGGGAAGAGGAAGGTGCTTCAGTTCTATCAGCCTTTTAAAATGAGTTCCAATCCAACAAAGACACAAAGAGCTGTTAGGAATCACAGTTGGCTTTACCTGCCATCTTCCCCATCCCCAGCAGTTTGTCCCATATTGTACCTGATGTTGTTGGCAGCCAGGTGATATTCTCAGGGGCATTCCAGGATGGTCTTAGAGGTCCTTTTGGGAAAATCTTTCCTTCTAATCACAAGTCAAAAGCTAAACCAGGCAAGGGAGGGACCCACCAGCCATCAGCACCACAACACTAGGAAGGAGATGTTGCAGCTCGTGGTGGAGTATCCCCCCTTTCCACATCCTGGAAAACTCAACTGCAGAACAAGCCAAGGTTTTTCCAGGACAACAGAAGAAGATACTCACAAAAAAAAAGAGTATTTTGTGATATGTGAATAAAAGAATGTAAGCATCACATTTTAGGGCAGAGTGACTGCACATTTCTGATCAAAGATGCTGTGGCATTGCCTCTGGTCACAGCCCAGCCAAAAAATCAGTGCAAGACTCCAGAGAGATGCAGGGGTATGGAATTGCCAAGAAGGGCCTTGTCTAGAAAACTGACATCAAGTGAACAGGGCATAAAACCAGGCCTTTGTCCCTTCCCAACACAGGGAAGGACAGTCTCTACTTCTTGAGGGGTTGTAAGCCCGTCTCACACCATTACAAAATGCTTTTCTTTCACTCAAAACACATCAGGACCTTGAATTTCAATCCCCAGACTCAATCCCGATCAGCTTTCCTCGCTTTTGAGGAGGATGACACAAAGGATGCTGCCACACAGCCCCACACTGGAGTTTGTCCTGCAAAACAGCTTCAGTTCATTCCCCAGGACAACTTTAAACACCCTGCAGGCCTCCTGCTCATCAGGACGCAGCTCCTGGGGGCATCTGTGTCTAGTGAGGGCATCAAAATCTGCAGTACTTGTGTCCCATCTCCACATGTTCACATACAAGAATCACAGACGCTCGAAGGTGGAAGGGGCCTCTGGAATTCCCCTCCTGCAAGCTGCTTCACCATCTTCCTTGATCTTGGTAGAGGATATCCAGACTGAGGATTCCCCATCTGGAGAATGTAACTTCCAGTGGCATTTCCGTGCCTGCAGGCACTTCCCACAGTTTCTGCTCCCCGAGGGATGCCTTGGGCATATCCACAATCATGTCAGCTCTCACAGCAAAGGATGCCCTCCTGGTATTTCCACTCATCCCACTTAACTGGATCCCCCAGCCAACTGGCATTTTTCTGGGATCTCTCCCAGCTTCCCCCCTGCCCTCCCAGCTCTGCTGCTCTTCTGCCTGTCACCATCTCTCCTGCTGGTTGTAGCATCATCTCCATCTGGAGACTCTGAAAGTCCTGACAGCATTGCTATCCCTGGTAACATGCCTGAAAACCCTGAGCTGGCAGGAGCCGGAGAGTGACACAGGACAGGAAATATTTAACATTGTTCATGTCATTTTTTTAAAGTATTCAGAATATGCAGTGAACATTAATTCATTGTCTGGTTGTTCTTGCCCTCATGGCTGACCTGGAGATGCTAAAATGAGTGATTGGGAGGGCAGTGCTGTATCCAGTGATGGGATCTGATGGAAAGGCTTGGGGCTGTGTCAGGACAGGTTTAGATTGGAACAGGGAAGAGGTTTTTCATCCAGAGGGTGATCAGGAACCAGAACAGGTTCCTCAGAGAAGTGGTCACAGCATTCCGGTTTGGACAACACTCTCAGGAACATGGGGGATTCTCGGTGTTCTGTGCCGGTCTAGGAGCTCGATGGTCCTTGTTGTTTCCTTCCAACACAGGGCATTCTGTGATTCTACTGAGATGTGGGCAGCTCAGAGACCCTCAGGCCTCCTCAGGGTTTGTCTTCCCACCGGTGGACATAATTCACATGCTCCTTATCACAGTTTGACCCTTCTTTGGGCTTCACTCACAGAGCAGACCAAGCACAGGAACGTCTTTTGTCACAGACTCTCCTTAAACCAAAACCCACCCCTGGAGCCATCAGAGTTTCCCTAGAAAGATGCTGTGCCTTGGGGAATGCTTGCAAGGCAGTGTCTGACCACTGAGGAACCACAGCACTACCAAGCTCCATCCCCAGTGTAAGTGCCAAGACAGCTCAGCCCTGCTCAGGGGGGAGGTTCATTGACATTTAAACATTTAACATCACCCACGACCTGGGAGGCAGCAGCTGTACAGGCTGCTAGGTTACAGAGATTTTTCCTCTCCTCCCATCCCTGATTTCTGCCATAAAAATCAGAGGCTCTGCTGTAATTCTACCTTCACAGACAGATATTCCTGGGGCACATGCAAGAGTCAAATTCCCTCACCATCAGCTGCACATGGTGAGATTGCACTAAGCTCCAAAAAAGCAAGGGGCTCACCCTTGCCCCTTTCCTTGTATGCAGGAAGGTGTGGAGCATTTTGTTAGTAATTAACCCTTGTTTCAGCTCAATAGAGCTGATCAGATTGTGGAACAACATCTGAGAAGTGGAGATTAGCAGGCCAAGCTCTTTAGTACTTAAGGCACCAATGCAGCTACTCAAAATCAGATTTCCCTTTCTTCCCTAGCAGTTGATTAAAGCCTTTTCAAGCAATTCTTTCCAACCTGCAGATGTTTAAGTCAGGTGATGCAGAATATATTTTTTTTCTGGCTGGGAAATGGCAGCAGCATGGACATGAAGTATCTCAGAACAAAAATCAGGCCCAGAAAACAGAGCTAAGTGCGTGTCTGTCTGTACACAGGCACTAAGGCAGAGCTTTGGTAGTCCTGACCTCAGTGCAAACATGCAAAGGCTTCGGTTCCAGAAGGGAGAATACACTCTTAGAGCAGGAGCTGAATCCAGAAATAGCCTGTGAGAGGATCAATTTCTGCTGCATACTGATTTATTCAGCCCTTTCATGGTGGCAAAGCCCTCTATAACAAAATATCTGATTACAGGACTATGACCATAAATTCCACACGCCCTGGAGCGATGGCCAATGAATAACTGACTTGTTAAGGGAAGGGCCCTGCACAATGAATAAATCTACCAACAGGACTTTCGATACAAAAGACCCCACTGGGACAGATTTCTTTGTGAAGGTGTATTGACTTTCATTTGCAGGAACCAGCAGATATTTGTTTGGAGGAGATCTCCATTGTTACATTGCTGCTCAACAACATCCAGCATAAAGCCTGACTCCTACCCCAGGCTTGATAGATTGGAGTATCCAAGTGGGCTGGACTATACAAAGCAGCATTTTGCAGTGTTCCACGAGGTTCTCCTGGAAAAGGAGGTGTTTAATCCAGAGGAAGTCCAAGGCAGGTGTAGGAGTACTGCCTGCTTCAGTTATAGAAGGACCTCAAGAAATTAAGGACTGAGAAAGGAAAAGAGGAATGTTTAAGGGTGGACATGTGCTCTGGAGGAATGTTTGAGGGTGGACATGTGCTCACAGCCAAGGCACAAGAAGAAAAAATCAACCCTGGTGCTCAGCTGGTGCCTTTCACCTCAGGATCCCAGAGGAAATGTGGTTTGACCACATCCAGTGGGACACAGAGCTGGCACAGAGCTACACAGGGAAGGAGGGAGCCAGGTGTCCCCATTTCACAAATGAGAAAACACCAACCTGCAGAAAGATGAAAGTCTTAATTAAGTGTGCCCTGACCCCTGTCCTGAGCCCCGTGGTTTGGCAGGGGCTGAGATCAGCCCTGTGAGGGTGTCCGTGGCCCACAGGGAGAACTGAACTACAGCAGCTTTTAAAATCAGCCACAGGGGTTTGGTGCTGGGCAACCCAAACTTCAGCAGTTTGTGGAGCTGTTGGCTTGCAGGATCATCCCCAGGGAGACAGGAGCACAGATGGGACAGAGACAAAGCTTTCAGCTCCAAATCTATTCTAGCAGGATATCACGATGACCCCTATCCCAAAAACATTGAAACAGAGAGCTATGCTAATTCTCAATGAATATGGAATAGGGCACGTCTGCCAGGAATGGGATATTCCTAATAGCTGACAGAGGGGAGGAAGAAAAGAGCCATTTTGCAAACAGCAAGGACTTTGTTATAGGCCAGCTGAGCTCAAAAAAAAACCAAAAAACTGAGGGAACATCTCCATCTAGCAAAGCCAGCCTGGAAACAGGCAGCTGACAAGGTGATCCTGCAGGTGGGAGTGCTGAAATCACGGCAGGAGGTATCACAAGACCTGCCTCTGACCAAAACTCAGTGTTCAGGAAAAGAGCTGGCAACAATAAATACCGGTACATGCACGAGGCATGCACGAAATGGTGCCCCCAAACACATGCAGGATTCCTCTGTCCTGCTCCCAGCCCACATCAAGCCAGCAAACAGCAGCTCTACCTGGAGCAAATCACCAAGCTAAAACTACCATGGTACTTGAAACACTGGGAGGAGGAATTTATGTATTTTATAATATCTTGTTTCATTCACTCACTTCAGCCAACTTACAGTGCACGACATGAGGTGACACCCATCTGTTCCAGTTTTTACCCCTCCCCAAAAATATCTGTATTTCCTTACTAGGTCTCTGTCCATTCTTCCTCCAGATGCTGTTTGCTCTCCCTGATCCTCCCTGTCCCAGGGATAAGGCATGACACAAAGCAGGGCAGAGTTTGCCACTTCAATAGCTCGTTTGTCATCAGCTGGTCACTCCTTCATCAATCTTTTATGGGGGGATATTTCAGAAGAAAATGTAGAGGGAGTAGGAGAAGGAAAGTAAGAAACCATCTCTGGTTTAATTTTGATAACATTGGCAGGGAGTGATTCTCTCCAACAAATTAAAATCAGCAAATCTCTCATTTTCTCTGACAGAGGTAACCAATTAAAATTTTCATAAAGGGGGCAGTGATGTGTGTCTGCCAGACAGAGTCACCAATCTAGCAGCCCTCTGATTTAAAATATTATCTTTCCTCTCTTTTTTTTTTGTCCTCTTCCCTCAGAGCTTCCTAGAGCAACATGACAGATTATCTCAGCATAATCAGACTAATACAAAACCCTCACTCCAAGAGGCACCGCGAGGAAATTCTGAACTCGAGATGTGACGACAAATGGATTTCTGAAGGGACTTCATTTACTGCTCATTTTCCTTTTCTTTATTTTTTTTTATTTTATTGTTGTGCTTTGTAGCCTCTGCCTGCTGCAAACCACATTAGAGAGCCAAATATCACACGGAGTGCATGGAAGGAAAGGGAATTACACTCCCCCTGTGGGCTGCCCTTCCAGATTGCTCTCCAAGAGAGAAGTTTGGCTTCCAGTTGATGGTTTCTTAGGTCTGAATAAAATGCCCCCAATAATGGGCCAGGGATGGAGTGGAAGATTTGCCTTTTTGGCAGCAGGAACATTAGGGAAGGGTACAGGGCAGGTGGGACCTCCAACACCAGGATGCTGGAGACTGGGGTGACATCTGTGGTGGTCCTGACTTGGGGAAATGAGGATTGCCACAGCTCCCTGCCATGGTGGTTTGGGACTTACAGGGCTGGTCTCCTGTGGATTTGGCATCTGATGGGGCCATGCATAAATGATAAAATCACAAAATTATTTGGATTGGATGACACCTTAAAGATCATTTCATTCCACCCCCATGCCATGGGCAGGGACACCTTCCACTGTCTCAGCTTGCTCAAAGCCCCATCCAACCTGGCCTTGGACATTTCCTGGGATGAGGCAGCCACAGCTTCTCTGGGCAACCTGTGCCAGTGCCTCAAATCATTCACAATAAAAATTTCTTCCTAATATTGAATCTGAAGGAAAGCAGTGCATTTCAAGCCAAAAGGAGCCCCTGCCTCTCCAGCACAGATGGGACATTCAAATGCTGGTTTTCCCTGGCAGAGATGTGGCTCAAGGCAGCTGAGATGCCAAGAAAGAGACCCCTGTCCCCACCTTGGGAACTGTGCACCAGTCCTTTTCTTCCTGTGCTTCAGAGCCCCAAATCCCTGCCCAAATTTATGGATGGACATCAACCCCCCTCAGCATTTAACTCTTAGCCAAGTTTCCCCCAAACACAAGAATCACCCTCCTGCCCTTTTTTATCCCAGCAAACTCCAGGCAAGCAGAGAACACAGGGAATTTGGGGAAGGAGCCATAAGGAGAACTCAGGAGCATCCTGTGAATGGCGAGCACTGGGATGTGATGGGGACCCCTGGACTTTGTCAGCAGCCACATTTTAGCCATTCCAATCCTTGCTGTGACACTGAGCAAGACCTTCCTGCAAACCTCCAGGCCAGGTGCCAGCCCCCTTCCCTTTGGAGGCTCGCCTGGGGATGTGAATTTTCTCCAAGGGGAGGAGGCGAGCTGGTTCCAAAGACAGCCTGTCATCCATCTTGAGGAAAATACTCCTCTCTCTTTGCACCTCTCCTAGAAAGGTGGGGGCCAGCATTCCACAAGGCCCGGAGAAAAGCTTGGAGTCATTTGTTTACCAGCACAGGTTTTCCTGGAGCTAATTAATGAGCCAAGCTGATACCCGGCAACAGGTATCGATGACAGAGGATTTCCTGCCTGCTACACTTGAGCAACGGGAGGGGGTGAGGCCAGATCTGTGAGCACAGTGCTTCCCCTTCTCCCTTTTTCCCCCCCAAAAAACTGGGAAAGAAAAGCCACCTGCAGCCACACTGCGGGAAGCCCCTCTGCCATCTCCCCCTCGAGCATGGGGCACCATCCCTGCTGGACCACACCACGGGTGGATTCCCGGGAGCAAAGTGCTCGGGCATCCCTTTCTGCCACTTGCAGGGAGTGAGGGATGGTGTGGAGACCCCTTGGAGCTGGGGGCTGCCCCCGAGCCCCCCCAGTTCTGGGCATGGGGGTAACAGAGCTGCACTCAGCAGCGCTTCCGCTCCCGTGGAGAGCCGGTGGGAGCCTCTGCTTTCACAAGGATATTGAAATTGGGGAGAGGAGAGAATGAGGGGGGATAAAACGTGCGGGAGAGCATGGTAAAAAAAAACAAAACGTGGGGAGAGGGGGAGCAAAAACTCAACGCGAAGGCGATGCTGGGGAGTTCGAAATAAACCCCATGGGTTTCGCCTTTCGGGTGCGGGGTGGGAGGCTTCTTGCGAGCCCCAGCTATGCAGGTGGGTTGGGTTTTTTTTATTTATTTATATTTTTTTAGCGGGGTAGGGGGGGATAGCGGAGAGCATGGCTCCGCGGGCTGTGCCGAGCATCCGAGCGCTCCGGGGGTGGCGAGCGGCGATAGCCGGGCGGCGAGCGCCACCTCCCCGCCGCTCACCGCAAGCCCCGGCCGCCCCCGGCAGCCCCCCCCGGCTCCCGCTGCCGCCCTGGGGATGGGGGAGGCTGAGGGGGAAGCCTGGCATTAGGTGGAGGTGCCCGAAGCCTTTTCCCAACCTCTCCCGGCGCGGGGTTGCAGCGGGGATGGTCCCGAAGCTGTGAGAAGGATGGAGTGGGATGTGTGTGATGAGGGGGTTTGGTAAGTTTGGGGTGGTTGTAAAGGGGGCTTGTGGGGTGCTGTAAGGCAGGGAAGGGTTGTGGGGGTGTCCCAGAGCACCTCTGGGTACCTGCGGGGCACAGGGTGATGCAGGTCTCGCCAGGGTGGCAGAGGAATGGGATGCCGGGTGTTCCCCCAGCCGTGGTGATTGCCTTGAGGTGTGATGGGGGTTCAGGATGTCCCCCCGACTCCCACAGGCGCACACACGCAGTTCCCATGCCGGGTATGGAGTCTGGCACACGGTCCCTGCCTCATTTTCCCTCACCTAAGAGAAGGGGCTACAGTCATTAATAGAAATCCCCTCAGCTTTGCAGCCAGCCCTTCCCTGAGCCTGAACACCTCCACTGGTCAATTCCGGGGGCTCCAAGCCCCTCTCCCTGCACCCAGGGCTCGGCAACACCATCCCAAGTGCTATGAAAAGGACCAGGAGCCCTGTTCCTGCCGTTGCGGTGCCTTTTGCCGGTTCCTGTCAGGTTTACCCCTTCATCCTCCACAGCAGGAGCGATGCTGGACCCTGACCCCTCTGTAACACCCAGAGCAGTTTATGGAGGTCCCCTGGGTTTTCCAAACCCCAGCACCCCTGCGCCGCTCCGAGACCCATCAGGCAGGATGTCCTGTGTGCTCAGCCCTCTCCTTTGTACCCTGCCTGGCTCAGCCCCGTGGCCACCCCGTCCCCTGGCAGTGCGGCTTGGCTGAGCTGCTGCAATTCCTCAGCACCCTCCAAGGGTAAAAACCTCCCCGGCTCTGCCCTGACACCTCCTTCCTCTTCCTCAGCGAGGTCTTGGGCACAAGAAGGACTGTGGGACCCAGGTTAATGAGTCATTAATTAATTAGGGACCTACTTAATATGCATGGGGGGTTGTTTGTTTCCTTTAGCAGCCCGGACTTTGGATGAGATCCCAGCCCTACGAAGCCTCCAGCCTCGTCTCCCAGCTGATAACAGATAATACAGATATTTCAGCACCAGCCAAAGCAGAGTCATCATCATTAACACAGAGCCCTCCCCGCTACGCCACAGAGGTCACCAGGCAACTCCTCGGAGTGCCCGGGGGGCTCAGCCCTCCTGGCTTTCCTCAGGCTCTGCCTGGCCAGGTGAGAGGAAACCTGAAATGATCAACAGGTCTCGGGGCTGGGGAGGTGCCCCCTGCACCCCGAGCAGCCCTGGCTCCCTCCCAGCGAGGCTTTCGAGGCGCTGCGATTTTCGCTCTGCCGCGCACTCAGCTTTGGGCATCTGTCAAAGTAGCTCCGCTCTTCCTCAGCCCCCTTCCTCCCCTCCTCCTCTTCCTCCTCCCTCAGCCATCAGCTGTCAGCTGGCCCTGGCAACTCGGCAGACCCAGTGCTGGAGATGGGTTGAGACTGAGCCTCGGGAAGCCCTGGCTCCAAAGGGATGGGGCTGTCAGGGGTGGAAGGGGGGTGTCTTTGTGCCCTCCATCCCTTTGACCTTGCCTTGATGCTTCCCTCCCTCCCCGCTCCCGTCTGTGCCGCTGATTCACAGGGGTTGTTTGCTTGGCCAGGGCAGGATCAGGGACACGAGTGTGAGTCACAGCCCAAGGTACCTGGCAGAGTTCATCTGCAACCCCCGTGCCTTCGGTTCGGGAACCGGTGCCTGCTCTCAGCCAGGACTGAGAAGTCCCTTTGAAACCTCCACCTGATCCCCCTCGATCCCTTTTCTTCCCTTTTCCTCGCAGCCTTGGCAGAGCCATGGCTGAAACACCTCTCCGTGAAAGTCTGAGGATGCATCAACAGCCACCCTCCATCAGCGAATGTCAGGCCGTGAAAGGCAAGGGGGCGGTGGGGGAAGAGGGAGAGACAAATTTTGCGGTTCATTCCCACACAGGGTGATTCAGAACAAGATGCTTTGTAATTACGCATCCCTGATGGAGACTCCTTCTCTCTCCACCCGCTCTCCCCCCCTCCCCAAAGAAAGGCAAAGCCGTGCCTGGGTGCCAGCATCCCCCAGGAGCGCAGCGCCGGGAGCAGCGTGTGTGTGTCTGTGTGTCTGTGCCACGCTCGGAGCTCTACGGAGGCTAAAGGTTAATTTTCACCCCCGGTGTGAAGCCAAGTGCTGAGAAATGGCATTTGGGGGGGCACATGAGGAGCTCATCGCCTCCTCCAGCCCTGGGTAGGTGCCACACAAGCAGCGAAGCAAGAAGGGACCCCCCCACACCCCGAGAGCTCTCCGAGGAAAAGAGGGAAGGCAGGAAGCTGCCATGAGGGCAGATTCATGCCCGGGGCAGGCAGCTGTCTGTCCTTCCGGGACTTTGTTTGCCAACGTTGCGGGCTGAGGAGTCCCGGACCCCAGGGCTGCCCGCGAAGGCGCCGCGGCTTCGCTGCACTTTGCAGTTCAGCCCCGGCTGGCTCTGCAGCTCTCCTGTCGCGATCCCCCGCTCCTCTTCCCTTCGCCTGGCTGCCTTCTATCCCCCCAGAAAACCCAGTCCCCATCTCCCTTCCCCGGGACACGTCTGCATTTCCCCCTCCGCATCCTGCAGACATTCAATATTTTCCACCGGTGCTTGATGTTTGCCCACAGGACCCGCATGCACAAAAGTTAAAACTTCCCGTGTCAGGGAATGATTACGCTCTTATCAGTCCAAATTGCGGAGTGGAAGGGACGGAAACATCCTCCGGGTGCTGTTTCCAGGGGTAAAAGGAGAGGAGTGGGTGCCCAGAGCTGCCCCCATCGCCGTCTCCCCCGGGGATGGATTCAGACCCCCCTGCGCTCCAGGCAAAGCGCAGCCGGAGAAGTCGCGTTCCCCCGTTCTCCTCCCCTCCGTGGAAGAAGGAATTGTGGCCGGGAGCCCCTTACCTTGCCGAGCTCCCCAGGTTTTATATCCTCCTCCTTCCCTTCGTCAAATTCCAAATGGAAACCAGCAACATATCCAGGGGTAACCAGCCCAACATTGGGCAGCGCGTGAAGTCCAAAAGGATGGCAGAGCTCTCTCTCCCCCTCTGCTTCCTCCACTCTTGCCTCTACATATATATATACATACACACTTATATATATATATATATGTGTGTGTGTGTGTGTGTGTATAATAAATGGAAAAGGGGGAAAATCCTAAAAGAAATGGGGGTGGGGAGGGAGAGGAAGGGAGAACCTTTGGTGTCTCTGCAGACAGGCAGGTAGAAGAGAAAAGCTGAAAATAATTAAGCCGTTTTTTGAGGAATCCTTAGGAGAGGGGAAAAACGCAGTTAAAAGCCAGTAAATCATTAGATCCAAGCAGACATTCAAGTCTTCTCCTTTGCAAAAAAAAAAAAAAAAAAATAGACAGCAGGGTTCAGAGTAGCTTTCCCAGCAGCGAAGAGCAAGAATGGTCTTCTTCAGGAAGATATGTTTGTTTAAAATCCACTCGTCTGCTTTTCCTTCTTTCTCTCTCTTCTCCCCCCGCACTTTTTTTTTTCCTCTTAAATTTATTTATTTATTTTTTTAAATTCTGCTTCTGAATCTCTCTCTCTCTGAAACTAGATCCAGTCTTTGTAGCCAGGGGCTGCATTAAGGATTACATCAGGCTTTTATAAGCTTTCCAGATCACACATTAGAGTGAGAGAGAGAGAGAGAGAGAGAGAGAGAGAGAGGAGGGAGGGATAGGAGGGAGGGATGAAATGCACACACACATACACACGCACACGCACGGATCGGAGCTTTGTAAAACAGGCAGCTATAGGCGAGGACCCGAACTGACACGGTATCGCATCGGGCATGCTCCGCTAGCCTCCAGCAGGAGAGGATGGATGGATGGATGGATGGATGGATGGATGGATGGATGGATGGATGGATGGATGGATGGATGGATGGATGGATGGATGGATGGATGGATGGAACAGAGGAGCCAGCGACAAGCCGGAGCGCGCTGCCGGCTCAGCAGCAGCGCAGCCTCCTCGGGACAGCTTAGCCCCAAGCGGGGAGCCAGGAGGTGAAGAGGGAGCCGGGATGGTGGTGGTGAGGATGGCGAGGCTTCTGCTTCCCCCCCCGCTCCTCTCCCCGCCCCGCTCCCCCAAAAACCTGCGGAGGCTCAGCACGGAGCGGTGCCGCTCGCCCGCAGAGGGATGCGCAGAGACGCTGGTGCCGCTGCCTGGGTACCGGCAGGGAGAGGGGGGTGCTGGGGATCTCTCATCGCGCCCCCCGGAGCCTCCCCCGGATCTGGCAGCCTGGGAAGGGGAACGGGACACTGGGCAGGGTGGCGGGGACCAGCGGGGCAGCGGCTCCCCAGCCCCTCAAATGCGGGGAGGGAGGGCGGGGATGGGGGGAACTCCCCCGGCACCCCGGCTCGGCTGTGCCTTTGCACCAGGGTTTGCCCAGGCAGAAGACGGCGACAGCCATTAACCCTTTCCTAATGGTTTAAATTTTACCTCTTTCCTAGCATCCTCCTCAACTCCGTGCTCCATTAACCCAAAATACAGGCGGGAGTTGGGGGGTCTCGCATCCAGGCAATACCCCAGGGTAGCAGGAGGCTGGGAAGGGGGGGAAGGGAAAGTTTGAGCAGATGGAGGAGGAGGAAATGGGCTGGGGTGAAAGGTATGGGCTACATCCCGGCAGATTTGGGGTAAAGGCGCTGCCTCCAGGTTTGCAGCCTGAGGAAGGTCCTCCGGCAATGAGAAGCCTGCCAAGCAGAGAAGGGGGGGTGGGAAGGGGATGGAAGGGAGAGGAATGAGGCTGGAGGTGTGTGGAGGGCCGGGGGACTTCAGCATCCTGTCAGACTTCGGGACCTGCCCCTTGTTTTTAACCCTTCCTACTCCAAAAGGGGGAAACTGAATCTCTTTCCATGACAAAATCATCTCCCTCCCTGCTCAAGGCTGCTGCTCCCACATCAGGGAAGGGGCACAGACCTGCCCAAGGGGCAGAGGTAAAGATCCCATCTGGCATCACCCTCTGTCCCTCCACCTCAGAGAGGGAGAGGAGCACCCCATCTCTCACCCCAGGGACTCTCCAGGGCATCTCTACCCCCTCCCCTTGGCCTTCTTCCCCTTTCCTCCCTTCCCTTCACACCATCCAGCACTTCAGCCCCTATTTCCACACCTTCAAACCTTTTGCATCTCTAAAAACTCCTGGGAGAAGGAGAAAAGAAAGAAAAATTTTCGTTTAGCCGAGCTGAGCTGCAAACCCAGGCTGTGGAGGAACGCAGCAAAGCAGCCTCTCATCCCCAGCCAGCACTGCAGCATCGCTGGCCAAAGGCATCTGTGACATCTCCAGTTAAGCGGGGACCGGAGCAAAGGGGCAGCTGGGGCCTGAAATGCAGCTTTTCAGCCGACAGGCGGCTATGCTGGATTAGCACAGTGCATGCTCCGAATGGAAATCTCTCCCTTTCCCTCGGCAGCATTTTGGGAGTTTGTTTTCCTTCAGGAAGGTTTCCCTGCTCCTCCAAGTCAAACAGGGATTTCTTCCCTGTTTCTGCAGCCCCTCTCTCTCCAGCCATCACAGGTGGCAGCAGAGGAGGAGAAAGCTTTGGAGTGAGCCAGGGAGTGCTTGGCAAAATGAGTCCAAGCCTAAACCTAACACAAAAACTAACTCAAATGTTAACAATAACGCTTCACCTAACCCCAACCCAAACTGTAACCCTAACCCTAAACCTAACCCTAACTGTCACCCTAAACCTAACTCTAAACCTAACCCTAATCCTAACCCCAAACCTAACCCCAATCATAATCCTAACCCAAACCTCAACTCTCATCCTAACCCTAACTGCAACCCTAATCCTAACCCTAACCCTTATTCTAACCCTAACCCAAATAGGAAATCTAATCTGAACCCCAACCCTAATCCTAACTTTAAACCCAACCCTAATCCTAACCCCAAAACTTTAAACCCAACCCTAATCCTAACCCCAAAACTTTTCCTAACCTTAACCCTAATCCTAACTATAATCCTAACCTTAACCCTAACTGTAAATCTAATCCTAATCCTTATCCTAACCCCAAGCCTAACCCCAGCCCTAATCCTAACCTCAAACTTTATCCTAATCCTAATCCTAACCCCAACACTAATCCTAACTCTAATCCTTATTCTAACCCCAACCCTAATCCTAACCCTAAAACCAACCCTAATCCTAACCCTGAACTTTATCCTAACCTCAACCCTAATCCTAACTCTAATCCTAACCTTAACCCTAACTGTAAACCTAACCCTAATCCTAACCCTAATCCTAATCCTAGCTCTAACCCTGCCCCTAACTCCGTCCCTGCACCTCTGAGCCCCGTGGGGCAGCTCTGCCTTTCTTTTGCAGTGCTGGGGGAAGAGGGGGGCACTCACCTTCCCTGTCCTGTGTTTGGGGAGGTCAGGAAGAGCAGGGTGCACTTGGCCTCTCTCCTGTGTTGAAGGGTAAAGAAGCCCAAGCAAAAGGACACAGCACCAAAAAGTGCTGCTGACCAAACCAAACCCATTTTCTGTTAAATGGAGCCTGACGGAAAACCCGTCTTTGTGGGAATGGGGAATTGGGCTCCATGAATCTGAGAATTGCAGAATATCCTGAGCTGGAAAGGACCCACAAAGATTATCAAAGTCTAGCTCCTGGTCCAGGACCAGGAATCCCACCCTGGGCCACAGAGCACTGCCCAAAGATACTGACAAATGTCACTGCAGACCATTTTTTTCCGGTTCTAAGTAGAGAGATTTGTGAATTCCTAGACCCCCATTTAACAAGAGGTTAAACATGGTCTGCCCCCAATATCACTGATGTCCCCATTTCTCACTGTGTGCCCTCCAGGGACAGCTGAGGGTGAGCTGGGACAGCAAACAGGACATGGGGATTTGGGGTCTGCAGCTGTCTGAGGTACCCAAGTGCAATAATTCACCTGCTCTCTTCATCTGTGAAGTGATGAAGGCAAAACAACTTTAGCATAAAATGGATCTGTGAAATTCCCTGCAGCAGGATAACTCTGAGGGCAAAGGCCATTGGCATAGCAAGAGATACTCTCAAAACATCAGATCTCCCCAGAAATCTGAGTTTGGGGGACATAGATCCTTCCTTCCATCCTGCCAACATAACTCACACATAGGATCTGGGGGGAGAATGGTCTATACTGGTAACATAAAAGATTTAAAGGCACCTTTGTGTTTGTGGTTCTCCCCTCTGCTCCCCTTGCAGGGACCAGTCCTAGGTCAGCACAATTCCTTTATGACACAGAAAGCCCTGGAACAGAGATCTCTGCCTTGTTTTGCTTGAAAATGTGCAGAAATAACCAAAAGACCTCAGCTCAGCCAAACTGGCAACCTCTGTTCCATCCCAATGTGGTGTGAGGACTCCTGAAGTTCCTCAGGGCAGATATGCACATCATCAGCACCTTCCAGAGTCATTCCCAGAGGAAAAGCAGCAGACAAGAACCGCAAAACCAGAGGTCACAAGGCCCAAGAGCTTTTGGGACAAACCATCCCTGCAACATCATGGTGGTGCTGATAAGGCAAACCCACCCCTAACTCCCCTTGGTGAGGTGCTGGGTGGGTTTTGTGACAAACACCAACTTTGCTGTCCAAAAACACAACCAGAAGTGAAGTATCTTTCTCTTCTCTTCTCTTCTCTTCTCTTCTCTTCTCTTCTCTTCTCTTCTCTTCTCTTCTCTTCTCTTCTCTTCTCTTCTCTTCTCTTCTCTTCTCTTCTCTTCTCTTCTCTTCTCTTCTCTTCTCTTCTCTTCTCTTCTCTTCTGTCTGGGTTTTGAAAGTGGGAAGGCTGAGTTGGATCGAGCTGTAATTCTCCTCTTCCCACTGCCAAAGGAAAACAGCAAACTCAAGAGAGATAAACAAAACCTTTACCCACACTTTGAATTTAGAACATGTTGGTTGCACAGAAAACCCCGGTTGTTGTCAGAGCCAAAATGGGTCCAGAGCCAAAAAAAAAAAAGGGGGGATGGGAATATGGGAATATCCATGGTTAAATTGGTTAAATGTAGCACCCCTGGGAATATGCAAAGAGATTTTGGGAGAAGAATTAAGATGCATACTTCAGGAGCCTAAACTGGTTTCAAACTACAAAGTACGTGAGGGAGACATGAAAGAGCCAGAAAAAAACATTTTCTATCTGCCCAATTTTTCCACCTTCTTTTGAAGCACGGAGCACGGGCGGAAAAAGGCTGTTTGGGCTGGGAGCTGCTCAGAGCTGGTTTAGGTTTGTTAACTCTGTCCTCCCACCTCCCACATTGCAAAGGTAGGCTGGTTGCGCTGTTGGAATAATAAATTTGCCCCAAAAATCTGCTGGAAGCATAATTGCAATGTAGAGAACCTGAATTTAGTTTTTTTGGAAGAGTCTCCTCCTGCCAGTGGTACCCCCAGATATTGTATGTGTGGATGAGGATGGCAAGGGAAAAAAAAGGGAATGTCTGGGATTCCCAGGGGATCTGTTTGAAAAGGATAACTGCAAAGCAGGACAACTTGTAAGTAATCAGTTTGCTTCCCCTCCAGCAACAGATACCACTGTGTTTACATCTCTAACACTTTCCATTTTGTCTGGTTAAAAATCTCCTCGAACAATTCAAATTTCGAGGCAGCCACATCCCTCTGCTGAAGGGAGACATGGGATAACTCAGCTCTTGAAAGGGATTTTCCCATGCTTGCCTCTCACATGACTGCTGTGCTTTCCACCTTGCTTTTGTTGTTGTTAATTTTTATACATTTTCAATGACTTTTCATTGCTGTTGCCAGCTGTGGTTTCTGCTGGCAGTGGCTGCTCAGGAGTGTTAATGCTCAGGTGTCACAGGTCAAACACAGCAATCCCAGGCTCTCCTAAGGGCAAGGAGAAAACTCCTGCTCCTCTTCCCATGGGCTGAATTTATTGAAGTGTAACAATGGTCTGTGTTCAAGGACTGTCTTTGCTCAAACTCCTCCATTTTTGGGCAAGATGCTGAGAGAATTCTCCTAAATAGGAATTTAGCATCAAGCCCTTTTTGTAGACTTGTAAAGTGAGGCAAGGCCGATGTTCCAGCTTTCCCAAGCACAGGAAATCCACCTCCATCCCTCTTCCCTGACCAGCCTGCTTTGCATGCCAGGACCAGGGGACAATTCCATGGAGCCCCAAAAAGGGTCTTAGTGAGGGCAACAAGCACCAGCACAGGTATGGCCATGGCCAGTGATGGCAGAGGGAGCTTGGATGAGTGACTGCTGCTTTGTTGCTATTCCCAGAGTCCCAAAGCTCTTGGATGACCAGGGGAGAGGATGGAACCCCCTCTGAAAGCATTTGTGGTGCTGGCTCTGGCAGCAGAAAAGAATGATGGAGCCCCAAGCTCAGATGTTCACAGCTCTTTTTTTCCAGAGCTTAGAACTGATCCTGAACTTTCCTCTTTCCCCTCTCCCTGCCCAGGAAGGGAAGGAGTGGAGGGGAGATATTAATGAAGTTCTTCTTCTGGTGGAGATCCTGGGACCAGAGGCTGAGAACCAGGAGTGAGAGAAAAGGCAAAGTGCACTTTGATGTTATTGCCAATGAAGACAAATCAGGAGCATCCCAAATGGTCACAATAAAGAGAATTTCTCTAACAAGCACTCAGCTCTTCCTTATCCTCTTCAGGAGGGAGAGTGCTGAACACCTTCTAAAAATAGCAAAGTTAATAATAATTACAGCATGTTTCCAGAGTCACAGAATGGTTTGTGATGGAAGGGACCTTGAAGATGATCCAGTTCCACCTCCTGCCATGGGCAGGGATACCTCCCACTAAACCAGGTTGGTCCAAGCCCCCCATGTCCTCCAGGCTGGGCAGCCTGTAGCAGACCCCACTCCAATGTCACCGGTCACCTCCCTTAATCCTGATCCATAAATTCTCCCTTAGCTCCTCATCCACCCTCAGGCAAAGCTCCATGTATTCCATCTGCTCCTCAACACAGAGGGACACAGCCCCTCCTCATCTCCCTGTGCTTGTCCTTCCCAAAGAGAATTCCTATTCCTGTTCTTCCTGTATCCTTCCATTCCATCCCTCCAGTCACAGGGTCATCCCAACCCAGTCAAAGGAGCCATCCCACCACATCTCCACCGTGCCAGCAAGATCACAGCCCTGCAGAACACACATCCCCAATCCCCTGGTTCATTCCACATGATCAGGAGTCAGAATACAGGAATTTAGGCTGGATCAGTGACGAAGCCATTTTCCTCTGTGGAGTGCCTGGAATTCCTTTGTGCTGCTCTCCAGGTGCTTTCCTGCTGACCTGCAAATCCCTCCCCAAGCTCTTGGCATCTGTTGCTGACCCTGGCACCAAACTGGCAGGAGAGGGATGGATTGAGATTCCCCTTCCCCTGGGAACCCTCTTTTCCCACACCAGCTGCTGGGAGCTGCGAGCCACTAGTTTAAAACCCCTGGTTAGCACAAAAGGTTTCTTTGACAGTAGAAAAGCAGATTCCTTTGCAGAGCTCTCAATGTGCTTCCCTAGCAGAGCCATAGATGGCAGTACATGGTATTTACAGAGTTATTTCCACAAGTAAATCTTCTTATTTTAGCAGAAAGCAAGAGAATTTCATTTCCTTGTAGTTACAACGCGCTCAGAATGAGAACTCCTAAATCAATGGGGAAAGCAAGAAAAGCCTCCTTGCCTGAGCACCAGCAGACAGAGCTTGAAATGCAAAATCCCTCTGTGCTCTACAGGATTCTCTATCCCCTTTCACAGGGATGATACCTGAGGAGTTGAACAAGAAAACAATTTTCCATACTGGAAAAAAGTTGAAGATTTCTCAAGTGACTGTCACAAAAGCCTGAAATAAGCTCAAAATTCTGGGTTCACTTTCACAAACCAGCGGTTGAGTGTGTGAATGTGAATTTAATTCAGGCCAGACAAAAGGTGTTACTTTGATTTCAACTTACATTTCCACTTTGTTATTGCTTTAATATCACTAGGTTAGCTTCAAAAATAGAAAATAATTTTAAAGTAGCAATGTTTGGGATTTTTTTTCCCCTCCTTTTCTCCTTGTTATAGTAAAACACTTCTTCTCCACACACTGAAGTCTAATTTCAATGAACTGACATTTCTAACCTGAAGTATCATATTGAAGCAATATGCAACTTGTTGCAATTCCTGATTTGCTTTGCATTAATATTAATTCATTTCCCCTAATCCAGCTTGTTTGGTCCTTGAGGGTAACTGGTGATTGATCTCTTCCTGCTCTTCTCTCAACCGAGGAGCCTTTCATTAATTTTTCTTTCTTCTGTCCAGCTGAGGGGCCTGACAGAGCAACTTAGGAGGATGCCTGACACCCAGCCAAGGTCAATCCTTCTTGTCCTCATGTTCCCAACACCCAAAGACTTAACCTCAGCTGGTTTCTTTACATCCAAGTATCCAAGTCAGCTTTTCACAGGTGTCAGAAGAAATAAACACAAAAAAAAAAGATCTCCAAAAGTTCACACAGTGGTTGTTTCCAACCTCATTTTTCATATTTAGACATTTCAAATCATCTCCCAAATCTAATTCTGGTGAGGCCAATGTGCTTCCAGCTCCCCCAGAAACCAATGGAGCTGGAGAGTGCTCAGCACCTTTAAGGGTCTGTTCCTTTGATGCTCTCTTGAATGGAAATCTGCGGTTTTCCAATATCAGTATTTGACCTGAGCATCCTGAAATCAAAGGCTGATCCTGTAGCTGTGTAAATCATTTGACATAAGCACATGTAAAACAAGTTTGATCCCATAATTTATAGCCTATTGAAATTGGAAGTCCCTCAGTGGAAGATGGGATTAATACCAAATAAGGGAAGAAAAAACAATTAAGAATAAATAAACCATTCGCCCAATCTCAGCCTTGTAACCTTTGTGTTTGTGGTATTTTCCCTCAGATGTAATTATAATCTATGCTGGGACACGTCTGTTTATGATAACAGAGGAGTCACTTATCAGAGAACTTATCTCTGCCTCCTGCCATAAATCCCCAAGAGCAGCTGGGATGAACCTGGTTCTGGAACCACAACTCATCCTTCAGTGCTGCACATGCTCAGAAAGGCTCTGCAAAGGCTTCCAGCAAAGCTTCAGAAGTTCTGCAGGTGCAGGGATGGTTTCAAAAGCCATCACCTGGATCCTGGGCTGCATCTAAAGCGGAAAAACCAGGAGGGGAAGGAGGGAGGGGATTCTCCACTTCTACTCTGCTCTGGTGAGATCCCGCCTGGAGTGCTGCATCCAGCCCTGGGGTTCCCAGCACAGGAAGGAGATCAACTCGTTGGGACAAGGCCAGAGGAGGCCACTGAACTGATCACAGGGCTGGGGTACCTCTGCTCTGGACACAGGCTGGGAGAGTTGGGGCAGCTCAGCCTGGAGGAGGCTCCAGGGAGATCTCAGATCCCATTCCAGTCACTTCCAGTCACTAGTGGTGTCCCTCAGGGCTCTGTGCTGGGGCCAGTTCTGTTCAATATTTTTATTGACAACATGGGTGAGGGCATTCAGTCTTTCATTAGTAAATCTGCAGACAACATTAAGCTGGGAATGTGTGTCCATGGGTGTGAGGGCTCTGCAGGGGAGACCTGGAATGGTTGAATGGATGAGCAGAGTCTAACAGGATGAAGTTTATTGAATCCAAGTGCCAAGTCCTGCATTTTGACCACAATAACCCTCTGCAATGTTATAAGTTGGGGATGGTGTGCCTGGACAGTGCCCAGGCAGAAAGGGACCTGGGGGCTCTGGTTGACAGCCAGCTGGACATGAGCCAGCAGAGTGCCCTGGTGGCCAAGAAGGCCAATGGCTCTTGGCCTGGATCAGGAACAGTGTGGCCAGCAGGAGCAGGGAGGCCATTCTGCCCCTGCACTGGCCACTGGTGAGGGCGCACGTGGAGTGCTGTGTCCAGTCTGGCTTCTCAGTTTGGGAAGGACCTTGGGGTGCTTGAGCACATCCAGAGGAGGCAACGAGGCTGGAGAGGGGCTGGGAACCCAAGCCCTGTAAGAAAACACTGAGGGAGCTGGGGGTGTTTGCCCTGGGGAAAACTAGACTCAGGAGTGACCTTATCACTCTCTACAACCCCCTGAAAGGTGGTTGTAGCCAGGTGGGGTTGGTTTCTTTCACCAGGTTCTGACATAACCAGAGGACGCAGATTTAAGCTGCACCTAGGGAAATATAGATTGGATATTAGGAAAACGGTTTTTATGGAAAGATAAAGTTCTGGAATGGTCTGCTTGGGGAGGTGGTGGAGTCACCATCTCTGGATGTGTTTAAAAACAGACTGGATGTGGCACTGGGTGCCAGGGTTTACTTGAGGTGTTGGGGCATGGGTTGGACTCGATGATCTTGAAGGTCTCTTCCAAACCAGTGATTCTGTGTTCCAAACCAGTGATTCTGTGATTCTTCCGAGAGAGCTGGAGAGGGACTTTGGACAAGGGCAAGGAGTGACAGGACAAGGGGAGATAGATAATCCTAAATGGAAACAAGGTAGATTTTATTCAAAAAGAACAAATTCTTTACTATAAGGTTCAGGAGACACCAAAACATGTTGCCCAGAGAGGCCGTGGGCTCTCCGTCCCCGGAGATGTTCAAGGCCAGGTTGGATGAGTCCCTGTGCAGCCTGGTCTAGTTGAAGGTGTCTCTGCCCAAGGCAGGGGCTTGGAACTCGACAATCTCTAAGGTCCCTTCCAGTCCAAACCATTCTATGATTTTATGCTATGCCAGTCCTTCCCTACTTACTCTGCATTATTAAATCTAAGGTTCTAAGATTAATCTCTTTGAACAGATTTCAGCAAGTCGTTTGTTGTTGGTGCTCTTCTAAGGAGGAGTTCTGTCTCTTCTCACAGCTGTTTTCCTTAATCTGAAAATAAGTCACTTCAGACAGAAAGAATAGGTTTTTCTCCCTCTGAGTGTTGAACACAACGTCGTGACTTGTGCATAAAGCCTGTTTCAATTATGGGTAACTTTCTTCTGTCCTGTTAAACCTCTGTGAAATCCATATGTACTCAGGGACGGAACAAGAGAACAAAATTAAATGTTTAAATGAGCTTAAGAGACACAGTCATGTCATGTTAACCTCAAAATATGCAACCAGTGTGACTTTCGTATGGGTTTTCTCTTCCGTTTGCTTTTTTTTTTTAGTTCTCATTTTGAATGACATTCAAGTTTTGTAGCCCACTTTAGTGCTAGAAATTGGTGGGGTTTGAATAAAACCTGACTCATTATTTTCATTATGTACTTCAGTGGAAAGCAAGACCAATTTTACTCAAAGCTATTATCCATCATACCCAGGGAGAACCACCATAAACTCTAGAAACCATGTCCCCCTCTGGTTTGAGAGGTTTTGGGTTTAGGCACAGCCTTTGGAGCGTGCTGGAAAATCTGGAAGGCAATCCAAGAGGCATGTTAGAACCAATAATGTACCTTTCATGTGGGGAAAAGCTCTTTATCTGCTCTGGAAACATGGACTTGAGGAGATTGAGGCAGAGAGAACAGTTGTGGTCCAGAAATGTGTAAATGGAGCAGATGACCCTAGGGCCAATTCCAGATCCCTAATTCTGCCTCACTTTGATCAGTCTTGGCAACACAGCCTAAAAGCCTCTATGCTGACTGGATTGTCCTTTCCCTCTTCATAAATGACATTTTCTTCCTACATTTCCCTCAAAGAAGGCTGGTCTATCCAGAGACTCATTTAGAACATAATGAACCATGTTTGTTTGCTTGGGTTTTTTTTTTTTTCTTTTCTTTTTCCCTTTCTAATAGTACTGTTTTTACATCAAAATCTGCATTTAGAGTCAGATAATGCTAATTTCAAGCCTTGTCTTTCCATTCCTCAGCTCACAAGCCTCTCAGAACTACAGAGTGCCAGATCCACTGAGTAAGTCTGGGATCAGCAGAGAAGGCTAAAGCCCAAGATGAGACATTCGTTGGTGCTGGAGACAGGAGAAAGCAGAGGAGACTTCATTTTAAATTTGTTTATTTGGAGCAGGGGGTGAGAAATATGTCCTGTATCAAGGGACACAGGAATCTTTCACACTAGGGAGGCACAGCCTTGTTCTTCTGCTCTGCTGGTGTGTAGGGACATGGGAACAGTTGTGTCTGGATATTTTGTCCCAATCACCATCCTGGTTTTCCTTCAGCTCCTACAGACCTGATGATTTTATGGGTCTTTTCCAACATTGATAATTATAAGATTCTATGACTTTACCCCCAACTCCAGTGCAACCCTGCTGGGAAAAGCCCAGGAGCTTATAAAGGCTTAGTGAAATGGGAATAAAGACCTCCAGGGATGCTCAAACTCACAAAATCAGCAAATCCACAGGAGTGTAGGAATGGCTTGAAATAATTGGAAGAGACACAGAACATGCTACTCAATACAGCTGCATTTTCCTTCCCTGAATCCACTTTCTTTTTGCTCAGTAAGCTGGTTTGCTTCAAGCTGCATGGAAAACTTGGAAGACACCATTTCTTTCCTCGTGTCACTAAAGTTCAGAGTCAAATAGCAGAATTGTAATATTTTTACATGTGTGATGGTGTTGAAGCCAGTTAATGGTGTCAAACCCTGCACATTGTAAAGGTTCTGGGGCAGAGACCCTTTTCTGCTTTGCCTTCCTTGAGGTTCTGAGGAGGAAGGACATAGACAGGACAGAAATTTATAGTTTCTATCATTATTTTAACAATGCACGACTCATCTCCCGGTTTCCCAGGTATCTGTGTCTTCACAGAGACATTTCACAGATAAAAACCTGATAGTGATGCACAACTGGTGGAAAAATACAACCCAATACCTGCAAACAAATGGCCCTGTAGTAGCAATGGTCCCACATTTGAACACAAGCATGACATTTTTCTTGGTCAAATGTGCTCTTATCGACATAAAAGCTCTACACAGGTGTTTGGTAGGAGCTGGTGATGCACCTTCCCCATTTTCCAGAGTTCATGTCTCTCTACTGACATGGATTTAGACAAATCTATGAAGAAAAAGTTCACCAGAGCATATTTAAAATGGTGTTTGGATGTGAATTCCAGCACAGAAAGGAGAAATGGTTCTGGGATTTGTTTGCATGGGACTGACATTTAAAAGGAAAGGCTGATCACTAAACGAGATGAGAACCCAAATCAGCCTGAGCTCATCAAATATTCTAAGCACAACACTAGGCCGCAAAAATAGTTTGGGTTTGGGTTAGGCTTTTTAGCAATTTCTAAAGGAATTTGGAACAATAGATTTTATACCAATTTTCAGTGTCTATCTTCATCAGAATAACACATACCTGTGAAGAGCAATCTTTCTTACTTGTTGAGTCAGATACTTTTGGGCTAAATATAACTGTGAAACACATGGAGAGTATTGGGTGCCTGGTGGAAATGTCTCCAGTGCAGAAAAAAACCAACAGGAAAAATGCCAAAGTAGGTGGTGAAAAGCTGGTTTAGATACAGACCCTGGCTGGGCTACAGCTGGGTCCCTGTCCCAGGCTGAGAGAGCCATCAATTCTCAGGATGGGGATAAATGGTTGGAAGAATCCCTGCAAAAACATGTCCCTGTACCAAAAAATGTTGTGGAAGAGGTGACAAGTACACAATTAGCTGAAGTAAAATGGACCAGGACTTGTACTAGTTTGTCTTTTGGGTCTAAGCATCTCTGCTCACTCAAAGACAAAAATAGGAAGAAAAAAAAAAAATATACATAGACTAAGCCAGGTCCATCCCCTGCCCACAGGGAAGGAGGAAAAAGAGATTGTTCCATCCCTTAGCTCCCTGGTTATCCTCACCTGGGGGAGATGCTGAGATGGAGCCTGTTTTTCCCTTAAGATGCTGTTTGTCAGGCACCGCAGCACAGAGAGATGAATCTGCAGAAGGTGCTGCCATCCCCTGTGGGCACCATCACAGAGGGAGCGTGTTCAGCCTAACAAAGTGTCCTGCTCCAAATCCAACCCCAGAATCCAGCCCTAAGCCGGTTTGATGTATTTGCAGCAGAGATTTCAACCAAGCCAGCAGTGAATATTCCTCTTCCCAAAAGCCAGAGTGGAAAGGTATTTTCTAAATGTGCATTTGCTGCCGAGAAAGGCAATCCAAATTAGGGGGGAAGCAGGGGAAAGGGGGATTCTGCTCCTCTGCTCCTCTCTGGTGAGATCCCAGCTGCAGAGCCGCATCCATCTCTGGGTCCCCAGCACAGGAAGGACATGGAGCTGTTGGAATGAGCCCAGAGGAGGCACCAAGGTGATCAGAGGGATGGAGCAGCTCTGCTGTGAGAAAAGGCTGAGAGAACTGGGATTGCTCAGCCTGGAAAAGAGAGATTCTGGGGTCGCCTAATTGTGGACTTCCAGCGCCTGAAGGGAGCCAACAAGAAAGATTGAGGGAGACCATTTAAGAGAGCTTGGAATGACAGGAAAAGGGGGAATGACTTCAAACTGGGAGGGAGTAGGTTTAGATGGGATATTAGGAAGAAGGTCTTCCTTTTGAGGATGATGAGGCCCTGGCACAGGTTGTCCAGAGAAGCTGTGGCTGCCCCATCCCAGGAAATGTCCAAGGCCAGGTTGGACAGGGCTTGGAGCACCCTGGGATAGTGGAAGGTGTCCCTGTTCATAGTAGGGGAGTTGGAATGAGATGATTTTTAAGGTGTCTTCCAGTCCAGGCCATTCTATGATTCTATTCTCTGATTCTAAAGCCATGTCCTCATGCCCATGAAGGATGTTTGCCTCACATCATGCTCCTTCCACGAGTCCAGGTTGTTTAGAAACCATCCAACCTGGCCTTGAACACTTCCAGGGATGGGGCAGCCACAGCTTCTCTGGACAAACTCCTCCTTCTCCTTCTCCTTCTCCTTCTCCTTCTCCTTCTCCTTCTCCTTCTCCTTCTCCTTCTCCTTCTCCTTCTCCTTCTCCTTCTCCTTCTCCTTCTCCTTCTCCTTCTCCTTCTCCTTCTCCTTCTCCTTCTCCTTCTCCTTCTCCTTCTCCTTCTCCTTCTCCTTCTCCTTCTCCTTCTCCTTCTCCTTCTCCTTCTCCTTCTCCTTCTCCTTCTTTCTTCCTCTAGAGTTATTTCTGTCTGTTACTCTAGAGTTATTTCTAGTCTGCTGCTTATTCTCATTTATATTGAAATGTTATCTGGAGATCTAGAGCAATTCCTGGACTCCTTGAGGCACTGATCATGATATGCTATTTCCTAAACTGAAATATAGGAATAACAGGTTTTCCATTTTTGCTTCCAATTCCTCAAGGTAAGCAAATAAATGAATAAGTTGGAGGCAGATCTTAAATAGAACTAAGAAAAATAAAAGAAAATCAGCTGACTGAAAATGGAAAACAAACAGACAAACAAGCTTGGCACATCCGAGTTTAAGTGAATGTTGCCTTCCACCCACAGTGAATTTCTTCATGTTGTTTTCAAGCTTTATAATTTGTTTCCTCAGCACAGCAGAAAAAATATCTAAATGGAATATCTTTTCAAATTAAAAGAAATAAAAATAAAAAGCGAGTATCTTTTTCTTTTAAAAGAAGAAGAATATGAAATATTTTGATTTTGTTTGTTTTTCTAAAGATTAAAGAATAATCAATCCTTCTGTCAAAAATTCACATGGAGTTTGTATCAGTTTGGAATCTACCTTTTCCACCAAAATTCTTTCAGATGGAAATTTTTAGACTGCCTTAGAGTAAGTCACAAAATAAGCAAATCTGTGTCTGGGGAGCTGGAAGTGCAAATGTGTGCTTCAGAATAGCAGTCCCCTTATCCGAGTCATGATTCCAAGTTTTAAGTCACTGGCATAGAATAAAGGAACGACTTGCTCTGAAATTGTCTAAAATCAGAGAAAAGTAACTGGTAGTGAACTGTAAAATTCACTCATTCATAAATTCAGGGCTATTTAAAAATATTAAATATTTATGCAATATTTATGAATAGTCTGAATATTCTGAATATTTCTGTCAGACACACTGCAACTTTAGGGGTGTGCCTTACTCCAGCGTGTATCCACAAATCCCGCAGTGTTCTTTAATAATTTATATTAATAATTAAGTATTCAAGAACCTCCTAATTGACAAATCACTGTCTGAAGTAGGGAATTAATCTTGTCAGAACTCCACTGATAAACTTCCTGTGAAATAATATTGATACTCCCTTCTCCCAAACATCTGTTCCGTGAGGGGCACTGGAGGATTGGGAACTTTCATGTCAATCCACCAAGTGCTGACACATGACAGGGAGAGGAAGCTTTGATTTTTTTTCTTATGTATAAAGAAGTTATGTATAAAGTAGATACAAAGTTTTGGACGAGCTGCCAACCCTGGAATTCTTTACTGAACTTTGAGTGTCTGAAAATCTCCTGAAAGCTGCTCAGCAGGAGCCCTCATAGATCAAAGAATCATGGAACGGTTTGGGTTGGAAGGGACCTTAAGGATCATTGAGTTCCAACACCCTGCCATGGGCAGGGACACCTTCCACTGTCCCACGCTTCTCCAAACCTTATCCAGCCTGGCCTTGGACACTTCCAGGGTTGGTTCATCCACAGCCTTTCTGGGCAACCTGTGTCAGGCCTCACCACCCTCTGAGTGAAGAATTTCTTCCTAATACATGATCTAAAACTCTCCTCCTTTAGTTTAAAACCATTCCCCATTTTCCTTTCACTATGACGGTGTAAAATATCACCCTCCCTCTTTTTTATAAGCCCACATTAAGTACTGAAAGGTCACAAGGACTTGTCCCCAGATGCTTCTCTTCTTCAAGCTGAGAAGAGATGAAGAAGTCGATCTCTTGTGAAGCTTGAGTGTTCCACCCACACTGATGGTCTGGCTTGGATCACCATCAAGAAGAGCTGAGCTCTGCATTGATCTCAAACCAGCTGTTCCCCCTTATTCTGTCTCTTGTCTCTCCACACTTCTGCTTTGGGTTCATTTCTTCCTGAATGTGCCAAGACACCTGAAACCACAGCAACTCCTGCAGTGAGTCTGTTCCTACCTGTGTGTGACTTTGCTGATTAAAACAAAGGTATATTCCTGTCCCAAATGCAAAATCCCCCTATTTTCTACTAAGTAAAGCACAGGAGAGCAGAGTTTCCATCTCTTCATAAGGGCTGCCCTGACTGTCCATGAATTTTGCAAAGCAAAGTTCGTCAAAGGGACAATTGGGGACATTGTCTATAGCACAGGAAGCCAGGAAAAGCTGCTCACACCTGAAAGGTTGACCTGTGAGAAGAAATCTTCAGGGAGGGAAGAAAAAAGCAGGCTGAGTATAAAACTGTGGGGAGAAAAGAGGTGTAAGGTGGATCAGGTGAGGGTTTCACCAGTGGGCATTAGGATCAGTGGTCAGTCTGTGAGAGAACACAAAGGATGTGAGGTAATCTGGTATCCTGAAGGGTCTTCATCCTTGGAAAACTGGCAGAGCTTGTCAAGGAGGCAAGAAAAGAAGAATAATTCACATTAATGTCCTACAGAATAATGCCTGGGATACACCTGGCTGACCTTGTGTCCTCCTGAGGGGTGTTACCTTCCTTTCTCTTTTTCTGTTTGCTGTGTGGTCTCATCAAATAGCCCGCAAATGTGGATTCCCACTTTGATTTTCCTGCTGGACCTTTCCAGCTCCAGCTGAGCCTGGGAAAGCAGGTTAGGTGGATATGGCCAAATAAAAGGTGACCAAGACTCAAGGCAACATCTCAGGATACTTTTAATTTCAAAATCTGAGCACAAACCAAAAAAATGATCCAATCTTCTGTCGAGGTGCAGTAGGGAAAGAGCTGGAATTGTGAGAGCAGCAGACTACAGCCCTCATTTCCTTACTGATACATTTAGCACAAAACACTGTGAAATCTTTCATGGTCTCAGGCATCTTCAGGAGTCCAAGAAAAAAAAGGACAAAAAGAAGATGGGGTTAACTGCAGATCATGATAGCAATTATTGCTGCCTCAAATTCTTACTGCTGAGAGTTCAAATTCCTCCAAACAATAAACAAGCCCCAAAATTTCCTTGGTGTTAGCAAGTGGCAGGCTCAGGGAAGAGGATCAACCTCTCCCAAGCACTAATTGAAACTCAACAGGTTTCTGCTGCTATCACAGCAGCTCTCTTATTGATTTTCCAACGGGAACACTTGTTTCCCAAGCAGGGCTCCTGTATAGATAATTAGGCTGCTTTCAAAAAAAAAAAAAAAAAAAAAAAAATAAAAATAATAATTGCCTCTCAGAGTCCTCATTTTCCTTCCCATTCCAAATGCAATTGCAGATCTCTCTGATAGCTAATAATTTAATGGTCATTTATGAACAGTTTAGGGTCCATTGTTAGCGAATAAGGCGATTCGATTAGCTTGGGTCTTGCATTCATGTAAAACAAATACATATCAAAGCAATTAAATGAAGAAGACAGTTGCCTGAAGTTCCCAGCATTTTTCCTGCTTCCCATTCCCAGCTCCTGATGCCAATGAAGCGAGAGTGGGTTTGGAAGTGCTTATTTAGCATGGCAAGAAGGTATGGGAATCATTGACCTCAGTATTTCCCAGGTGGGGAGGCTGAAGCCCTGAGGGAGAAGAGGTTTCTGCAAGATGGTGAAGGTGTCAGCAAGACTGGGAGTATTTTTATTTTTCCCTCCTTGCCCACATGTGCTTCTGCCCCACAAGGTTTGGTTTTCCCTCGCAGCCCCCTCCCACACAGATGATTTAGTGCTGCTGAGGCCTGGATTGTTTGTACGCTGACAGGCAGAGGATGGGAGGCCACAAAAGAGTCGAATTTTTAATCAGCAGTTGCTACTCTGAGAAATGAGGGGGTGATTTCATCCGCCCTCTGGAAGAGACCCTGGAGGGAGATGAGTCCTGCAGAGGATGCCTGTTGCTTCTTGCTGACACAGGGGATTCAGGTAAATTCACGTTCTTCCATCCAGGGCTACTCAAACCCAGGAAGACCACCAATCCCTGCCTGAGCAAAATCAGGGCCCTCTCTATGTCCTCTTGTGAGGTCAGAAGGCAGCTCTGCCTTGCTTGGTACTGATTATTTATGAAATTTCCTCCATTTTTTGAGAATATTCCATATAGCCACCCTTGGTTTAATGCTTCCCCTGCTACACCCTGGGAATCTATTTCCTTCCTCATTACATTACCAGAGGAATTGATCCAGGTCAACATTATAACATCCCTTTTTGATGGAAAAATAGACTGGTTTGGTTTGGAAGTGACCATAAAGACCATCCATTTCCAACCCCCTGCCATGGGCAGGGACACCTTCCACTATCCCAGGTTGCTCCAAGCCCTGTCCAACCTGGCCTGGAACACTTCCAGGGATTGGGGCAGCCACAGCTCCTCAGGGAAACCTGTGCCAGGGCCTCAAGAGTAGGAAATTACCCTGACTGTCTGCTGCTGTCTGATCTCCTAATTGGAAGTGTGCCTGGTCTGAGGGTTTTTTATAGTTCTGGTATCTACAATCCTCAGCTCATTTTGGTCCATCTATCACCCATGCCTGGACTGATCCCAAAGCTTCCCTGGAGCTAGAAATCTTGAAGAGTTGTTTTGGAAAATAGCAATGAAAAGGGTTTCCCAAACCATTGCAAAAGTCCAGCTCCAAGTACCTCTTCATGTTAATCACTAGGAACTCTTTCTTGGCTGTCTACAACTGGTTTAGACATTTCTGCAGTTCAGGGAAGGGAAGATTGAGAAAACAGATGGAGAGTTTCAGTCTTCCTAGAGGGAGGCATCCCTGCAGGGTGTGGGAGAAGCCTTGGTTTATATCAGAGCAAAATCAACATGTTCAGCAAAGAGCAAGTCACAGTGAGAACACCTCACAGGGGATAGGACGAGAGGGAAGAGCCTCGAGTTGCACCAGGGAAGGTTTAGATTGGATATTAGGGAAAATTTCCTCACCCAAAGTGTTGTCAGGCTGCTCAAGGATGTGATGGGGTCCCCATTCCTGGAGGGATTTAAAAGATGTGCAGATGTGGTGCTTGGGGACGTGGGTTAGTGATGGCCTTGGCAGTGCTGAGGGAAGGGTTGGACTCAGATCCCAGAGGTCTTTACAACCCAAATGAATCCATGATTCTCCACCCTCCCTTGTGTTATGTGGTGGCTCCAACTGGCTGCTGCTCTGCACAGGTCAGGGAGATGCCATCACCTCCTTTACTGATTCTTGGGGAGCATCAGTGCTCAGAGCGTGCACCAAATGCATTGCAGAGATCTGGGGTCTCAAAATTCAGGTGATGGTGTCATTTTAGTGTAGGATTCACCTGACCTGTGGTTCTTCCCTGAGTATCTCATCTCAGTGAGCAGAGGAGGGCTGAAACTCCCAGTGGATGATTCATTTGACTTTCTTGTCAAATAAGTCTTCATGCTCTTCATGCAATGATGGGACAGCTGGCCTGTACTCTATCACAGGGCAGAAAGTGGTGCTGAGAATAAAGATCTCAAATTCCTGGATATTTAACTGGAAGCCATTTAAAGAACAAGGTCAGGCAAACTGAACTTTTAGAGAAATACACAATTATATTTATTTTTTCTTAATATACAAATGAAGAACACTGGGACATGCTTCACTGGTGGTCTTCTGTTCAGTCTAACAAAGTGGGTTTTTGTCAATCCCTGTTTATGTCCATTTGCAGTTGAAAATTCTGCAGCCAGATCCTCTCAGACAAATCTCTGTTCTTCAGCTCTATTTCCTCCCAGCTGAAGCTGTTTTTTTACTGATGGCATCTGCCCAGCTTTGCTCAGGATGTTAAACCCAGAGGAGCCAAATCAAACCACCTTTCCCAGCAAAACCCAGGCAACAAGCAGCTTTTTGCAAGCCTTGCAGATCAAGTCCAAGTGGCTGATTTTGGAGCATCATTATGTCAAGCACTGTCCTATTTGTACAAGGCTTTTAAGGAGCTGTCAGCTTTCTTCTTTCTCTTTTACACTGCCTTTCCAACACTGTCACTTCAGCTGAGCCTGGCAGCATGGAAATGCCAGGTAGCAGCAGTGGCAGTCACAAACTGCAAGTGCAAAGCTGGTGGTGCTCTCAGTGCTGCACCAGGAACGAGGAGCTGGCTATGACACCCACACAAAATGCCAGCTTGGGCAGAATGTTTAAAGAAATTTAAAAATTACGCTATGAGGACAGTCTGAGAGAGTTGGGGTTGTTCAGCCTGGAATAGACAAGACCCTGGGCAGATCTTAGAGCCACTTCTAGTGCCAAAAGGGTTTCCAAGGGAGCTGGAGAGGGACTTTGGACAAGGCTGTGGGGTGATAGGACACAGGGAAAGGCTTCCCACTGCCAGAGGGCAGGGATGGATGGGACATTGGGAATAAGTTCTTTACTCAGAGGGTGGTGAATCACTGGAACAGGTTCTCCAGAGAAACTGTGGCTGCCCTGTCTGCAGAAGTGTCCAAGGCCAGGTTGGGCAGGGCTTGGAGCAACCTGAGATGGTAGAAGCAGTCCCGGCCCATGGCAGAGGATTTGGAAAGAAGGAATGTTCAAAGTCTCTTCCGAGCCAGACCATTCTGTGACTCTGTAATGCCCTGAATATGTGCCCTTGAGCCAGCACTGAGCAGCTACACCTGGAATCTGTGTCCCATTCCAGCCTTCCCAGGAAAAGAGAGACAAGAGCACTGGAGAGAGTCCATCAAAGGCCATGAGGATGATGAAGGGACTGGAGCACCTCTCCCATGAGAAAAGGCTGAGATCTGAGACTGTTCAGCCCGGAGAAGAGCAGACTTGGGAGGATTTTATTAATGTCTATAAATACTTGAAAAAAGAGTGAGAGGAGGCTCTTTTGAAAAAGAGGGCATAAACTGAAACGCAAGAATTTGCTTCTAAACGCCAGGAAACACTTTTTTTTTTTTTTTTTTTTTGTATTAAGGGTGACTGAGAACTGGCATAAGTTGCCCTGAGAGTTTTTGAAGTTTCCATTTTTGGAGATTTTAAAGAGATGTCAGACATCATCCTGGACTGTTGGCTGTAGGTGACCATGCTCCAGCAGGGAGGTTGGACCAGATGACCTTCATAGGTCACTTCCAACCTCAACCATTCTGCGATTCTGTGATTCCACGTGTCACTTGCTCCCTAAACTGAATGAATTCAGTGTCCCCTGTGCTACACATGGCAAGACAACAAAATTCAGCATAACTCAGCACCCTCTCAAAGTAAGAGAGTGTCCTGATCCAGGGCAAATTTTGGAGAGATTTTTTTTTCAGATTTATGTACAGGTTAAATGGGATTGTTGAAGGGTGAGTGGGTTTCGTTGACTATTTTTTTGGCTTTTTAGTTTATGGATTATTTTGTGGATGGGCATTATGGTATTTTGATTTGTTTGGTATTGTTGGCCATGTATTGTTGAGGTGGTAATCGGTATTTGTTGTTTTTTTTACCTTCAGGAGTCTTATTGCAGATGGGAACTCAGAAATGAAGTGCATTTATTGCTGAGAAGGCTGAATCCTCCCCCCACACCCCACCTACCTTTTTTCCTCTGTCTTTACCCTTTCTTTCCCCCCTCACCCTGTGAATTCTGTCAATTTTTACAGGTGTAGATCAGGGGCAGGGCCACAGCTCAGTCTCATTCCCCAGAGCCATCTCGGTGTGCTCAGCATTGGGAGTGTCACCCCTGGGTTTTTCTTACACGGCAAATCCTGTAACAAGTCGGAATACAGGTCAGCTAAAAACACTGTGAAACCTGGCAAGCACTTTATTAACTGCTACTCTCTGGCTCCAGGATGACTTGGGGGATTCAGTAAGTGGGTTAAGGAGTGTTCCCATCAAGGTCAGTGGCAGGAATCTGGTGCAAAGCGGTAATAACCACAAGGAGTTTTCAGGCCAACAGGAAGTCAATAAGTTTGGGTTTCAGCTCTTGCTGTGGGAATAGGGACATCAAAAAAAAAGCCTCTATTAATAAGAATGGAGGGGTTGGGTTGTTTTTTTCCCTTTCATTTTTTGTCCTGGACAGGAAGATGTATGAATGATTGCAAACAGCACTGTTTTCTCCAAAGCAGTTTATGGAAAATTGAGGAGAGGACAACTCCATCGTGATGGCATGGCTTTGGTACTGAGCCTAGAGCCAAGGGGCAGTGGTCCCTGGATGCTGTCCTTCATCTTTGCAAAGTCCCTGAGATTAAAAATGTGTAAGGAGTCCAGAGCACGTATCCTACACAATCTGGTTGAGTTTTAATACTGTAAAAACTGAGCTGGATCCTTCTCTCATTGAGGAAATTTTGGAATAAAAATTATTCCCAGACTGGACATTGAGGATTTAGCACCGCCAGTGTTAAGAGATATTTTTCCACACAGAGATGTGAGGATACATTTTTCATAGCCCAGTTGGTCTGGTTGTCTAAAACTGAGACCATCAAAATACTAAGCCAGGTGGACGCTTCTGTTAGGTGGCTGATCACCTTATTTGCACATTTATCATGGGATGGGTTTGATCACACTCTGAGGTAAAGATATGGAGGAGTTGTTTACAAGTATTTCCACTATCTGACTTTTCTGGGATCCACCCTTCCAGTTTGAGTTGTCCATATTTAGTATTTTCATCCACTGCCCCACTGTAGTAATGGAGAGAATAAATCAACACATTCAGTGAGAGCAGGGATGTGATTCATCAAACCTCAGAGAAGCAACTTCTTCAGGATAACCAAATCTTGTCCTGAACTTCTTCAGTGCCACTGACTCGCTCTCTTGTGAGAAGAACGAGAGCCTGGGTTGAATTGTTCAGTAGGCACTTCCC
This sequence comes from Camarhynchus parvulus, assembly GCF_901933205.1. Classification (NCBI taxonomy): domain Eukaryota; kingdom Metazoa; phylum Chordata; class Aves; order Passeriformes; family Thraupidae; genus Camarhynchus; species Camarhynchus parvulus. Next base: position 149,316,117 of record NC_044572.1, on the reverse strand, counting down.
CCCTGGAAATGCACAAATATTAGGATAAATCCCATCCCTGAAGATAAATCAGGTGAATACCATCCTGAATGTCTGAGAACAAGTCAATCTTCACTGCCTGGCCATGATGCTACCAATGTACTGAAAATCCTTGTTCTGTGTCAGCTGCAAGGCATTCTTGTTACAAAAAAACGATAATTCCCCTTACAATGAGAACTCCATCCCACAGCTGTGGAAAAGATTTTGGGAAAGCTCTAGAATGGTCTATGTGCCTCAGATCTCTGGGACTTCTGAAAGCCAAGTTATAAGCATAGAAATTAAATAGAAATTAAATTGAAGCATGCTCCAGACCTGTCTTGATTCCACCCCAGCTTCTGAAGAGGATCCATTGGTCTGACTCAACCTACAAGGTCCTTAAAATATTAAGTGTCATTCCTGTGTGTCCACCATCACAACAGGGAGGTGAACAGGAGTTGAAGACTCATCTGACTGGAAGAGGGAAGAGAGCTGGGGTCAGAGATTCCCTTCTGTGCACAGCACTTGAATGGCCAGGATTATCTTGCATCTGTGGACCTGTCAGGACTGCCACCAAGCTCGCCAGCCTGACATGGGCTGGCACACTAGCAATCCTCTCATCTGAGCTTCTTGTTTTCTTGTTCCTTGTGATTTACTCCAGGGTCACATATGGCTTGGCTGGGTGCTGGGGTTTATTTCTGTCAGCACATCTAGATATATCAATATTAATTGTTCTTTCACAGCTTTGGCTACTCCTCCTTTAGCAGAAAAAATATAAACTCCACCAGTGATGAATTCTTAGTTCACGCCTATAAATCAAGACTGTGAACTCAACCCTGGATTATTATTGTTTGTTTACAGATGATCAGTTGGGAAGATGGAGAGGGACCCAAGCACTGCTGTCAGCAATATGTTGATGAGCTCCAGTGCCTTGCAGTGATGCTTCCACCCTCCTTGTAATCTGTCAGGATGCCTACAAGGAAAAGCATCTGGCTCCCACTCAGCCTAGCAAGACAGAGCACATCCTGACTTTGAAAAAAAAGAACTTGAGAAACTCCCCTTGTCACTAATTTTTTTTAGGAATTTGCTTTGTCACTTTGTCCCAAGGACCTGTTTGCATCTGCAATTTACTGCAAACATTAGTTAATAGCTGCATCCCTGGATTTAACAGTGCCTGCAAAGGCACTTCATCAATCTGGTCACTGACAGGCTTCCTTCAGTGACAAGAGCACCTAGGAGGAAAAGGGAAGGAAAAGGAACCAATGCAAACATGTTGCTATGGAGAAAATGAATGGAATCCTCATTGCACATTACATGGCTTAAAAAGCATAAAAATCTTTAAATGAGGAGAAAAAATGTGGGGAAGTTTGAAAGAGATTCAATATGTGAATTAACATCAGACATATATTCTTTTCATCAGAGGAGATTAAATCAATTTTTTTTTCTTTTAGCCTCCTCTCTCTTTCTCTTTTCTCTCTCTCTTTTTAAATTTTTTCTCAATAAAACAGCAGTCCAAAAATAGCAAGAGTGGGAAAAGTAAACTGGCAGGTATTAATTAGCTGGACAGGCAGAAAAAGTAAAACCTCCACAGCTACGTACTCTGGAAATTCCGGGGCGGAGTAGGAGGGGGCAATTCACATTTAAATATTTAACTAATTCGAGTTTTTTTTTTTTTTTTCTCAGCTTTCCTATTGAGCTAGAGGAAAGAAAGATAGATAAAGATTGCTTGCATCCTTCTCTGATGAATTTCTTGTCTTTGTTCACTTCTGATTTCTGCACCAAAATGAACAACATTTCCTGCAGGAACAGCCAGTGCTCTCACTGCCATGTCCCAGTGCCTCACTTTCCCCTGCACGATGCTATTCCTGGACCTGAGTGCCTTTGGAAACCAAGGCTTCATCATATAAGTAGGAACACAGAAAACCAGGTTATTGTTTAGCTCCCATTCCCTTTTTGCTACACTTAAAGAAAACAAACTGTTTTTGCTCATTCAAAAACCCACCAAGATATTTTTGAATACTCACAAAATCCCAACCCTTATTTCCTGTGTCTTCCATATTACAAATGGAAAGAATTTCAAAGCCACTCCTTTTTAGTTGATATGAGAAGCAGAGGCTGTTGAAGAGGATGAGCATCAATTCCTTGCCATTTCTGGTGGCAAAGTGTTTTCAATAGATCCACAGCACACTGGATACAACCTGTAATTCCACCAGGTCTACACAGCTGGAAAATGAGATATTAGGAAAAAATTCTTTACTGTGAGGCTGGGGAGGCCCTGGCACAGATTGTCCAGAGATGCTGTGGCTTTCCCATCCCTTGAAGTGTTCAAGAACAGGTTGGATGGGGCTTGGAGCAAGCTGGGATAGTGGAAGCTGTCCCTGCCCATGGCAGGGGTTTGGTACTAGATGAGCTTTAAGGTTCCTTCCCAAATATTCTGTGACTCGGTGATTCTACTACAGAAAATTCTTTCCAGGACAGCTTTAAAAGCTACAAATTTCCTACATTTCTATATTTCTGCTATGGCAGTAAGAGAAAGACAATTTTTTTTCCTTATATAGTCCTATTGCTGGTCTTTTGGGGGAGCGGAAGTCAATTTTCTAAGACATTGTCAGTTCTTGGTTTTTCTCCTATGGCTGCCAAACAGGAATTCAGGTGTCAGGCTCCTCCAGAGAAGAACAACAATCAGGAGCTGATTAATGCACTATATGGACATGACTCTGACATGTCCAAATAATCCATAGTCTAAAGTCCCATGAGGGCTTTGTAGTCTCTGATCCAACACCATGTCATCCCCTGTTAGCCTTGAGCTGGAAATTATCCATGGTTGTGGTTGATCAAAGACTGCAATTGAACAAGAAACAACAACAACAACAAAAAAAAAATAGGACAACACCACAGAGGGCTGATTGCCTTGAAATGATAACCAGATTATTTTTTTAATTTCTCAGGAGACACAAGTGTGGAGGTCACCTTTTTTCCTTCTCAACATGCCAAAACAATTTCCTGAACTCTCTGTGGAATTGCCACCAAGGTTAATTTAGTGTCATAAGTCTACATTTCCCAAGTATCTCCTCCTGGAAACAATAAAATACGGTAGAAGCAAAGAATCAGATGAAATTAAAACATCCTCAGACTCATTGCACCTGTCTGTCTCATTCTTATTATCTGTAAAATAACCTGAGAGTATTACAGAAGAGAGGAGCATAATTTGACATTATTAAATCATCAGTCAATCTTCACCTAATGCTGAGATGCACAAATGCTTGTGCTCCCAAAGACAGGAATGCTTTGTTGTGTTAGGAACACGACACCAAGAGTGACTGAACAAGTTAGAAAAACCCTGATACAGGAATTTCCCGCTCTGCTGCTCACTCATTAACACATTCCAGAGCAGAGGACAGAGCATGGAGTGCTGATCAGGCAGCTCAAGACATACAAGTGCTAAAGGTAGGTATTTTTTTTTCAATATTTTAGCAAAATAAGAGAAAATCAGAGAAAATCAGTGGTGTGATCCAACAGCTGATGGAGAAAGAGCCAAAACCCTGGTAAGCAACAATGGGGGAGAGGATGAATTCACCTGGTTGTTTTTCCAATAACATTTCAGACTGACAACATCTTCAACTTCTGGTTTTTTGCCTCTCATTACACTTTGCTTTTATCTCTTCCCTACATGAAGATCTAAATCCCTTGGACATGTTGAGAAGCCCTTTTCTTTAGATGAAAGATGGGAGAAGAAACAACAGATGGATAAAAACCAACGACAGAGCGCAGGGAAGTCATGAGACAATCTGGTGCCACCATGCTCAAGATTTTCCTCCTTACAGTTTTCTGCAGGCACTAATTTCTGTAGACAGATGCTTGGGGAAGGTTCTCAGAGGTAGGTGTGCCGTAACTCCCACAGCTTGGGAATCTCTGGGCTAGAGGAAAGAGGATATTTTTTCCTCCTTATGTTCCAGAACTCAGTAAAGTCCTACATCCTACACAGAGTACATCTCTGCTGAGATGTTTTTCTAATCCCACCTGCAGTCTCTCTCCATTCCTGTCCATCCCCAGCACTGACAAGCCTCCTTGGAAGTCAGTATTTCCACCAGAAAAGGCTGAGAGCAGCAGGAACCTCCCAGGAGGTCTGAAAGGGAAAAGAAACTCAAGTTGCAATAAAAAAAATCACTAGATATGAAAAACTTTCTTCAGCAGGGCAGTAGTCAATCTAGGAGAAGGTTTCTGAGTAATCTGCTGAGAGAGGGAGGTTCCATCAGGAACCATGGATCCTTCCCTCTTTGTGCCATGGTGAAAATTGTAAGATGTGCAGTAACACCAGTGCTATAAGAAGGGGCAGCTGGACATGTCCCATGAACTCCAAGACAATCATCTCTGTACTAAACATTGTTTGATTCTGCTGCTTGGGCTGAAAAAACAGCTTGGAGATCCTCCATGGGGCACCAGCAGCAGGGAAACAGTGAGGGGCGGGAGCCAGGCAAGAAAATCTTGGAAAAGATGGAGTTCCTCCACCTCCAGGAAATTCAGCTGCTTTGCTTGAGTTTGCCATCAATTGCCACCAGCCTTCCCCTTAAATCTGTGGGCACATTCTGAGCTCATGGGAGATGGTGGGGATGTGACCTCATTCTTCTTCAGACTAAAGAATGAAGTTTTCGCTATTATCCTGTTCTGTGTGCATTCTGATTGTTGGTGATTTGGGGTTTGCTGTGGGATTTTTGTTTGGTCGGTTTTTTTGTTTTTGCTTTTTTTTTCTTTGTTTTTGTTTGGTTTGGTTTTGTCTTGTTGGAGGTTTTTCTGTTTGGTTTTTTTTTTGGGTTTTTTTTGTTTCTGTATTTTTGGGTTTGGTTTTTAAATTTTTCTTGTTTGCCTTTTTGTGGTTTTTGGTGTGGGTTTTTTAATGTTTTGTAAAAAGTAATGTACTATCAAGAGGTTTAATCACAAATCACAGAATTATTTGGGTTGGAAGGGACCCTCAAGACCATCAAGTTCCAGCTCCCCTGCCATGGGCAGGGACACTTTCCATCATCCCAGGTTGCTCCAAGCCCCATCCAACCTGGCCTTGGGCACCTTCAGGGATGGGGCAGCCACAGCTTTTTTGGGAACCCCATGCCAGGGCCTCCTCACCCTCTGAGTAAACAATTTTCTCCTGCTATCTACCCTAAACCTTCCCCCCTCCATCTCAAAGCCATGTGAAGCCACTTTTGTTGTCACCAATCACCTCCTTGTTTCCTAAAGCATAGTTTCCAGGAGGATTTTCTCCATGATCTTGCCAGAAAAAGAATTGAGACTGACATTACTGCAATTGCCTGGATCTTCCTTTTTTTTCCCCCTTTTAAAACATGTAGGTTATTTGGGCTCCTTTTCCAGTCAGTGGGAATGATGCCAGACCAGGGACCTGAAGGTGAGTGAACTATTTCAGATGGTTGATGTTGATGACACAGAGAAATCAACCCATCAGGAGCTGTTTGTTCCCAAACATCCATGGGAGATTTATCTGTCTGCACCCATCTCTGAGCTAATCCGGTTTCCAGGTTGGAGTAGAGGAGTTGCAATTCAATAATCAATTAATGCTTCACCAAAGTATATTTTTCAAAGTGAACGATACTTACATTTGGAAAATGGAGTGGCTTTATTTTCCCTGATGTCCCCAAACACTCACCTCTGAAATTTTCTTAAGAATATTCATATTGACAGGTTGATGACCCATTTAATTCCTGTACAAAATGCAAGTTTCTCCTGCTTGGCCCACTCCCTCTCAGAGATGCTGCTGGGAAGGGCAAGCACAAATGAACTTTCTGTACTGGATCTTTTCTTGCTTTCATAACCTCACACCTTTCTGACAGGTGCAAAACCCCAGAGGGTGTCGAGATTAAATTGAAACACTTCCTAAAGCCTTGCAGAGGTGCTTATGTGAGAGGAAGCACTGCTAAATTTTCCACAGGCTGAACTCAATTTTTGCCATCAGTAACCACTCCTTTTCCAGTCAAAACAGCAACACAAATTTAATTTCTTTAGTTCAAAGGGTGTAAAGGCACTCACTGAATACTGAGTGAATGGTAAAACTGTAAAGCAAAAGTAATCTAAAAACTTGAAGAGACACTAAGGAGAGTTAAGTGCTTCCATGTAGATCAGAAACTTCCAGCAGAAATCACAAAAAGTGATGCTGGGAGAAGCTAAAAGATATTTTATCGTTACTTAAAAAACATGTATCTATTAATAATTTAGGTGTCTATTCTTCAGGACTTGACCTCACTGAAGAGAGTCAGATATTAACACATAACATAGTATTAAAGACTAGAAATATCTTTTTTTTTTTTTACTAGTCAAGCTGGACCTTGATATTTGCACAAAATTAGGTCTTTTCATCCTCAGATTATCAACACTTTTTATCTGTATGTGAATATGAAGAAGAGACTTGTGCACACACTCCCATGGAGACAAACACCAGACTCAAACCTGTTCTCATGTGCTAATAAAAAGTGGAAAACTTCCACCTTTGCTATCCTGGCCATTGGAGTGTCCACTTTATCCATTCAGAGAGTCAGCATTTTATATCAGAATTAATTGAAATGGAAGAGCTGCTGTGAGGGCTTCATCATCAGGAGGGAAAACAGACAATTTCCCAGACCAGAACAGATCAATTCAATGTCTGGCAGCCTAGAGGGTTGTTCTTCCTAAAAAAAAAATCAACCCACTTTTCCTTCAGAGCAGCAGATGATCCAGTTATTAGCACTTGAGTCTGTGGCAACCCTTCCCAGCTGATCCTTAGGGCTGTATAAAACAGCACTAACAACTCTGATAGAGTTTTTTTTAATCCTTTTTGAGGGAAAGGACACACCATGGTTTACCAGAAATTGTGCTAGATGCCAATTAAGCCAAGGAATTTTGGAGTTTTTGTAGAGAGGATAAGGTCAATATTCAAAATTTTTTCTATAGCATACTATAGAAACCTAAAAAAACCCACCAAAAAACCAAAATTAAAACAAAAAACCCAAACAAACTCAAAAGGAGACAGAGAAACAAGGAATCTGGTCTTCTGCTTTAGTAACCCAGAGGTTCTAACTCACTCAAGAAAAAATATCTCTTAGGGATGCAGGACTGTTGTGTTGCTCCATTGCCCACAGGATTTCCTGGGATCATCAGGGAATTGTTTCAAGGAAGTGTCTCCAGCCATGTAGGACATGTCTGGGCCATGAGGACCAGACTTTTGCTTTTGATTTATGGGATTTATGGGATTTATGGGATGGTTACTCAGGTCCCATAATGATGGGAGTGTAAAAACAATGGAGACAGACCCAGCTCAACCCATTCCCCACTGCTCATGGGGAATGCTCAACAACCAGGACAACTCAAGGCCACTCATATTTGAAAAGTTGCCTTGGCCAGAGGGACACAAGCATCCCCCTTATTAGTGCAACAGGCAGCCTGCTCACCTTTGGCCTTTTTATCCTCATCAAAATATTCAGGAGAAGGCTTTAAAGATTTTGGGAAAGCACAATTTGCCCTGAGGGACACTGCACTGTCAGTAGGATCTGAGGGAAGCTGCTGAGTGTTTTATTTTGTTACCTGTAGCGCACAATGTAAGCAAGAAACTGCCCAAGAAATGCTACAAAGAGCATTTCATCTGGAATTCTGAACATAAATCAGAGTCTGGAGAGCTTCAGGATAGTCCTGAAAATGGTAAGCAAACCAAATAGAAGGATTTTGAAGTACAATTGCAAAGAATAAGTATCAGAGGAAAGAAGTCGAAGAGTAGTATTAAATTTTATTTTTTTTTCATCTTGCCTTGTAACTTTGGGGGGCTATGAGTGAGAATGAAGTGTTAATCTCTAAAAACACCTTTGGGGGACTGGCTACAGGTAAGCAAGAAATGAATGACAGAGCTGGGAGAAAATCAGACACTGCCTTCAATGAATTTGGAGAAGAACCAGCTCCCAGGTTCCAAGTGAAATGTGAATGTGGGATGTCAGCAGGACTTCAGCGGATGAAAAAGCTTCATAATTTATGTATTTCTTCTGTTCCATAGTACATCTTCCTTCAATCCAGCTGCTCCTTCATTAGACCAAATGCTGGTGCAAGTCTCTGTGGGCAGGCTACATCTGGCATATGAATATGTAATTATATTTCCCTGTGAGTGTCCAGGTAACTGTGACATTTGGTATCTAAGAAGATGATGTGTTATCTAGGTCAACTTAAAAACAATCAAACAACAACCAAAAAATCCTTCCAGAATTAAAATAAGAACATGCCCTGGTCATCAGCTCTTTGGAGGATGTGTTTTTGTTGACCTACCTTACTCAGTTCACTGTTTGGAAGGAAGAGTGGAAGAGCAATAAATGCATGAAAAGTGGCCTCAGAAGCATTTCAGACAGAGAAATCTCTTAGGTGGTTATGAGAACATGGATTTGCCTCATATACTTTCAAAATTCACCTTGTTTATCACTTTCAAATGAACTGGTTTCAAAGCAGATTTGGAACTATTAGTTTTGCCAACATGTGCAAAAGTAACAAAAAAATAAAACAGAAGCTTTAACATTATTGGGCATTGTCAATTGTGTAAAAATTACGATCAAATATTTTGGTAGGACAAAACTTTTTGCAAAATCCTAAAAAATGAAAGATTTCCAAATATGCATCAATTCAGAAGGGAGCAGAAGCTTCAGCCTTACATGTTTTCTCTAAAAGAGATGAAAGCAAGGATCTCAAATTCGGGCACTCTGAGAATTGAGAAAAATTGAACTCTAGATCTGGCATTTGTAATTCTGACCCAGGCCTACATTTCTCTGAAAAGTGTGATCTGAATTTCCTTCTCAAACCATGCCCCAAGCAGGCTGAGCTCCATTCCAAAGAGCTCTGCTCTGCACTGTGGAAGCAAAAAGATTTCAGCCAAAAATAAAAGTCTGAACCACCGCCTGAGATTCATCTCACCTTTGCTGGAGGTCCTGAAGCTCATTCTCATTTCCTTCCCATACACATATGAATTTTTAATCTGGTGAGGAACAGTGCCTGTGCTGCTGAGAACTGGGACTGAATGATGAGTTGAGCTCATCTAATCAAACTCGCTTTCCTGCACAACATCAAGCTGGCTGCTCTGGCTGCCACAGTCCTGCCATCTGCCCCTCTGGAAAGTCTATTATCTTCACTACCTTCCCTGTAATAATGTGGAAGGAGTCATGGTCTGGATGTCTTGAGGCAGGACCTGTGTTTCTCCTCAGCTCCAGGAGCTCTGGGTGTGCACTCCCAAGTTCCTCTGCATAAAAATACGGACAGGATGGATGGATGCAACTTTTGTGCCGAGGTCAATGTGATTTTCTGGGCAGGCGTATGGAGCCTGATTCAAATCTGATTTCACTGTTATGGTATCAAATGTCATTTAGCTAATCACAGCTCTAATTTTCACACAGCACCTTCTGGCCACAGGCAGACGTGGAATTTCAGAGCTACTCCACGGAAGTAGGTACAGGAGTTATCCAACCATGCATCTGCCACCAAGGGAAATGAATAAATGGGAAAAGGGTCCCAAAATACAGCCGGAAATAGCTCAGCAGAAAGCTGCTGAGCAAAGGGGCAGCCACAGTCCTCACTGGGCTGGGGATTGAGGTTGGATGGGGCTTGGAGCAACCAGGTTGGGTGGAAGATATTCCTGCCCATGGCAGGGAGGTGGAACTGGATGATCTTGGGGGTCCTGTTCAACAAAAACCATTCTGGGATTCTCTGGTAGAAAACCAGGTTGGCTCCTGATTTTGCTGAACACATCAAGGCTCCCAGGAAGATTTCTCCCCTCATGAAATCAGTGCTTGGAGGAAGAGGATCCCTGTACATCAGGAAATGAAGCCTCACTGTATACACATGTAGACTCGTTATTATACAACTCTGGATCCACCCCTCAGCTGCTTTGCCAAGTGTTCTCCCAAGCCTTTCATTCTCCTCCCTGGACAAAAATACATCAATTTATGCCCTTGCTCATTACCAGCCTGACTTACCCCTGTGTTTATGCAACTTGTAGCTCTGACCTTTCCAGCGACTTGAACATTTGTAGCATTTTCTTGCATTAGAAGTTCCACAATCCCCTTTTCTGCGCCATACTCACTTGCCCTTTATCTTTGCCTGAATTTTTGTTCTCCTAACCATCACCCCAAAGGGGTCAGCAACCCCAGCTCTGGGCAAACCTTTCTTTTATAAAGGGCTTGAAAAACTCAGAGCTGTTCCACCTTTTAAGTTTTATTGATCTCTATAAAAAGCTCAGCTGCTCTGGTAAGGGTGTTACGTGGATGAACACACACAAATGATGATTCCAGCCAGAGGAAGGGAAAAAAAATGAAAGGAATAATGTTTAAAATTTTTAACTGTTCAGTGGGGTAAAATGCACAAAATCAGAGTTACACATCGTCTTCCAACTCTCATTCTCTTGTTACCAGGTTTTGAGGTGTCTCTCTGCTCTTCTCAGGAGTGGGTTGGTGGCTCAAGAGAGAGATTTGATGGTGTTCAAGTGCCCAAAGACACATGGAGATGCTTGGAGAAAACTTCAGACCTGTTTTCACCTGAAATATTGCACACAAATATTAAGGATAAAACCTTTAACGATCCATCTGGAGATGTCCATGTGAGGAACCACATTGTCCTTTCTTCTGTGTTCCATAGAGAGGCATGGACATGAGAAATGACTCAGATTTAAGCTGGGCTGAGTCACTCCTGAAAGATGCTGAGCTTTTTTACCAAAAAAAAAAATCCCTCAAATCCTCATCACTAAAAGGATAATAAGCTCCCCACCCTTGCCTCTGTGTGTGTTCATCTTGTCTCAGATGGCAGCTCTCTCGGGAAGGAATTATCTCTGAGTATTTTCAAGTGGCACAAAGCATAATGCAATTAATCACATTTTGTTCAATAATATAAATTAGGAAAACAGCAACAAACATCCTGGAAGTTTAACAGTTTTTGTGTCCTGGAAGAGTTGGCCTGAAAACCTGCCTGTGACCCTTGGAGAAGCTTTGGTGCAGGGTGCATTCACCCAATCCTACATCAAACAAAAAAACCCAATTCCATTGCACATTTATGGCCACATTTTAGTAAGACACAGAGAAACTTGCAGCAAAATAACAAAGGAAGCAATTCAGGTGGGCGCATCTGAGATGAAAGAGTAGAGGAAAAATACACACAGTAGGTCTGAAAAGAGACAATTAATTGAGGGAACAAACTGTAGAGAAATCAGTGCAGGTCCACCCCTGAGATGTGTCACTCAGACTCTGATTCCACCTTTGTCATGGTGTCACTGGTAACCACCAGGTGCCCCAGGGATGCATTCAGCATAATTCAACCAGCCTGTTGCCATCAACAAGTGAGGTTAGATGCTAGAATTATTTTATAGAGGATGAAAAAAACCCCACCTGTTCTCTAGGTATATAAAAAGAGAATGTTTCATCAGCACCTTCCTCCTGCTCTGGGCAATTTAGCAGTTACAGAAGTTAGTAAAGCAAGCAGACTATCAATTGTGTCTTAATTTCTTTTCTCTGGAATAAAAAGCGAATCAATGCACAATTAACAAAAAATATGCTGTAATAAAAAATTCTCTTTTCAGTGCTGGGAAATATTGAAGTGCAATTTTCCTTCTGGAAAAAAGTCAAAGACCTCTTAACTTCCAGCAAAAGCAACATGATTTTATGGTCTCCTTCCTCTTTCTGAGCTGCTCCTGTGGTCACTGTTCTGGGTAGTCTGTGCTGGTACAGCAGATCCACTTCTCTCTTCTCCAGCCATAGTTTTCTTCTTGCTGTCAACATCATAAAATCAGACAATGGTTTGGGTTGGAAGGGACCTTAAAAACCATCCAGTTCCACCCCTGCTTTGAGCAGGGACACCTTCCACTAGACCGAGTTTCTTTAAGGCCCCATCCACCAGCCTTGAATGTTTAATCAACATTTTCAGACTCAGCTTCCCAGGAAATCCATCTGAGACTGGGAAAACTGAGATTGTTTCATCCCATTGCTCTCCCCAACAGCTGCTGAATTCTCAGGCTAATTTCAGGTAACTCTTGACAAACACAGGAAGCTGGAGGAGAGTCTCATGCAGAGAAGTGGCTGCTGCATGTCAGCTTTTATTGGATAATAAGGAGCCCGCGTCTGGGAGGTACAATCAGAAAGGTATTTTGAACACTCACAACTGAAAGGAAAGCTTTGATCATACCCTGGGTCAATCAAGAGAGACAAACCCAGGGGATTTCACTGATCAAACAGGTTTGGGCTTGCAGTATCATCCTCTACCCCTTCGAAAGATGCAGCTGCTGCCAGATTAAGAAAATCAAAGACCGATTTGTGTTGCCACAAAAGGGACAGTGCCCCTTCCTCTGGCATCCCTGGTGATGTGGTCACACAGCCTCCCACGAGTCACCTCTGGCATTGTGGTCACACACAATGACTGCTCCACTCCCTGATCCAGCAGAAAACCACAAATTCTCCAAAAGAAGAGGCAGAAGGAAAGGTGATCCCATCTGTGCTCACATCCATGGAGGGAATGCTGTGCCTTTGGCTTGGCAGGCAGCAATTTAAGCCAAATGTAAAGTCACGAACTGGCAGTTTCCTGAGAGCCCTGGACAACCATTGGTCCCCTTTTCCCTAAAACTGTGGATTTTTACACAAAGCCATGTGCACACACACTGGGAAAATTGTGGGAATTAATGCTTGAAGGTGGAGCTGGTACAGAAGGAGCATTAATATGATCTTGGGACCAGTGGTGTTTCATTCCATACCTTCTCTGACTGCATCCCATCTACTTAACTCCCTCTCTGCAGCTTTCTCATGCTGATAACTGTGGAGAAATTACCTTTGTGCAGGATTCAGCACCCAAGGAAGGTCTCTGCCAGCTTTCCCACCCCGTGGGCACCACAAAAACCTCAAGGCCACAGCAAACATCCCTGATGCTTCAGTGAAGTGTCCTGCAGTGTAAGGAAGGCACTCATGGTGTGTTAAGGGATGGCTTGGAAAAATGATTGATGGCTGAGGGGCTAAAAGATGCTGAATAAGGTAATAATATTTTAAACTCCCTTCTAAAACAAGAAGCCCGCCACAAGCACCAGGAGAGACCCTTTCCTGCTGAGCTGTGGAAACTCTTTGCTGGATGATGCTGCTGGTGCTCGCATGGATTTAAGAAGAGTTTGGATAAACTCACAGGGGAAAAATCCACATGGTGCTGCCTGGGACCATCACCCCAGCTCTTGTTCCGGAGGTCTCTGAGCCCTGCCCAGATGGGGTGGCCCAGGGATGTATTTTCAGTGCATTTACTCAGCTCTTGCCCTCCCCTTGACTTCTGCTTTGGCTGCTTAGGGCTGCCCTGTCCTTTGCTCCAACCTATCACTGCAGTTGTGCCATCCCAGGGAAAAGCTCCTGCCCAGATGTCTGACGAATCCCACAGTGGGAACTGGCTGATTCTCTGCCCCCACCCCAGTTTGGGCTGCTTCCTTCCCTTTGGCAGCATCTCCCTTTCTCTCCCCTCTCTTCAGGACTCTCATTCCTGAGCCAGATGTGAAAATTCAGCCCCCCCTTCACCCCCTGCCTTGTCCTCCCAACTTTCCCTACTGCTGCCCTGTTTTCCACAGCAGGCATCCCACACCAGCAGAGAGATGCCAAACAAAGGGGCTGACATGATGCTCCTTGCCCACCAGCTCCTCCAAGTTCTGCCAGAACTTTGGAATTAGAGCTGCTGAGATTTTGAAATTCCCTTTTAAAACCCTGCCTGGAATTTGCTGAACAATTGCTGTTAACAGGGAAGGATCTTGGTCTCTATTTAAGAGAATCAGAGTGGAGAATGTTGAAATCCAGAGTGCTGTGAATCAGAATGGAGAGTGTTGAAATTGAGAGTGGGGCTCTCTCCCTCTCCTTTTTTACCCCCTTTTTGTCCCTTTTTCCTGCAGCTGGTGGGGCTTTCTCAGCCTCAGGAAGGGACAGAAGGAAGATCCATGTGAGGATGCAGCTAAACCTGCCCCACACACCTTGTGCCCACCAGCAGCTCCCCCACACCCCACAAAATGACAAAGGAACCTTGATTACTGACTCACCACGCCAGCTGAAGGAGAGAGGGGAGGGAGGAAAATAATGCATTTATAATAGTGGGCTCTGAGCCTGCTGCTGGGAGATTGGCTGGCATTTCAGCAGCTGAGGGGGCTGCCCCGTGCCTGAGCTGTCACACTGACTCACCTGCCACAGCAGCAGCTCTCAAAGGCACCTCAGCAGGAGTGGGAGAGGGAGAGGCAGGGCAGGGAGGAAGATGCTCACAGCCACAGACCTGCAGGAGGAGGGTTCTCTGCTCCCTCCCCTCCCTGTTGCACCCCAGACATGCACATGTGCCTCTCAGGTGTCTCTCTCCTTCATTTGGAAGCAGGACAAAAATTTGTGTGGCTTCTCAGCGTCCCTCAGCACCCCATCCATGTTTGTCACAGGATAATGTGGCACTGAGGGAGTTCAAAGGTGAGAAAGGCAATTGTTCTGTCTCACTTGCCGCCTCAATTCACCAAATAGTCACTTTTTTTTTTTTCCTTTTCTATACAGGAGCCCACAGAATTGTTTTTTCTGGATGCTGGACCCAGCCTTGAGACAGGAGCAGTTTCCCCTCACCAGGGACTGACCATGACCATCTCTGCTGAGTCAGTGCAGCCCCTTGCCCTGAATACAGAGTCAGGAGAAAATTCTGAGTTTCTGCAGGAGCTTCAAACACCCTTTTCAATATTCATAAGTGATTCCAGCACTCTATGGATAATATCAGTGTTCATTTTAATACCAGTTACCTTTTCTCTTTGGGAATTTCCCCAGTGTTTTAGGACCAGGAACTGAGTTCCTCTTCCTGTCTTGGGTGTTGCTCCATCCTACTCCTCTTTCCTTTTTCCTACTTTCTGCCATTCTACTTTTTACTACTTTTTTCCTACTTTCTGCCATCCTACACCTCTTTCCTTTTTCCCCTGAATAATTTTCATGCCATATCAGTTCACCCCAGCCCATTTTCATTTATTAATCCCTCCATCCTTGCTATTTCCTCCTGCTTTTACAAGTCCCCTGTATGAAAAAAAGACACCAGAGTATCTGCCTTTGCATTGACAAACCATCAGAAAATAAATGGAAAATGGAGAGTTCTCCTATGGTTTTTTTCACCAGTTTATTTCGTGAGCAGGTACCTTCTGCATTAAAACTTTATCCACTGCTCAGAGCCGAATCCACTCAGCTCACCACTAATGGCATCCTCAAAGGGTTCAGTCTCTGCTCTGAAGGTGTGTGAGTGCATCCCTGAGTGGAAAGGGAGAGCTTTGATATGGGGTTATCAAGAAATCAGTAAGGAAGGATGAGGAAAAATGCCTCCAGGTCTGGGACCAGGGAAAGGAGCATCAGTGGTGCAGAGGGGTGTTGGCTAGGAGGTAATTAGCAGGAAAATGGGGTTGAAAACCAGGATGGTCTTTTGGATTCTATACTTGACTGGTTAAAGCACCTTGGAATGCAGAGCCCAGCCCCACCATGAGGTTTCCATGTGTGCTTGCAGCTCCCAAATGCTTCCAGATTAATAAGAATTCTGAATGATAATTGGTAACTGTACACTGTAAGAAACTTTCTCTCATTTCCAGTCCTCCTACAAGCCAGAAAGCACCAGAATCTCCAGATCATTATTATTCAGGACATTAAACCCTCAAAGGAGAAATCTAACAGCGTACAGGCTGCAAAGCACAGGACTTCCATCCAATGCAAACAAAAACTCAATGAGAGAGGAGAGAAACCACTAATTCCAGGGAATTTTGTTCCTCCTTCCAATACTGTAAGCACATGGGTGAAGCTTTTTCCTTTCTCCCAACACAGAGCACTCCAGTGTTTGATTTCTAGCCTGAGGCCTTGTTTGCTGCCTGGCTTCTGAATCAGACTTGACTGGCACAAGTGTGATTGGGAAAGCTCACAGTTGGTTCACTCCTGGCAAAACAAAAAGAAACAAAAAGGAAAAAAAATAGGGGAAAAAAACCTCAAACAACCCTGAGGAAAGAAGGGAGGGAACACCACAAAGGAGTTTAAAAGTTTGGGGAAATGTTGGTAGCTCTATCTTCATTTCCAAGAGTTGCTCCTTTCATATCCGATCAATGCTGAGCTGGGAGTAACTCCCCAGGACTGATGTGCACACTGCACTGAGTTATTTAATTTCAGCTTGTACTGGAAAATCATTTCAGTGGTGTTTCCTGGTGGCTAGTGCTGTTCCTTCCACCTCTGATGCTCTGGGTCTGGCCGGGAAGTCCTGCACAGGGGAGAGAATGGAATTAAAAACATTGGCAAAAAGTCAAAGTAGAGAGAAACCCTTCAAAAAGAGGGAATGGGGGAAGATGAGGCAGCCACATGGCAAAGGGAGAAGAAGAAGTTGGTTTTGTGCTGGGAGGTGTGGTTTAGTGTCCAGAACTCAGCTGGTTTTCACTTGGGTCTTATTTTTCTGGCTATTTTCTACAGTTATTGGTGCCTTTGGCTTGCTGGATGATGGCTTGAACACTTTCCTCTCCAGGTTCTGCCTTCATCTTCCCAAATTGAGAAGATGGGAGCTGCCCATGCTCCTCTGTGCCAGCTCCAGGGTTTTTACCAGAGGCCAATACCCCCATGTTGATATTGTAAATCCTTTCTCATCTATGAAAATTTATTTTTAGTGGAGGCAAGACCCTGGCTGGCAGCAGAACAGCTCCCTTTGCTCAGCTCTTCATGCCAACAGCCAAATTTGATCAGCAGAGCTCTACTCTTCTTCAGGGAGTCACGGGTCAGGAGTTTTCCTGGCATGGTACCAAGCTGGTCAGAAAGGAACAGCGACACAGCTGGAAGTGGGGTGGATTTGGGAGTCATGGATTTACCTTCACTGCCTGGCTGAGTGCTTTTCCCACATATTTACTCCAGCAAAACAATCTCCTGGCTTTGCTTCCATGCTCTGTCCAGAGTGGGATTGTGGGAATCCATTCTGCTTGGAAATTCTGGGAATTGACCTCCCAGTAGTTCAAGGGAGAGGATCCTGCCCCTCTACTCCATTCTGGGGCCGAGCACAGGAAGGACCAGGAATGTTGGAGGAGACCAGAGGAGGTCACCAAGATGACCAGAGGGATGGAGAAGCTCAGCTGGGAGGGAAGGTTGAGAGAATTTGGGTTACTCAGACCAGAAAAGAGAAGGCATCAGTGGCCTAGCAGAATCTGAAGGGAGCCCACAAACATTTCTGGGAAGGTCCTGTACAAGGGTATGGAGTGACAGGGCAAGGGGAAATGGCTTCAAACTGAAAAAGAGTAGGTTTGCTTTGGATATTAAGGAAGAAATTCTTGGCTGTGAGGGTGATGAGGCCTTGGCACAGGTTACCCAGAGAAGCTGTGGCTGCCCCATCCCTGGAAGAGTCCAAGGCCAGGTTGGACAAGGTTTTGAACAACCTGGGATGGTGGAAGGTGTCCCTGCCCATGGCAGGGAGTGGAATGAGATGATCTTTAAAGTCCCTTCTAACCCAAACCATTCTACCATTCTCTGACATTCTTCAACAGTCTGCTGGGTCTGACAGTGTGAATCCACTGACTGAGAGATTTCCAAGGAACCCTGCAAGCAGCAGGTTCATGGAAAGGTGGCAGGGAAGCAGGAATGCCTTTCTCTTCTCCTTTTCTCTGACCCAGGTTCTGAGTTGTGGGACCTAATTGCCATCAACTTTGCTGTCCATCCTTTTTCACAGACCTCTTTCAGCAGGAATTGCTTCTTAGACTCGTTTACATTGACACATTTGAATTTATTCCCCTGCATCTCCTCACATCCAGCATCATTTCAGTCTTTTCTGCCACCAGTTCTCAATTATGAACCATCCCATATACTTTTCTTCCTTTGCTCGTTGGTTCAACCCTTAGTGCTTCAGGCACCTTAAAAAAAAAAAAAGTCATGAATATGTTAAGAACTGACTTTATAACTAAGATAATTAAAACCTCTACAGGTCCTGATTCTATTCCATCCTCTGTGCTATGCCTGACCTTCTACTTGCAGGTTTTTTTTAATCTGGTTTCCAGTCCACACATTAGTGGAAATAAATCCAAACTTCCCTTTGAGTAAGTTTGGTGAGACACAAAGGCTTTTTGACATTTTCTGGGTCTTGATTAACCCGTAATGAAGGAGAAAAATGTTCCTTAGAATAATTTGCTGGATTGCTGGTCCTCCTTCTTTAGATCTTTGTTGATAGGTGGATCTTGTGGTGTTTTATTTTTTTTTTCTGCTGGATTTTCAGCTGCTTCCAGAGGAAGCCCAGGGTAGGAATGAAGCGTCAGTCAGATTCCCCACCAGCTGGCCTGTGAATAATCAAAGCTTTAACCATGCATAAATAACATTTTATAAGGATGTCCTGGATGAGCAGGGCGACAAAAATTCCTCCAAGTCTCTCCCTTCCCAGCCCTCTCACCAAGAGGTCAATAAATCCTTTTTAGCCACCACAGCAGCAGCTCCCAAACCCCACAGAGGGATGCAAGGAGCTGACCTTCTCTCCTCTGCTGGTGTCAGAATCAGAGCAAGGAGCTCCTCTCCCACACACAGCACTCGACTCTCCACTTCTTATCCCACTGGGAATGCAGGCACAGCACCTGCCCCCACATCCACTGCAGGCAGGCAGACACACCAGGCAGGATGCTGTTACCAAGGCAATGCTTATCACAAGTCTCTGGGAAAGGAGTCAGGGGAGAGGTGCAGGACAACACAGGACTGCAGAGGGAGTAAAGCCAACAAAAGAGACCAAACCTGAGATATAAGGGCTGAAATGTTGTGATAGGGGCAGTAGCTGAGAGTGGGAAACTGGGTTTTAGAATTTTTTGGGGTCTTTTTTTGGGTTTTTGTTTTGTTTGGGGCATTTTTTTGTTTTGTTTGGGTTTTTTTTTTTTGCTTTGTTTTGTTTGTTTTGGGTTTTTTTGAGTTTATTTTGGCTTCTTTTTTTTAATTTGACATACAGTTCTGAGATGGACAGAAATGCTTTGACTCTGATTTCTTACCAGCTGCCAGCCTGTAGGTTTGGGATCCAACCTTTGATGGTCACACCCCCCGTGGTGTCATAGCTGGTCAAGATTTTGCACCAAGGTTTGTCCTTGATACAGCTGGGCCTGAGGAAAATCCATCAGGAGATGTTGCCTGAACCTCTTTTTTTTTTTTTTTTTCAGGTTTCTCCATAGCGATAATGGCTTTTCTCTTGCTGGACTTCACCCCAGACTCTGTCTTTTTAAACCAGCCCCAAAGAGAGCAACAATGAGTTTATGACACAACCTTCCCTGAAGGGAAATCCTTGTTAGAAAAGTGGATCCAATCAATATATGGATCACACAGGGATAACACAGGAGCGCAACTGCACTGCTAATGAGCTCATTTGGGAAGCCTCAAAGCCTTTCAGAGGCAACATCTGAACTGTTTTATGGTGTGTTTAAGAACAAATTGCTCCCTGTTAGGGTGGGGAGGCCTGGCACAGGTTTCCCAGAGAAGCTGTGGCTGCCCCATCCTTGGAAGTGTTCCAGGCCAGGTTGGACAAGGTTTTGAGCAACCTGGGATAGTGGAAGGTGGCAGGAGGTTGGAACTGGATGAGCTTTAAGGTGCCTTCCTGCCCAGGACATTCTGTGATTGTGATTTCAGCCACAGCGAGACTGTTGAAGCTCCCTCTGCATGGAGCTCAGTGGGCATCATGTGAATGCAGGAGACTAAACAGGATGAAATCCTTCCCCTTCCTCTTGGAGCATTTGTGTGCGATGCTTGTGAAAGTAAAGGAAACACTGGGAAGAGGGGGAAGACAAAGCTCTGCTTGCAGGTTTTGTTGTCAGTTGTTTTCAAACCAACAAGAAAGGAAATGTGGAAAAGAGGGCTTTAAAAAGAAAAGGAAAGAAACAGAAAACACCCCACACACATTAAAAAAAAAATAAAATAAATACCTCCCCTCCCTGGCAGCTCAATATCACAGGGTAGGGAGGCATTTTCTTGTTTGCAGCATTTCCTGTGTCCGCCTTCCCACTGGGTCTTTCTGGATTTGTGAAAGGGAAAGGATGTTGTGTACAAAAGGGACCAAGCTGCCTGGGTGGAAAAGCGATGGGGGAGGACCAAAGAGAGGGAAAAAGGAGTCAGGAATAATAAAGGACACACAAACATCTTGTGCAAAGCACAGGGGTTTGGACCACTTAAGCAATTAAGCCTCTTGTTGGAGTGTTTATTCTCACCCAGAAGAAGAATTGCTGATTGGTGACCAAAACAGCATTTTGATGGTTACCAAGGGGGTGGAGAGAGGGAGGTGGGGTAGGAATGAGGCATTTTCTGTTCAGGGCTTTGAGGGAGATTCAGTATGGCAGGAAAAGAGAGGCCTTGTTAACATAGCCTCAGGGTGGTCCTTGTGATGGACAAACCAGACAGGACCCCTTGGCATGGCTCAGCACCACCCCAGCTTTGCTGTGCAGTAGGGCAGGAATCCTCCAAAGGATGAGAGAGCTCCTCCAAATCCTCCAAAGAGCCTGGAGAGAGAGCACTGGGATCCTTCCTGGATTTAAAGTCAGCACAGACCAGCCTGAGAGATGGGGGGCGCAAGAGGTTGTTTAAATTCAGGAGTTCTGCTGCCATCAGAGTCTACTCAACCAGGGTTCACCTCACCCTTATCTTTCAAAAAGCAGTGGTGGATGTAACAGCAATGGAACTGAAGCACAGGGGTTGGATTGGTTGTGCTGAACCAGGCTTCTGACACATCCAGCAGTCCCAGTTTGCAAGATGTCCATAAACCCCCAGATCCAGTCCCAAAGGACAGGCTGGAAGGTTCCTAAAAGCACTGCTAGAAGAGGTTACCCTGTTAGTGTGATGTGCCTTGCAGAGGTATTTTGTCCCCAGGGAATCCAGCAGTGTGGAAAAAGGTCTCTGTGCTGAGTTTAGTTTCTAACTCACATCTCTTCCATGTTTTGCTGAAGAACTACAATTTTATTTAACTCCAGCGCACCAAAATTTGCCAGGCCAACGAGGAGTAGCAGTGCCTGATTGCAGAAACAAACTTATACTTGGATGGACATTCCTGCCCACCTTGGAGTTACTTCTTGTTGAAGGTTTCTTCCAGGAAAGTTGCACTGGATATACCAAACCTAGGTAAAAAAACCCCCAGACTTTTCCAGGCAAAGCTCTGGAACTGCCCAAAGAAATGGTGGAGTCACCATTTTTGGGGGCACTTAAAAGAAATGTAGATGGGGATGTGGTTTAGTGATGGCTTGGCAGTGCTGGGTTAATGGTTGGACTCAATGCATTAAAGATCTTTTCCAACCTAAATGATTCTATGATTCCATGATTCTATGACTATGTGACTATGATTCAAGGATTCCATGAACAGCTCACTAGCAAACACCATGAATTCCTGCCTAGAATATCACCCATTTCTGTGAGATGGAAATGTTTGCTGGAGCTTTCAGTCTCAAATTGCATTTCCATACCATGCCTTTTAGACAGCGATGATTTAAGAACTTCTATTCTCTGCCATGAGTCACTTTGCAAAGAAAACTCTGGCAAAATCTGAAAACCTTAATTTCAATTTGAGGTTTGGAGCCTGGTTGTCCTTATCTCCCCCTGCAGTCCATGGAAGAGAGAGGCATGCAGGGACCTGGTCTTGTTTAGGCAGAAATTTGGGTAGGTGGGAAGCATCCAGTCCATATGAGGATGTCCAATTATCTCTGTTTCTAGCGCAGGTACCAACCTGAAATGACCTGAATCAAGGCCAGCACACTGGATTATGTTTGCACTGACTTCTGTGTGCTACACAGATGGAACACCCAGGACAGGTCAGGAGAAGCAGAAATGAACTCAGATAACTCATTCTAAAAAGCTGCTCCACAGTCCTTAACCTTGATGTATTCCTGCTGTCTTGACAAATCCTTGTCTCTGACTATTAATCATATTAAGGCAACCCAGAAGTTGTTATCCCATCAGTAACCCTGGACTGCTTGTTCTTTGCTTTGCTTGCAGAGTCTTTAAAGAGCAGGAAGATGCTGCATCTATTCAAACACCTCCAACAAGCACTGTGAGTAAGCAGCCTTTGGTCCTTGCTGAAGAGTTTTGGAGAGCCAGTCTTTAAAAATGCAATTTCTGGAGAAGGGTTTTGTGTTAGAACAGTCATTGCTGCTGAGTTCAGGCGAATGGGAAAGGAGGAAGCACAAGTAGAAAAATAATTATTCCATAAAAATGAAGAAATATAGGACAAATAATATCAGCCAACATGAGGGACCAGTGAGTGGTCAAAGTGTTTGCATGTAAATTTTCGTGTCAGAAGCAAAATCTTAGAATGTTTGAGGAAGCACAATATGAGGTTTCTTCCTGGGCAGGGAAAGTGTCTCTGCTTTTGGCAGGGCTTGGAGCTGGGTGATCTTTAATGCCCTTTCCAACCCAAACCATTCTGTGATTCTTGCTGCCAGCATCTGCCAGGCTTCCCAGGCAATCCTGGAAGAGTTTATAAAAGCAAGACACAGGAGTACAAAACATTTGCAAGGAGTAGGCCAAACTGCTGGATTTCAAGCTGATAGAAGCTGACAATTTGCAGACATAACAGGTAAATTAGTTACACCAGGAACATTTATCATAATCAGCCGTGGAGTGTGAGCAGTCCTCCAGGAGGAACAGCAAATAACCAAAGAAGGATGCTGTCGAATTTTTTTAAGTATTTCCAGAAAAACAGCCCCTAAGAAAAAACCTAACAGACAGGGCCAGACAGAGACAGAACACAGAGAAACACTGAGACTGCATTTGAATATCAGCTCCAGCTCTCTTACTAAAAAAGAGATTACTGAAAACAGGGAGGCTACCAAAGTCTCAAATGTGACTGTGACCAGCAGTCCACAATATCCTTTTTAGGCAAAGTTTGTCTGGATCTGATCTATTCCTTACAGATAATTATTATGTGAAAATTTCTAATTAATCTCTGTCTGATAAAAAAAAAACACAAAAGAGAAACCATATAAAACATCTTATTTTCTCTCTCCATTTTGTCATCCTTTTAATCAGACATGAATAAAAAAGGTGCTACCCTAAATACCAAAGATTTGACTGGAGATGTTGAACCCTTAACTTGTGAAAGGATCTTCAACTTCTGCATGGTGACACCGAAATATAAATTTAGCTTCCAGTACGTGCCCATCACACTCCTCTGCCAGGGAGAACACACCTCAGGCACCTGGAGTCTCCAGCCCTCCTGTTCTTCTTTCTCTGGCTGAAATCTCAGCTCACTGAGAGGATTGATTCAATGTACACATCTTTTTTCTTTCTTTTTTTCTTTTTTTTTTTCCTTGCTGATGTTGTTTTATCCCTTGTCTCTAATGGGAATGTATTATCTTTAACTCTTCTCAGAGCACTCAAGATGACGGGAAAGCTGTTGAAAATAAATTAGACTAAAATAAACTCCAATTGGAAATGCTAAGTACTGCATGTTCCTGCTTTAGGAAAATGAAATACTTCATTCACATTCCTGAAACAGGACTTGGGACCATTTCAAGTGTTGTGACTTTTTTTAAATCCTCCAAAAATAGTGAGCGAGTTTTATAAATTCTTACTTTTCTCATATGATAAGGAATGAATTCATTATTAACAGAGCTTTCCTCTCTGTGCATTTAATCAGAGCTGGGCCTCATTAACTAAAATGAACACATATTACAAGTGATTTTTGTCAAGTGCCTTTTTGACTGGTCACCAGGGACCACCTGAACACATCTATGCTATAATTAATAATATCAAAATTGAAATGTTGTTGCACCTAACATACCTTTAAAGGTGAATTTGGCTTTCTGCTAAAAGCTGGGTTTAGTCTAATTTGGAAGAGAATCATAGATACAAAGGATGGTTTGGGTTGGAAGGTGCCTTAAAGACCATCCAGTCCCACCCCCTGCCATGGGCAGGGACACCTTCCGCTGTCCCAGGTTGCTCCAAGCCTCATCCAGTCTGAGCTTGGACATTTCCAGGAGTGGGGCATCCACAGATTCAGGAATTTTCCAGAGATTTCTATAATTTACAAACAGTAGAGGGACAGACTGCATTGGGGAATCCAGAGGAGGTGTGGACTCCACCTTCCTTTGTGGTCCCAAATTTATTTTTCTTACAGCTCCCGTTCCCCTTGTCTTTTTCCAAGGACAGTATCCATGTAGATTAAGCTCTGACAAAACACCAAAGCACAAGAAAATTACATACTGCAAGTACCCTTTCCTCGAGGAATAACCTTCCAGAATGAGCTACAGGGTTTTCAAGGGAAAAAAACAGAGTATATGAGGGTGGAGTCCCCTCGGGGGTACGGAGGTTAGAGAGGTCTCCCATTTGCCCAACATATTTTCTCCTCTTTCCCATCCATTTACCCCACCCCATTTGGTCCTCTTAAACCTTTAAGTTATTCTTGTCCCCTCTCCCTGTCTGCTTCAGCTTAAAACTGATGGTCTGTCTTTCCAGGTCACATTCCCCTCCTGAATTGTTCTTCTCTAAGTTCCCCAGGTGGTCCTTGCAATCTCCATCCCTATTTATCCCAATTCCCTGTGTCCTTGTCCTGACTAAAAGGCCTGGGGGTGACCAACAGCCTGAGACCTTGAAGTGAAAAGCTTTGAAAATAGAGCAGGGACATCTCATCTCTTTTGAGGTCGCCCCACAGGGGAATCAGGCAGGGAGTGGGGAAATGAAAGAGCAGAAAGAAGCTTCTCTCACAAAGATCCTTTGCCCCCTTACACCTTTTCCCTTTTATACCTAAGGTTTCTCTACTCCTTTCTTACCAGACATAATGGGGAAGGGTAATGGGGTCGCAGTAGGGGCACTGTGTCCAGCCCCACAGTATTGGAATTATCACACCATAGCCTGATAACTTCTGCAGAAGGCGAAGCATAACCCACACAGAGAAAATTCCTGCTGAGATTCTGCTGTGTCACTCAGTGCACTTTGCAGAAACATGATACAGGTCTGAGAACCCTGGGATGATTAAATTGCAATAAATACTACTGTGAAAAAAGATGTTTGTAGATGGTTTGAATAAGTTTATGTTTTAGGATGGTTAAAAAGAGATTAAAATGTTAATTAATGGTTATAATAAAGTCACAACGTATACCAGCCCCTTAGGGTATTGTGTTTAGATGTCCCCCCCAAGTTTGAAAGGGTGATGAAGATCATTGTCGCAAGCTTAGACAAGGAAAACTCTGCAGGCAACACTGTAAATTATTTCTTTTGTATCTCATCACACAGCTTCTCTTGTGGTGCTCACAAGTTGTTCCCACCTAATCTTTTAAGTGACAAGCTCTGACCTTTGAGTTTCTGATAATCCCCATTTGCTTTGCTGATACCCAGCCAAACCTACCCAATTTTTCACTTTGGGCCAGCTGACAGGACCTGGGTTAGGCTGTGGCTGGGGAGTTCTCAGACCTGTCAAGTCCTGTCTGGACAGGACAAGGAGTCCTGAATAAGGACTCCTTGTTCTCTCACCTTGTGTTACCCAGCACCCTGGCTGGTGTAAAACTCTCTCTCAGCACTGTCCTGCTCTGCCCTGCAGCCATCCTGAGCCCCCAGATGATGGTGCAGAGCAGGGGGGCAGCTCTGGGTGCAGCAGCTGGCAGAGCATGGTGCTCACCAGAGCCTCTCTAAATGTTCTTCCCTCCCCTGCTGCTGCTGAGACCCTCTCTGCATGCACAGCTGTGCCCTTCTGCCCTGCCTGCAGGAGGAGAGTGGGATGGACAGCAGGAATGATCAGACATCCCTGAACACACATTTTTTTCCTCTGTGCCAGAGCTATGAAAAGCCGCAGTGAGTACTGCTGAGGGAGAACCCAACATCTTGGCCAAAATCCCTCTCTTTCATCCCCTCTGTGCAGCAAAGTTTGCTATCCCTGCATCTCCCACCCCTCCAAAGGGCTGATAATGCAGGGATGTCCCTTCAGCCCTCTGCCCATGGCTGTCCTTCTTTCCACCTTGTTTCCTGGAATCTCCTCCTCAGCTCTTCCCAGACCACTCATTATCAGTCAGAATAACAACCTTTGATTTTGGTGAGGCTCTGGCACAGCTTCCCAGAGATGTTGTGGACTCCTCATCCCTGGAAGTGTTCAAGGTCAGTCTGGATGGGGCTCTGAGTAAGCTGGAAGATGTCCCTGCCCATGGCAGGGGGTTGGAGCAAGATGACCTTTAAGGCCCTTTCCAAGCCAAACCATTCTATATTTGAAGTTTTTGTGATTTTGCTCACAGCACTCAGGCAGATCTGTCTCTGTCATGATTATTTTCAGTGGTGTTGTAGCCACGAAAATCTAGAGAGAAATTCTGATTCCCAGGAAAGGTAGCTCAACTCTGGGCACAGGACACAAACTCTTCCTTCCTATAATCTTTTTTCCCCCCTGCCTTAGGTCACTAAATGAGCCTTACTTTGCATCAAGGCAAATCCTGAAGCCCGCAATTAATTTTTGAACAGTTTTTATCCAGTTGACTGGACTGTTTTCTTTAAAGACATATGAAAATGAATCTTCTCAACTGTCAACTTTGCACCTCATTAGGAGCAGTGCAAATCAGAAGGAAAAAGAGACAAAAGAAAGGACAGCAAATCTCTATTTCCAAAATAGCACTCAATGCTTTAATGGATTCATACACACAGCTCCAAAAACAAATGGTTGATTAAATTAAATCAGATTAAATAAACAAAAGAGGCAAAGGGAAAGCATAGATAAGAATTTGGCTCAGTGACTGGTATTATTAGGCAGGGAAAATCAGTTAATTTAAATTTTAAGAAGGATGCTGTTTGTCAGGGTGGTTTCATTTAAACAGATCTATTCTGTCCATGACACATTGCCAGATCTCTTTGTGAAGCCAAAAGGGAAAATCAGTGCTATTTTGCCAGCCCTGTACTATGGAGAGATTGGGATGTACTGACATGAAGTTTTCCTGCACTCTGGGCAGGATTTATTTCTGCTTTAAAGCGTTTTGTGCATGGGCAGCCCACCAAAGCCTGCTGAAACCACCTGCATCTTGGTGTCCATGTTCCAGAACCAGGGATCTATCCCAGCACCAGTTACCCAGCAGAGCTTTCACTGGTACCAGTGCAGGTCAGGGGACAGTCAGGAATAAAGTGAAGCATCATCTGAGTCATACAGATTCACTCAACATTACAATTCCCATTTTTTCTTAGTATTCCTGGTTTAGTAATGTATCTTAATCATTTTCACATGATGACTCTGGGTTGTTTTGCTTCTTTTCTGGATGGAAACAGGGTCCAGCTGAAGGTTTTCATTGTATGTCCTTGATGATGATTTCTGGTTGGCAGTTCTGCCTTTTCCCCCTCAAACACTGAGCCATGGAGGAATGTTACCAGTGGCCCATTCTAGTCTTTCTCCAACTCATCAATATTAATTAAACAGGAATCTACCAGCATTGATTAGGAAAATGCTCCCATTAGCTGCACAAATGAACACCAAAGGAAAACCAGCAGGGACCTCCCTGTGGAGAGGATGCCACAGCCAACACAGGGCTCAGTTCTGAGAAGGGAACAATGAATGCTCTTGCTAATCAGCCACCCAAATATTCGTGGCAGCAGAATTAAAATAAGACAGATTTTCTACAGAATTGTGAGCACAATATTTTGTAAACAATCCTGCCACCACATCCCCAGCTTTCCTCTCATGTACAGAACCATCTCCTCCTACTGAGATACAAGAAGGACCTTCCAAGCCCCAAGTCTGGCAACGTATCAGCTTTGCAGATCCCTACATCTCCAGGCCTCCACAATCCTCAAACTCCCCAGATCCCACCAGCTCATCCTCAGAGCCCCTGGACTCCCATCCACACTGTCTCCAGTGCCTCTCAGGTACCCTCATGATGAGTTATCAGGAATCAGAAGAAGCAGCAACAGAATACGTAGTGAATGATGTGCCACCAGGGCAAGAGCAATGGGTCATTCTGGTTTTCATGCCAAGGCTAACAGATGAAGTCTTCTGTTCATTTCTAGGGAAAAATTATTGGGGATTTGAGTAATTCTTTCAGTCTCATTGAAAATGGCAAGCAGACAGAAACAGTTCTAGGAGGGGGAAGCAAGTCTGACAGTCAGCTAAGACAGACGGACAGTTGCAGTGTGATTATGTTAAAAATGAAAATCGAGGTAAAAACCCATTTCTGAAATGTATCCAGAGGTTTAGCTACCTGTCACTCCATCCTGAAGTGCAGTTAAATGGTTTTGAATCAGTTAAACCTCCAGTGGGACTGGTTGGTGTGATCCCTCCAGCTGCAGGCAGTGAAATGTGCAGCCCACTCCCGCAGAAGGACATCTCAGGGGAAAGGAGGGATTAGAACAAAAGCAGCATTTCAAAGTTGGAAATCTTTCAGGTGGCCTTTGGTTCTGATCACCCAATGGTAGCATTTTTTATGGTGTCATATGAAAAAAGCCAGCCCAAGATGTCATATGCTGTCTGCTCTGGAGTCATTCCTGGCTGAGCTGTCTGAGGTCCCAGATCCAAATTAACATCTGCTCAGCATTCCAGAAAACCTGGGGGTGAAAGCTTCCTCCTGAATAGAGGTGTCAGGAACACCTCAAGAAATACAAGGCCAAATGCAAAGTTCTGTACCCAGGGCAAACCTCAGTATCAATACAGACTTAAAGTGAATTGCTTGAAAGCAGACCTGGAAAAAAAGGGATTTGGGGACACTGGTGGATGAAGCACTGGACATGAGCTGGCAATGTGATATTTCAGTCCAGAAAGAAAATTGTAACCTGGGCTGCATCAAAAGCAACATGGGCAGGAGGTTGAGAGAGGGAATTCTGCCCTTCTACCCAGCCAGGTGAGTTTCATTCCAAAATAAAAAAGACATGGAGCTGTTGGAGCAAGTCCAGATGAGGCCACAAATGTGATCAGAGGGATGGAGCATCTCTTATATGGAGACAGGCTGAGAGATTTGGGATTGCTCAGCCTGGAGAAGAGAAGGTGGCAGGGAAAATTTAGACCCCTTCAAGTGCATAAAGAGAGCTGGAGAAGGACATGGATATACAGGGATATGACAAAGGCTTTCTACTGAAGGAGTGTAGGTTTAGATTATCAATTATTAGGAATAAATTCTCAATTATTAGAAATAAATTCTTGATTGTGAGGGTGGTGAGGCCCTGGTACAGGTTGCTCAGAGAAGCTGTGGCTGCCCCATCCCTGGAAGTGTTCAAGGCCAGATTGGATGGGGTTAGGAAAAACCTGGGATAGTGGGAGATGTTCCTGCTTATGTCATGGAAGTTGGACAAGATCATCTTTGAAGGTCCCTTCCAACCCAAACCACTCAACCTTTCAATGTGAGTGGGTCACCTCGTGCTCCCCATGCAGGACTTGGAGTGTGGGGATAAATTGTTCCTACAGCTGCCTGTAACAGCTCAGGTCACTGATGAACTTCCACAGAATCCTTGTTGCCTGCATGTGGAGCCTTGACCTCTCTCTCATAGACAGACCCACATCCCAAACACAAAATATGGGGTTTTATCACCTCTGCATGGACATGTTCAAACTCTTCAAACACTGATGATAATACAGAAGAGAACAGGTCTTCTGTAGGTTCTCTGTCACCTCTGTCACCCCTGTGCAGATCCCTTGGACACCCTGGGAACTCCCAGAGTGCAAAACTTCCACCCATTTGCAAGCAAAGCCCAGCTCTGGATGTAGTTGAGATGCACCATGCTTGTGGCACCTGAAATTCTGATGGGTTACAGATGTTTCAGGCAAGGATAAAACCTCCCTGCACTTCGCACAGTGGGATTTAAGTTGGGAATGCAGACCTGGCCACAGTATTTTTAGTTGTGATAATAATAATAATAATCACAAGGACTCAGATGTTTAAGTTCAGCCCTCGAGAGACTGTGACCACAGAAGTCTAACAGCAAGAAACAGCCCCATCTGCTTTCCCATCTGAAATTAGCTGCAAATAGTCTTGTTATCCACTCGGCCCAAGCATGTCATCCCAAACCCCTTCTCAGCATATGCTTTTCAAAATACATTAGCTTGGTTCTGCAGGGTTTTGGCAAAACATTTCCCATCATGGTCTGCAAAGTCATCAAAATCTCAGCCTTCCTGAGGAATGTGCTGATTTCATTTTGATGTTGCTTAAAACCGGCTTTTACATAATATATTTCAGCATTTAGTTGGTGGAGTTATTCCATTTGAAATATATATTTTAGGATGCATTGTTTATTCTGATTTATTTTATGCTAGAAGCTTATTTATTATGTTCTCTTTTAACATTTATCT
This sequence comes from Camarhynchus parvulus, assembly GCF_901933205.1. Taxonomy (NCBI): domain Eukaryota; kingdom Metazoa; phylum Chordata; class Aves; order Passeriformes; family Thraupidae; genus Camarhynchus; species Camarhynchus parvulus. Next base: position 149,285,928 of record NC_044572.1, on the reverse strand, counting down.
TCGCATTTAATTTTATATTCACTTTCTTATTATAATTCCATATTCTATGGCTTTATCTAGTAAAAATGAAATACTAGAAGTCAAACAAAAATAAATGTTGGAATAGTTTCAGTGATATATTCTCATTGACCAAAAAATGTGATGCTTTTTTAAATGCACCAGAGGCAAAAATCAAAATATAGCATTATATTACAGACTGCAATGAAAAAAAAATCAGAACTACTGAATTTCTTATAAAGCTGAATCTCAATAATCTCAATAACTCTCCTGGCTCACTATACATGCTGATATATTTATTCAATCATGCAAATATAAAATACTCTTTTCCTAATACTGACATTGCTCGTGTCATTAAAAATTGATTTACAAATATTTTTGCTTTTCTGAATAAACACTCCACTTGCTGTGATTTTTTTCCCTTTTTTTTTTTTTAATTACATCATTATTATTCCTGCATATTTGACGTTGCTTGTTTACACTCGCTGGGTTTGGATCCTCTTCAATCTGACTCTAGATACATCCTGCTTCTCATTAGAAGAGTTAAAGAGCACACAGATCCTGCCTAAGCATATGTGGCATGTGCTATTCCTTATCCTCAGGCTGGGAACATTGATTTTCACAGTAAGGGACAAGCAGCAGAACAGTGCAGATCTTGCTAATTATCCCTACACTGCAAATTCAGACGGAAAAATAAAAATCTGAGAAAGACCAAGTCCTGAAAATTGTGTGAGATTTTCCTCTGCCTGCAATTCTTCAGCAAGTTTTCAGCTGACAAATGAATTTGGTGAGAGCCAGGGCTCACACATCACCAGTGTTATAACCAAAATATGTGTGGTAAACCCATCTCCAGTTTATCGTTCCTCACCCTGCTCACAGCAAACCCCTGAATCACAATAACCTGCCTTCTTCCCCTCTCACAGTGAACAGAGCATTAGGTAGAGATCTGCTTTTGTTTGTGATTGCTTTTTAATGTCTTTTCGCTGCAGCAGATAGGCCTGACGTCATTAAGGCTGTTGTTGTTATCTTTTGAGAGGATTACTGAACACATAATTGATATCAGTTTCCCTCCCATTGGAGATTTAGGAAGTTTGGTAGTATTTATACAAGTGGGTTTGTTTTGTAAAAATATTCCATGAGACAAAAGAACAAAGGTGTATGATTTCATTATGTTCCTCAATGCTGAGGGATTGTTTTGGGTTGCTTTGGGTTGATTCTTGCTTTCATTTTATGAATATTGAACATTGTTTCATGTAACACTAAACTTTATGCAGATATTGAGAGGCCAGTAAAGTTGAATGCTGAGAAGAACTGATGCAGAAAGATGTCCAGGAAAGCCACTTCCAGCTGACAAGGGCTCTCCTGATCTCACTCTTTTTTTTTTCGTATGCACTGATAAATCCCCTGTTTATTTTCTTCCTTCCAATTCCTCGGAATTCCAATTCCAAATTCCTTTTTCCTAAAATTGCTGAGTAGAGTAGCACCCAGTCAGTCCTCCAGTGAGGATCTCAGACAGGCAGAGAAGCACAGACAACCACCAGAGACATTTTGTAGGACCTCACACTGGAATTGCACAGCTTTTTTATTGAGCCTGGACCAGTAGCAGCATCCAGAGCTGGTCCTGATTGATCTCAGCTCCTGCACCCACACCATGGGGAAAAGGGCTTTATCTGGCTCAGAGGATGAGCAAGGGTTGGATGAGAGGCTCTGATATACCTGCAGTAAATCTCAGGGCACAACCAGACACGACTTTTCAGTTTCTCCAGCAAAGCCCAGCTTCCGTGTAGGGTTTAACTTGTAACACAAAGCTGCCTCTGAAGTAGCCAAATCCAATTACAAAAATGTCCATATTCTGCTTGATCTCTTAAAGATATTTAGAAGGGAGTCTCTTCTATATTAGGCAGAGAGGAAATGGGAAAAGACAGCAAAAATCATAAAAAGCAAGCACCAATCCCTCAAGGCAGGAGTGAAATTGTACAGAACCAGATGTGCCCACTGCAGAAACACCTTTGCAGAGCTCCAAGGCTCATCAGAGGCTGTCTGAGAAAAGCAGCAGGAGATTCCAGCAGCAGCAAGGACTGCTTAATGCAAAGGTTTATTTATGTCTCCTCTTTCAATCTCACTTTGCAGCCTGGGGAGTGAAGCCCCAAACGTGTTTGACACATTTCCATTTCTCAAAGCCAAGCTTCTCCCACCAGCTGTTCTTTGCTCCGCTGGTAATATTTCCCCAGGGCAAAGTGGAGTCACCTGCCCAAGACAACCCAGGATGAGTCCTCACAAAAGGCACTCAACTGTGCTTAATTTGTGGGACTGCTCCCTTTGGTCCCAAGCTGGACCAGGCTTGTGCCCTGGACTATAAAAGACCAGAACAATTAACACTAAATTTACATCCTCCCTCACCTCGCAGAGCTGCCTTTATTTTTGCCCCAGGATGGTGGAAATGTCTTGGAATCACATTAATCTATTTATCACAGGAAGACTGAGCCAGCTTCTGAATTTATCACAGTGGTAATTTCTTATTTATGTGGATTTGGTAGGTGGAGATCTTGGAGGTCTTTTTCAGCCTTAATGATTCTATGATTCTTTAAGTGTTTTCATTGCACTGAGCTTTTAAGAACACTTTGCTGGTTCTTACCTCCTCCTTTGCTTTGGTTTCCCTCACCTTTCAGAGTGTTTGGATCAGGGACACAGCCAATCAATCTCGCAGCAATACTGAGCTCTCAGGTTACTTTGCAGTCCTGGTCCTTGAGGTGCAATTTGGATGCAGTCTTCTCCAAAGGAAATGGATTTGATAACAAGGCAAAATCAAAGAATCATTTAGGTTGGAAAAGACCCTTAAATTCATCGAGTCCAACCCCAGCACTGCCAAGTCCACCACTAAGCCATGTCCCCAAGTGTCACATCTACAGATCCTAAATACCTCCAGGGATTTAAGGCACTTTCCTGGGCCACAGTGACCACAATGAGGTCCTAACCCACCACACAGCAAGGACAGTCCAAAATACCTTTGTAAAAAGCAAAAATTCCCTGATGAGGTGTGCATACTGAGTTTTAAATCATATGAGTTGAGGACTTTTCCACTGCTCACCAGCTTCTAAAAAAGACCCCCAAACCATCCATTCAGTGTAGGAAAGTTTCATTCCCCAAGGGGTGAAGCTACAGGTAAATAATCTGTTTAGCCAGGGAGAGGCTGCCCGTTAGAAAAGGTGATAAATCATCCTGTGATTTAAAATCTGAATTTAATTTCAGACACATACAGTAAAAAAAAAGGGGAGGAGGGGAGATGGAGCATTAAGAAACTGCTATTTTGTCTCCAAAGCAATTGAGCAGCGTGTAATGAGGACCAGCAGGGACAGATATTCAAGGATGCAGCACTGTTTCCTGAAACATGAACAGATGGAAAGCAACTCCTGTGTGTTGCTGATGACTCCACCCAGATGCCTTTGTGCTGCTTCAGTGTTTCCACTTCCAAATTCACCATTTCCAGGGAAGGACCGATGCTGTAGCCCCATTCCATCACCTGAGAGAAGTTCTTGGAGGGAGGTGTTGCCTGAACTACGTTTGGGAAGCAGCAGATGGGTTGTCTCCTGAGAGGAATGTCATGGAATCATAAAATGGGTTGGAAGAGACCTTAAAGATCATGGAGTCACAACTTTCTGCCATGGGACACTTTCTGCTATCCCAGGTTGCTCCAAGCCTCATCCAACCTGGCCTTGGACACTTCCAGGGTTGGGTCAGATACAGCTTCTCTGTGCCGGGGCCTCGGCATCCTCTGGGAGTACAGCAAGGTCTGGAGGTGTAAATCACCTGGGATCATAGGACTCCTTCTCCTCTATCAAACCACTGAGCTCCCCACTTTACTCCCAAGTCCTGATATCTCCACATCTGTGCCAGCACCAGCCCAGATGAGCCAGGGGAGGGCTCAGATTGATTTTTCAGAAAGAAGATCTGCAGGTAGGTGAACATGGGCTCACGTATGAACTGAAGAGGTTCCCCCTGTCCTTGTCCTCACAAGAGAAAGGTTTGACCTCGAGAACAAGGATGCTGTAAAACTCTAGCATCTTTACCTGTCTTTTTATTTTTTTTTTTCCCTGTGAGATGTAACATGAAACTGCTTGTGTTATTTTTTTTTCCTCACAAAATACTCTCTCCCTGTCAAAGTGGACTGGAGAAGGCCAAGGCTGGAAAAAATTGAATCTCCATGTATCTAACAGTCATTTCAGCTTCTCCACATGATCCTTTGCACTGCTGGGGTTCCTGCAGTCGGGTTGTTATTTCACTTGACATCTCCAGTCATTTCTATTTCTTGAAGAAGTGAAAATGCTGAGCCCTGTATCCGATGGGTGCTGATCTGCAGTGCCATGAGAGCAGGACCTGTCTGGGCAGCCTTTGGTGAGAAAGGCAAGACAACCACGAGCAAAATATTCCTTGAGAGCCATTTCTTTTTAACACCTTCCAATTTCCTGGCCCTACTGCTTCTGCATGAACTGCTTCCACATGAGTAAATGACAAAATTCTGGTTCACGAATTACCACCGACTAGTGGATGGCTCCTGTGCTCAGCAGCTACCCACTCACATGATGTCTGAAGCTGTGTGTATATTATTCCCTGAAGTACCAGGAATGTTCTCATACATCTAAATTCAGCTCAAGATTTGCCATGGTTTGTGCAGCGATTAATGGAAGGTCTGAGCTTATTTCGTGCTGCCGGCGCCGTAATCAGTTTACTTGGGGATTCACGTCGGGGATTAACAATTTTGCAAAGATTGTTACATCAGATGCAGTTCCCAGAGGTGAAAATGCCATTTTTGACATGATTAACTGAGTGAAGATGCAGTTATAAATAGACATACATGGGGTTGGCAGGAACCAAAAAACTGAGTTGCAAGGGGATGCTCAGGGCTGGCTTTTACCCCACCTGATGGTTTCTGTCACTCTTCAGGAGCACCGTGGTTCTTGGGCATTGCCCCATACCTGTTGAACTCCTGGGACCAGGTCTTTTGCCAGTGTAAATTTAAATCTCTGCCCAGTTTGCATTGGGAAGGGCCAGTTGATGTCTTCACACCAAAATATTGCACGTTGCATTGCAAATTGCCCGACACTTAAAGCAGAGAAGAACTCCAACTTATTTCATTGCTGTTACACCCACTTTCATGTGGTGTGAAGTGCAGCAGATTTCAGGATATTTCAGTTTAAAGGACTGAATTTTAATGAGAGTATCTGTTAACCTCTCCAGTCCCAGCTATTTCAAACAGTCTGTAATTCAATGCAGACTCACTCTGACAACTATTTGGCCTCTTCAAAGAAATCCCTGCCTTTTGAGAGGTCTAGGAAGGCTGTAAAATGTCCTTCATTATTCTTTAAGCACCATATAGAGGTGTCTTTGTCTGTTACTTGCTGGATAACCCTGTGCCCATGGGGATGGACCCAGGTTTTGGATTAGCTGGGATCATGGATCAAAGCCCCCTTGATCCAGCACATGTCCAAAGTGATCTCTCATCCTCCCAGAAATCTCCATGGAAAGCTTTGGAATGGAGGAGTTTATACCAAGACATTTTTGGGAGCCCTCTCTGCGATAGAAAAAAAAGTCCTCAGTCATTTGTTTATGAAAAACATGTCACACAATGGATCTGAGTGTTAGATGAGCTTCCCTGCTCTCCTGCAAGCAAAAATAATGGCATCTCACACACAGAAAAAAAGGAAATGTAGGGGTGAAGAAAGCTGCCCAGCCCCTGTTTGAGATACAATTTCAGAGCCTTTCTTCTTGCTTTTTCACTTCCAGGTCGCTTCCTGGACCTTTACGCACATTTTCTTCCATCAGATTTTGCTTCAGTCACTGAAAAGAAAAGGAAAACCAAACAGAAACTCGATGGCCAAGGGTGATGCTGTTGAGCAGAGCCAGCCCTGCCAGCTTGCTATTTCTGGCTGGATCCTTTTTAAACTTGTGGATGGCTCTGTAAGCCTTATTTACACTTATTTACCAAACTCCATCTGACAGAACACACAGCAGCTTCCCTCCCCTCCTCTCCGTGGTTCTGCAGAAAGGACTCACGCAGGCAGAACCACAGTGCCCACTGAATGGCAGAAAATGTGATGGGAATGGGTGTGAATCCTTGCTGCTGCAGGAACAGAGGAGGAAAAGGAGCAAGAGAGACCTCTCTAAGTGACCCCTGCAGTCTCAAACGAGGAGAGCAATGTTTCACACTGGGTGAATAAAACACCCTCTTCTGATTCAGGGATTTTGGTTTTTTTTCTAGAACGGAGGGAGGCCCACTTAGATGTGGGACAGAGCAGCTGTTTAGAAACACGGAGCAACACCCAAAATCAGTGCCAGGCAGAAATTCTGCAGAGACTTGAAATGCCTGGGAAAAGTGAAGCAGGTAGGATGTGATTTCTTGGCACTGTGCAATCACAGCACCCCCTGGAACAGCACTAATCCAATTTAAAGCACCACCTGCTTTGCTGAGCTCAAAATCACCCTCAGCATCACCGTGGGACCCTGGAGTGGGACCCTGAAGCTGCTGCACTCCCCAGACAGATCCTAGAGCAGACCTCTCCAAACTTTGGGTTTTCTTTGCGGAGTTCATCACACACGGGTGAGATTCTGCAATATGGAAATCCATGTGAGATAAATTCTTCCAACCCATAGCAGGAATCTTACAGCTTTTTCAGCCTTGAAAATAAAATTAAATTAACATGGCCTAACCAAATCACTAGAAAGGGACAAGATGTGCTATCGCTAAGTCTAGAACAGCCATGAATGAACCTGCAGAAGGATCATTAACATTTAAAAGCTGGGCTTTGGAACAAGATGATCTTTATGGTCCTTCCAACCCAAACCATTCTAAGATTTTATGATTCTATGATTCATGGGTTCATCAGCAATTTCCTTACTAAAAATTCTTAGGTCTTTTCCTTTACAGAACAACATCTTCATAACTCTCCCACAAGGGCTTTAGGCTTCCTTGTTGCTTCAGGTGGCTGTAAACTCAGAGTAACTATGATTAGGGCAAGGAAAAGTCACAGGGAGATTCTATGATTGACTCTTCTCTTCTTTCTTCTCTTCTCTTCTCTTCTCTTCTCTTCTCTTCTCTTCTCTTCTCTTCTCTTCTCTTCTCTTCTCTTCTCTTCTCTTCTCTTCTCTTCTCTTCTCTTCTCTTCTCTTCTCTTCTCTTCTCTTCTCTTCTCTTCTCTTCTCTTCTCTTCTCTTCTCTTCTCTTCTCTTCTCTTCTCTTCTCTTCTCTCTTCTCCCTTTTGCCTCCACAGCCTGATCATTGGAATTTCATCCAGAGCTGGTACTTACCTGCATTTAAAACATGATTGCTTTTGGCATAAGGGGCTTTGGGAGTTTCAGAGCAGCTTTTGAAATCAGAAAGATGCTCTCACTTTTATAGTAGAGTGACTTTCAAAGGGAAACAGCGGCTGCTGGATTTTGAAGCAGCTCCACAGCACCCCACACGAGGATGGGAGGCTTGATGATACACTGATACATTAACCAGTGCAGGGAAGGCTGGAGGACACTGAAAAATAATAATGATGGCCCTTGGAATGATTTATTCCCTCTCCAGAAACTCTAGGAAGTCTAGAAACTACCTCAACCCCTCAAAGGTAATTTCTTGCACATGGTGCTCTCTCTAAGAGACCATGAGGGAGAAGGACTTGAGGGATCAGGAGCTCCCTCTGCTCTCCTGCTCTGCACCCGCTTGGCCAAGCTGAAGGGTTTCAAACACGTCACAACTCATCTCCCTGGTGAGATCCAGGAGGACAGCAGACAATGGATTTAATTTGAAAATAGCACTGGATAACTTTTTTAATAACCAATAACTAATGAAAAGTGTGCTAGCCAGAGAAATTGTGAAATCACAGAAACCCCTGGAATAAATAAATAAAAGCCCTGCTTTACTGGAACTGTTTCTGTAGTGAAACCAACTGCAGTAAGAGGAGGAACAGTCCTGCCAGTAATGGATAACATTTATCACATTCATGGGTTCATGGAGCCATTCTGCACACCTGAGGCTGCTAACAACGTGGGGGACAGGGGGGAGCTGCACTAAAGGCCAACATATGGCAGTAAATCTGGAACAGCTGAACACTGGGATAAATTCACAGCAATATTTCCAAATTGTTAGGGCTGTGACTTCCCAGTTGCCCTGTAAAGAAATATCAGTGTAGGGGATTGAAAGCATCTTTTCATCTGTGAGTTACACTGGAAGAAAAAAAAGTGAAATTCGGTTTTAAGGGCAGATTTCCTGCAGCTAATTCCAATAATTAGGGATCTACTGTAAGGCAGGGTTCTACAAGTCAGGAGAAACAGCCACCTCTGCACATCACTTCCCACTTCACCTTCCATCCTTGTTCACCCATCACACAGGGAAACAACCATGTGTGACCATCATGAGGCTGGAAAAAGACACACAGGGTTTAAATTACTAGATCACAGAAGAGAAAATTGATGTCTTCATTTTAATTTTACTGATTATTTGTACTGGCCCTCTGTTTGCCTTATTCCTGCAACTCTCAGAGGCATGGGAGGGAATAATTAAGGCATAGTCTTTTTTTGCTTGGTAAAATATGGAGCAATAAATGGCTGCTAAGATTTACTAGGGGCTGAAGTGAAGCAAAAGCCTGGGGTAGATTTCAACTTTCTGCTTCTAAGGATGATGCAAAAGAAATTGAAGTTGAGTCTTTTGCAGGTAAATCACAGGCCCAAAGTGGTAAAAAATAATCCCTGTGCACAGCTCCTTTCTTTGAGGTGACTGAATTGTTCTGTAGCGTTTCTGCTTTTTCTTGTCCAGAAAAACTGGAGCAAAATCAGTTTCTTTGAATGGATGACCACACTTCAAAGGAAAATATAACTGAAAATCCAGTGTGAAAACCACATTGAAATATAGGATTTTCTGAACCATCTGAAAGGCTGGAAAACAACTTCTGTCTGTCCCAAAGCATCACCAAAGAGTTGTAGGGCCAGGATTGATGCCAAAAATCAATCAGGAGGTTTAAATTCCAGGCTGAAGTGAAAGTGGGGACATGAATAACCCAGGAGGATGCAGAGGACACAAGGATGGTTGCATGGGGCAAAAGTGGCTGCCAAAAACTGCAGAAGAAATCACTGAAAATAGGAAATACCTTCTCCAGAAAGAGAGAAGAGATTTCCCACTTTGCTTCATCTTGCAGATTAACAAGTAATGGTGCCCTATAACCAAACTGGCTTTTCCTCTTTTTCTTTCCCCCTTTCTTTTAATTTTTCTTTCTATTCCTTTTGAATTTTCTTTTTCTTTTTCCTATTTCTTTTCCATTTTCTTTCTCTTTTGCTTTTCCCTTTTTCCTTGCTCAGTTTCTTTATTTTTCACTCTTTTTATTTTTTCTCCTTTTCCTTTTTTCTCTTTTTTTCCCTCCATTTCGTTTTTTCCTCTCTTTTTCTTTTTCTTTTTCTTTTTCTTTTTCTTTTTCTTTTTCTTTTTCTTTTTCTTTTTCTTTTTCTTTTTCTTTTTCTTTTTCTTTTTCTTTTTCTTCTAATTTTCAATTTTTATTCTTCTTTTTTCCCTTTTTTTGGGGTTCCATTTCCTTTTCTGTTTTACGCGTTTACAAAGTTATTCCATTTTAGAAAGTGGTCTGTGTTATCTCATCAGCTGTCTGCCCACATGGCTGAATACCTGCTTGCCTGATTTCTCCTCCCACTCTTGGGTTGACTCCTGCTGCCCAGCTTCCTGCCTGAAGGCAAAAGTGTAAATGACAAAATTGTGAAGGTTGGCAAGTAAGGACCATCACTTCCATTTTTGCTGACAGGCAAACAATATTTTTGTTGCAAAAATAGGTGTAAGAAATGGTCACATGAATATTTTGATGTTAAAAATACAAAATATTATTTTCATTAGAAAATCATCCCAGGTAAGTTTTTCCCCCATTGCAAGGATCACAGGGAATGATTTGTCCTCTGGGCAGTGGCAGCTGCAGGATTGGCTGAGATTTGATTAGATTTAGATTTAAAAATTAGATTTAGAGATAGAGGATGCAGGAGTCAAATCTGAACATGGGCATGAGTGTGGCTGAGCATTCACAGTCCCCTCTTGGTGTCCACTGATGGCTCCACCTCTGGGCACAGCTGTGTCAAGTACTTTGATATGATGATCCCCATTCTGTGATTTTGACCCATGTGATCCACGAGTTCATAGTCAGAAATTTGGAAATGTAGTGACCAATGAGGTGTAGAGTGAAAGCAAACTCTGATGAAAGTCATGCTGGTAGAGCAGTATTAGTGCATGGCAGAGACCTGCAGCTCTAAAAAGTGATCATGCAACAAAATAGTGATACTCTGCCCTTTCTTGATCCTACAACAACCATAAAATGTGCTCAGCTGAAATATTTAACAGTTTCCTTGTGGATGGGATGATGCCCAGACCAAGGGAAAGCAGATGCTGTGGAAGGTGAACACTTCAAATGCCACTTCTGGCTTCACACTTCCCTCCCTAGTATTCTTGTCATGTTTTCCTTCTTATCTGTAGGTCAACTATTAATATGAAACAGTAAAAACAGAGATAACTTCCCATTGATCTGAAAAATCATGTGGGAGACACAAAGTGGAGAGAACAAAAAACCCTGCTGCAGTCCTTTGAAAATTAACTCAGCATCTGTGTTTGGGCCTTCTCCTGCAGACTCTGGCAAAGGAGGAAGCTGAAAGCAGAAGAAAGATGTGTAAAAGTAACTTTAAATATGTTTTTGTCCCAGATCCAAAAGGATGAAGCCACCAAAAAGAGGGAGATTCATCTTGAGGCCTTCCTGGAGATTGATGGAAGCAATCTTTTTTAACACAAAGAAAGCACTTGGATTTGATCAGTGGCAACTTAGAGATCGCCAAACTGAATCAAATCCCTTCTATTTTTGTGATTTTGACTTCCTTCTCCTCCAACTCCTCCCATTTCCGATTCCCAGGAGAAGCCCACCAGAAGCCCACCATGTTCCCTGGGAGGGAACATGATCTGAATTGTGAGATTGGGTTGCAAAATCTCCAACAAGAGGGGAAGGCTTAGAATTCTGAGCTCATGAATTTACTCCCTGAGAGGAGGGAAAAGCCTCGGTGAAGGGTATGGAGAGCTTATTACAACCTGTAGCTTTCTATAGACTCCTGCCACACACATCTGTGGCTCCAACTCACTGAACAGCATCATTTAAAAATCCTCAAGCTCAGTGGTTTTTTAGTCCATAAGGGGTGAAATTTAGCATTGACTTCCATTAACTTAAGGGGAGCTACACAAATTGTGCCAGCTGAAAGATCTCAGCCCTCAATAGTCCATTAGCCCCCTAACCCAGGTAGGAAAATATTCCTATATCAGACCCACTGCCATCTCACTCCTCATCTGCCATTCTCTTATATAACACCACCTCCACCATGATGGATTTACATGTTGTGCCAGAGGAAAAAAAAATCCATCCCTCTACTTGTTTTTTCACCTTTTCTATCCCTTTTCTATCCCTCTACTTGTTTTCTCTCCTTTTCTATCCCTTGAAGGCCCAGTGCTATCCTGGCATTCTGAATTGGGGATGATAAAAACCAGTTCAGGTGTAGGGCACATGAGGAAAAGACAGCAAACCTGCAGAGTATCAAAGAGATCATTTCTCACAGAAGCATCCACAGAAATGAGAAGTAATGAGCTGACACCTCCCAAACAGCTTTTCAGAATGCAAAGCATTGGGCAGCTGGTCAGGTGGAGAAAAAGAAATAACCAACCAACCCTCTTTCTTCCATTTTTTTTCCCTTTCCTTTTATTTTTAGCCAGAAGATGTGTTTAGTCCAGGGTGAAAAAATCTGTCATGTTGGTGAGATGGTCCCCTCCACAGCACCACTCTGAAGAGGACAGCTACTGCAAATGTGTCACTTCTGCCATCAACCACTGGGTGAGCACAGCAGTGGCTGATTAACAGCGTGAGGAAAAAGCCAGGCAGGACAAGGATGAGGTGAAACTTTGCTCTGAAATGAAGCTGTGGGAGAAATGAGGGGGGTTAGGTTGTAATCTTCCAGGAGCTGCAGCCCACAGCTGCAGCAATGAGCCCGTGAGTTCACAGCTCTGGGTTGTTTTTGTTCTGCTGCAACGCTGGGCATATCTGTGCTCCAAGATAGTCTAGACTTAGGCTCAGAGCTGAGTTCAGTTAGCCTGTGAGGGTGGAAAGTGTTAGGATAGAAAAGTGTCACCTGAACTAAGAGCTCTCAGAGAGAAGGATGTCCCTGCAAAGGCCACTACACTGGGGATTGTTTCAGCCATGTCACAGCTGAGGGAGGAGTATCCACACCACCAGTTTTAGATTTTCACCTCTATCACAGAACCATAGAATGGTTTGGGTTGGACAAAATCCTCTTATTCCAATCCTTCCACTAGATCAGGTTGCTCCAAGCCCTGTCCATCCTGGGTTTGAACTCTTCCAGGGATGGGGCATCCACAAATCCTTTGGGGAGCCCATTTCAGTTTCTCACCACCCTTTACTGACCTGAATCAACAGATTTTCACAGTCTCCTTCTACACCTGACAGTGAGAAAATGTAGGTGTGGTTTTTCCTGCCTGTCTTCAGGTGTCTATGTCTGCATGGGATTTCTGGCTTCCTCTAATAGCGGATATCAAATCACCAGAGTCAGTAATGTCACAGGTCTGCTCATGCTCAGACAGATTCCTAAATTTTGTCAGACAAATCATGCCCTGAACTTGTCTCAGTGAAGAGAACCTGGGATGACTTGTTCAGATGGAGATACCTGTATTGAAGTTATCCAAGCAGGTCAGATAGATTTCACCTGTAGGGGAGTGTTTGGAGAAGGTTTCTGGCTTGGATGTACTTCATTGGAGGTCACTCCAATGACTCCAAAGAAGACCTCGTGTGATCAGTTGGCTTCCTGTTTTGACCCACAGGACTGTCATGCAGACATCAGTCAAAACTCAGAGCTCTTCTCACATCTGGTCTAGCACAGGCCATCAAAAACCTGTCAATAATGATTTTACTGGGAAAAATTATCACAGATCTCTCTTTGCAAATGGAAATAACTGTGCTGCCTAATTGTGAGGCATCTGCCACAGCACCTTAAAAGCTTCCAGACTCACAAATCTGAAAGGGAAGACTTTTTCTTCTGAAATTAAGCTTTTTCTTTTTTCCTTAACAAGACATGCAATTTAGTCCAGTATGACCCAACTACTCACCACACAAATGGGTAAGAGAGGAGTAAATATAATCATTCAAATACAACTTTATGTAGATCAGTAAAAGAAAACCAAAGGAGAGATCCAATAGAAAACTAAACTCTGAATTTTGAAGTCACATATGAATCTTGAGGTATCCTGGGACTAGATCTGCATGGATGGAGAGGATGATTTCAACTTGCAGCCTTTATTTAGAACTGAGCACTGATGTCCAGCCAGTGAGATGTGGATTCATGTTTATGAGCTGCCTGGCAAATACTCACGCACCTCCCACAAAAACCCTCTAATTAAATGTTAATTAAATGCAACACATTAGGCTTAGCAGACTCTCTGCTGCTGAGTTATATACATACACTGCAGACACTCTAATGAAATACTTGACTTTGATTTACGAACATGAATGCAGCTAGAACTGGGGCTCGCGCTGGTATCTAATTTTGCACAAAACAAAGGAGGCTGCCTTGCCTCTGCTAATGGCTCCAGCTTTTTAATGAATACTTCCAGCCATGATGTGATTACACAGTGACTTACAGGCAGGGAAGAGACACAAGCAGAGAAATGCCTTGCATGGAGGGGACCTCCTTTCCTGGCAGTGGGGAAAGATTTTGCCGGGTCTCCAGCTGCAAACGCCCTTCAAGCCACCACAGTGATCTCATTTCAGCCCTCATTGCTCTGGCTGCCATCACATAGCCTTTCTTGATCTGAAGGGATGGAAGCAGCAGGTGAGGCTCAGATTGTGTCATGCCTGTTACAGTCAAGATGATGAAGGGCCACGGGTGAAAATCATCAGGAGAAAATTAGAGGTGTCGCTTCAGGAGTGAACTCGTTTATGCAGATGGCTCCTGATAGAGCTTCTCAATGCCGTATTCACTTGTTTCACATACAAAATAATCAACACATTGTTAACCTTTATTCGGCTTCAGAGTAAGCTAATACCACAGGATTACAGAATATTCTGAGGTGAAACGGACCCACAAGGATCACTGAGTCCAACTCTTAAGTGAATGGCCCATATGGGGGTCAAACCTACAGCCTTGGCATTGTCAGCACAGTGCTATAACCTACCTAATTCTGGCCCCAGTATGGAGTTATCTCAAGTTTTCCTTATTTTTATTTTTATTTTCTACCTGGCCCCCTAAATTTCCAGTGCAGACACTGACTGGGAAATTTAGAAACAAATTCTTAAGTACTTCTTATTCCCAACAAGCAAGGTGCAGCCTGGAACACAGGACAATTGAAACTCTCTAGGATTTATAATATTGCTCATTTTCTCCTGGGTTTTTTGGAAGAATTCTCCTTTAGTGTCCAGAAATGGAGGCAGATTGTGTCATGCTGTGCATTAAAGCTCCTCAGTGATAATCAGCACCTAGCATAGGGTATGAATCCATGTAGTACCCACAAAATACACTGGTAGAGGAACAATATTTTTACAGTTTCCCCAAAGCTCTGAAACTACTGGAAAGAAGCTACCTGCCAGAGAAACTTTCAGTAATCCTTCCCAAGGACTCTTCCTGGCTCTTGGGCAATGGCCCACCCAGCAAAAATGCAGATTAAATTGCCCCATGAATTTCTGAGGCTTTGCAATGACCTCAGGCAGAATTTGTGGTGCTGCCCTGTTGTCAGTAACTGGGTTGGAGATTTTTAATATTGGCTGAGATATCTCCTGCCTCCACTGTGACTGAGTTCTTTTTAAGCCCACATCTATTTCTCCTTAAAAATGGGTAGATTATGTCTCAATGTGAAGAAAAGTATTGCTCTCCAAGCAAACCTAGCAATACAGAAAGATAAACTTGAAAACAACAGCCCTTGCTGAGGTGGCAGGAGGCTGAAATCACTCGTGTTGTGTAGTACTTTGAGATTCCCAGAATGGAAGACACGGCTGAAATGCACATTACTGTCTCAGGGACAAAAAAAGGAGAGATCAGATGAAATAATGATAAGAAAAGGCAAAATAAATGAGTTACTCGCCTCCCTGAGGGCAGGCTGTGCCGGTTTTATGGATGTGAGAACCTATTCTTGGCCTTGCACAGGCATCTGTGAAAAATGTGCCACTGTTTTATCCCTCCCTGTACCCTGCCAGAAGGAGCGAGCACGGCGGGAATCGCGCGCTTGACGCGTCCTGCAGGAAACGCGAGGGACTGACCACGTCCTTCTGGAGGGCTCCACGTACACCACAGCTGACTAAAGGACCAGCAAGGTCAGAGACTACCTTGGATGCAGTCCTAGAAAACCATCCAGGCGCACTAAATAAAACAGAAGCCAGTAGGCATCTGGGGAGAAGTGATCTTAATGCGTTCGGATCAGAGATGTCGCCAGCAGAAGGCTCAAGCAGCAAAGCTCGGGGCATAAAGACCATGGGAAACTTTACCTTAAACAGAGTTCCTTACCTGTGAGGAAATAAAAGCAGATGCTGGAAATATCGTATTATTCCATATTACTAAGTGCTTTCCTTTAGAAGTCCCAGACATGAGAGAAGAGGCTGTTGTAGGAAGAAGCCAGAAAAAATGGATATTCAGGCACTTTACTGGTTAGCACAGAGCTGCAGAAGATCTGAACACTCCATGGAGAAAAATTATTTTAAAGCTATCAGCAAAACATACTGTCGGCATCTTCTCCAGGATGAGAAGGTTCACACCAGGCAGTGCCTCTACTCTGAGTTCAGAGTGCACAGAAATGTTACCCTTCAGTCCCTATAAATAACTCTTTTTCTTTTTGGCAAGACCAGGGGAAATTTTAAGGACTTGTATTCTTCAAGGGACACCATATGGTGGTTTTGGCTCCAAAAGAAGTGCAGAATGTAATTTTTGGGGCCCAAAAGGCACCTTAATTAGCTATAGTCATCCAGGAGTGGAACATACTATTGAACTCAACTGATGAGCTACAAAGACCAAATGATGCTGGTGTTAACAAATTATGCTGTCTATTGAGGAAATTGAATTCTTGTGTCAGCCTAGCCTTTGTGGGTTAAACTATTCCCCAGCCACAGCAGCTGAAAACATTGAATGAAGTTGACATAGTTCCAATCTAAAACCTATGAATCCTGAAGCTGTGCCTGTTTCAAAATATTCCTTGATTTTTGAGATTTATGGCATGAATATTCAGAAATTCCATGAAGTTAAGGCACTGTTTTTTCCCCCTAAAAATCACTAGTTCTTTCCTTCTCTGCATGGAACAATTTGTAATTTTTTCCCTTTGAAAACATTGTAATATGTCGCTGGATCTCTGTCCTGGTTTTAGCCAGAGTAAGTTAATTTCTTCTCAGTAGCTGTATCTCAGTAAAAGATTTTCCTTAAAAGACTTCAAGAGAGCAAAACAGAGTTTTAAAACAGGTTTTAAAGCTGGCTTCTCCTCCTGTAGCCCAGACTGATCTACTTCCAGGGTGGAATGAACTGAGAGAAGCAATTAAGGGTGATAAAATCAAGTTAATTCTGATGAAACCCAAATGTTAAACACTGCAATGAAAGTAAATGCTGCTTATCTGTCTGTTGAGGGGGGCAGTGAGAAGTTGAGCAGAAAACTATAAAACATGTAAGAAAATGGACAAGTGAGTTGTCCACTCTCAATGAATCATGTGAACAAATCAATGGCCACCAGGACTTCAGGTTGGCCACCATGAAATTAATTTTGTAGCAGCAGCAAGGACTCAAACACAAAACTGATGAGTGTTGGGATTAGGCTGTCAGTGGCATGAGAGAACAAGGGAATGCTTTAGCTGTGGAGCCTCATGGTCTGTGATCCACAGGGAAGTGTTGTGGTTCCAGGGGGTTGGAAGTAGATAATTTTTAAGGTCCTTTCCAATGCAAAACATTCTGTAATTCCTCTCCCTGAAGAAAAAAAGTGGATTTCTTACATGAGCAAGCTCAAGACGTTGCATGAAGAGAAAGTCACTGGTCCCATGGATGTGGGAAATATTAAAACCTGTTTTTTTGGGAAACTGCATCTCACCCTGTCTGTAGAGGATTATGCTAAAATTGTAGTTTGAATTCAACCCTACTGGATGTCAGACAGAAAGATTTTCTTAATGCCCTGCAGAAGGGAGCAGGAGGGAAATCACGCTTTGATGTCCACAATAGTCAAGACCATTCTCCCAGTGGAACCAGTCTTCATCTCTTTACCTGGGAATCCACCCATTTTCACCCAAGCTTGTGAGAATTTAATATTTTCCTTCTGTCAGATTTCACCTATATTAGCCAGCAGACCCAGAAGTCATGAGTAAGGAACAACTGACAGGCTTAAATTGCAGCATCAGCTAATTAAGTCCAGAACTCATCAGCGCTGAGTTATGACACCCAGAGCTGCAGAGGTTGCCAAGCCAAGGAAGATGCGCTGAGACAGAGCTCGTGTTTGGTAAAAGAAAAGATAAAACAGAAATATGTGTGTAAGTAGTCTGAAGTGCAGGGGAAGATCTGAAAAGAAGATAAATTTGAAGGAGACACATAACTGGGAGGAATGGCTGCTATGCCATGGGACAAGAAAGTCATGGAAATTTTTGTGGGTGTTAAAATTGTCTTTCCCATTTTAAGGGAGTAACCAGTGGTCTGCTCTAACAATAACACACTGAATCCTTCATGTTGTCCACAACCAATTACGCCCAGAACTGGGATCACTTTAATAACAGAGGTGTCAGCTGCCTGCAGACAGCCTGTGATTAGGCTTGGTTCCGTCACACCTACCTAGGAAATGGGCAGCCACTAAACCTGCTGGTCTTGGCTCCTCCCTCAAGATCAGCACCTAGAGAGGTGACTCATCTTCCTCTCTCCCCACACTTGACCCCCTCTCAGATTATGGTGGGATGAATCACCCTATGGAGGTATCATTCAAGCCCTAATAGATATTGAGGAAATCTACTTCATTGTCTCAACAAATGGTACAATTGTCAGTTGGCTTAAAGTATAAATCCAGCCTAGAGCATGTCTTGGTCGCTGCTGTGGCTTCTCTCCCTCTGGGGCATGAGTTTTCTGGGTTTGTGAGATGGGATTTCTCCATCACAGCAGTATTCCAGGTGGCAGGAGCAGCCTCCAATTCAAAGAGAGCCCCATCTCTGCAGAAATAGCACAACTTTATCCAACCCCAGCTGAAAGCTCACTGTCACAAATGATCAAATCTCTTTATATTGACAAGAAATCGTTTGGAACTGCAGGAAAGAAAAAGCTATCAACATTTTCCCTGTGAAAGCCAATGCTTGTTTTTCCAGTGGTTGCTAGTGTGTGTTTACATGGATATCAAACTTTGAGGAATGAAGGAAGACACAGATGTCTTCAGAGACTCATCTTCACCACAATTTGCTTATAATCTGCATGAATAAATTCCATTCAAATGACCTTGAAGAAAATATTAATAATATGATAATGGATCATTTGCATACACTGCTGAATATGTTGTCAATTCAAACAGAAGGGTTTGTCCAGAGCTCTGTCAGCAAACAGAGAAACAGAACAAGTCACTCTGAGAGTAACTCCTACATCAAACCCCCCAGCTGATATCTGAAAATATTGGTCACAAGCTTGGCTTTTTGGTGAGATTTTTTGAGTGCCAGATCACAGGAAGAGGCAATGGGACTTAGGCATTTTAAAAACTTTTTCACACTGTTCAGAGCTTGATTTCACTCTGTTTTCATGTTTTGTCTCCTAATGATTTCTTACATGCTTCAGAATTCCCTAAACATCAGAAAAAAATATTACCTGACTGTAAGAAACAATAAATTCATTTCAGTTGTGCATTCCTTAAAATCCACTTAAATTTGAACCTAATTTTATCATGAATGAGTTATACACAAAGAACAAAACACAAAACCAGCCTTGCCCACACAATTTTAGGTATTTTTACTGTGCTGTACCTTTCCCTGAAATAGATCTCTGATAATTTCTTTCAGATGATTTAGAAACTTGAAAATTTCATGTCAAGTTGAAAAAAAATCCATTCTGTGGACTTATCATTTTCATCTCCCTTCGTGATGTAACTTTCCCCATGGTGATCACATTTATTATGGGCATGGAAAGGACAGTCTCACACATGAAATATGTGCTTTGTGTGCTAAAAGGGCTCATTCTTCAAAGCTGAGAAAAATTTTGAGAGAAATTGATATAAGTGTAGAGAGGAAATTGTGAATGAAAATTGAGAGTCTTTTAGGAATAATTTATTAGATGGCCCAAAGCCAAGCATCTGCAATCAAGACAGGATAGCTTTGACTAAAAAGCCATTAGAATTTCCTGATAAAGTGAAAGCCTCAAGTAGAAGTATCTATATATAGGCCTGTTATCTCTGTTGGGCATTTATTATGGCTATTTTCATGCAGATAAAAAAATGCATTTATTTATTTTTCTCTATAGAATCAGAGAATGGTTTGGGTTGGGAAAAAACCTCTAAGATCATTGCAACTGTTAACCTAACATTGTTGTCTTCACCACTAAACTGGGTCCTCAAGTACTACATTCATATGTTTTTTGAACACTTCCAGAGACTATGATTTCACCACTTCCCTGGGCAGCCTGTTCCAATGCTTGACCCCTCTTCCAGTGAAGAAACTTTTCCGAAAATCCAACTGAACCTCCCTTGGTGCAACTTGAGGCCATTTCCTCTTGTCCTATCACTTGGTACCTGGGCCTTTTTTATCAGTTTGCTCAAAGTCTCAGCAAACCTGGCTCTGAACCCTTCCTATGATGGGGCATCCCCAGTTTCTCCAGGCAGCCTGGTCCAGTGTCTCACCACGTTGCATTGTCCAAATTTTCATCCACCAGTATCCCCACATTCTTCTCAGGGCTGCTCTCAATCCATTCATCCCCCAGTCTTTATTGACAATACAAGTGCAGTACCTTGCATTTGACTTTTTATGCACTTTTAAAAAATTTTTTACTTTACTTGGTATTTCTTAGAAATCCCTGATGGGAGGACAAACAGAAAAGGATGAAGTTTAAGAAAGAATAAGTAAGTTAGGAAAATCGCAAACTGTCAAAAAATTGAGATAAGAATGAAGCCAAGATTGTGAAAGGCCAAAAATTTAACCGTCTCCAAGTAATGACATTATGGAATATCCTGAGTTGGAAGTGACCAACAAGGGCCACCAAAATCCAACTCCTGACCCTGCACAAGACACCCCCAACAGTCCCACCATGAGCCAACACTATCCAAACACTTCTTGAACTCTGTCGGACTTGGAGCTGTGAACTCTCTCTTCCCTGGAGAGCTGTTCCAGTGCCTGACCACTCTCTGGGTGCAAAACCTTTTCCTGATATCCAGCCTAAACCTCCCCTGACACAACTTCAGGCCATTCCCCTGAGTCCTGTCACTGTCACCAGAGAAAAGATCAGTGTCCCCCTCATGAGGATGTTGAAGACCACAAGGAGGTCTCCCCTCAGTCTTGTCTTCTTCAAACTGAACAACCCAAGTGACCTCAGCTGCTCCTGAAGCCTTGAATAAACATTTTCTATTCTGTTTTAGGACATCTCAAAACTTGCTGAAATTTTCAGCCTTGGCAAGGTTAATTTTCCACACACCTGGGGATCCCAGAGACCTTTCCAAAGGCAATTAGGGCAGGAGTCAGTAGGGGTTATGGCCGCAGCAATGGGTGATGGGGATGGAGAAGTCCTTTAGGACAACCTGGGCACATTTCAGCAGCTTCATCCAGCCAAAAGCCAAGAACAGGGAGCACAGGCTGCGCTCACGGAACAGAATGTGAATTTCGAGCTCACAGGGGTTGCAAACAGGAATTTTGGAGCTGGATGGCAACCAGCCATGACCTCCCAACACAACATTGTGGCAAGAGCAGCCTTTGGCTGGCTGACCAAGAGAAGTGAGTGGGAGTGAAAAACAATTCTCTATTTACAGAGAGAGTTGGTCAAGCTGGTATTGCTGAATTTGTGTCACTTTGTGGCTGATCTTTTTCAAAAGGTCACTGGAGGTTCTGGAAAATACTGCACTAGAAGTTAAGATGAAGAGAAAGTTTCCTTATCAAATGAGACATAAAGAGGTCATGCTGTTTATTGAAAAAATAATAAAAGAAGAAAAGCAGTGCCTAGGTTGTGGCACAGAGCTACCTGCACCAGAGGAAATTGTGGCTGTTGAAGCTTCTCAGTCTACCAGAGAAAGGCAAAACAAATACCACAAGCAGAAAACTGAAGGCAGAAAAATCCAAATTAGAGGAAAGACACACATTATTAACGGAGATTAATCACTGAAACAAACTATCCAGGGAGGAGAACAGAATCTCATCTCCTGATGTTTTCAGGGCAAATGTATTTGCTTTCTCAGGCAGGATGCTTTCAGTAAACATATGTTATTGATCTTGATACAGGAAGAACCAATAGAATTTAAGAAAGCGTTCAAAAATATGACTTAATGACCCTTATTCTCTTATCTCTTCTCCTAAAGATTTTATGAGTCTATGAATTGTACCTAATTAGCAATATTTAGTCATTACAGAGATAATGAGAACACCCTGGTTACATCAGAACCAAGATCATTTGCATAAAACACCTCCAAACAAGCACAAAAGTCTGCCAGACAAAAATTTACTATCAATTGAAAATGGGAGGAGTGAAAATACCCTTTTTCTCTGCCCCATTGGTCTTTATTCTCATTTTGTCTCAGGGAATTTGTTCTGGCCTGGAGATCTTTGGTCTGGGTGTTTCCATCCCTGTCATTTTGCTTGCAAACCTTTTTAAAAAATTGATATTGTCTCAAAATGTACAGTCTCCCCAGCTTGCTGTTTCTTGCAGAGGCTGAATGCAATGCCTGAGTTCCTCTTCAGTCTCAGTGTTCAACATAGATTAAAAACACCACTTAGGAGATGTCCCATATGGCCACCCAAAAGTAGTGGATATTCAGATGACTAAAGGAAGAGAGTCATAGATTGGTATTTGATAAGGGAACGAATATTAAGGGCTGTCATATAATGCCTGTGCAGGAGTTGGTTTATGTTAACATGATCTCAGAGAGAATTACACAGTCCAAAATTATAGCATCACTGTGTTATTATTATTATGACATTATTAAAAAATGCCAGAATTAGCATTTTAAGCCACTTTCTTCCCTTAACTAGCTAATCTTCACCCAGAACAATGCCCTGTAAGAAAATATAATGCAAAGTCTATCAGGCTGGAAACAGAATGATTCTGGGGGCTGGAACATTAATTAGGAGTACCAGGATTCTGATTTATTCTATTCCCATTCATGAACACAGCTTGGGTCCTCTTTTACTGATCTGGTTTCTGTTGTTTACCTGCTTTTCTTTGGCTTGTTAGTAAAGCATCCAGGATTCCCAAGCAGTCTCCCACCTAAATACTGCCAGACTTTGAATGGGTTCATTTCCAAGCAGAGATGAAAGCAGCACAGTTGTTTCAAAATGGGCATAGGCCAAAACATTCAACGCTCACAGCCAACTGCTCATGAACTGTCTACACACCAAGAGTTATTGGCAGGCAGTGTATGGCAAATGTGCTGCTCTTCAGAAAACTGTGATCTCTTTGTGAGCCACTTTTAAGTAGATAAACGGACCAAATGGCTTGTTATGAATTATACACACCATTTCTATATGCCACCAGATGTGTTTCAGTGTAAAACCACCGGTCTGCAATGATTAGTTATCAAGTTGGAGATGAGGAGAGCTTGGACAGGCATTTTCAGCTTGCTGGCTCTTAAACCCTTGCCAAGCTAAATCAAATTATGCCCAGATATCAAATTGTGCCTAATGAACTCCTGTGTTGATAATGAGCACCTGTATTTCTCACTGCTATGTCCCAGTGATGCAGAAAAGATTGATTGTGAAGAATTGCTGTGTGTGGGCATACAAGTGACCACTGCAATTGCTGCAGTAATTGCTGGCCACCACAATGTCATCGATGGCAAGTCAGATGAGGAAGAGTGGAAAAAGGTTTGTCCCTGTGCTAAATACAGATGTGGATTCACATCATCCCTTGCCATGCTTGGAGGGTATCTTTGCTCTTGTGATGGAACTTCAGCTTTCCCGCACAATACATTTCTGCAATTTTTTCCCTAGATTTGTGTTCTGTAATTCACTTCAAGTTTTACCCCTTCACTCTTGAATTCAGGGAAGTATCCCACAATTTAAGAATATGGATCGAGAGTCACACATACACTGTGAGCTTTTGTCAGCTTCTTCATGGAGCTTTCTCTCTCCAACAAAAAAATCATGGAATTGTTTAGGTTGGATATCTCATCTAAGATCATTGAGTCCAACCTTTCCACCAGCAATTCCAAACCACCCCTAAAGCATGCCCTCAAGTGCCACACAGAGCTTTTAAATCCCTTTGGGGATGGGGACTGTACCACCTCCCCGGGCAGCCTGTTCCAATGCTTGACAAGATTTTCCATGAAGAAAATTTTCTTCCTGTCCAACCTAAACCTCCCCTGGTACAACTGAAGGCTGTTTCCTCTTGTCCTGTCCGTTGTTCCCTGGGAGAAGAAACCAACCCCCAGCCGCTACACCCTTCTGGCTGGGAGTTGTAGAGGCTGAGGTCTCCCTGAGCCTCCTTTTCTCCTTCATCAGACTTGTGCTCCAGCCCCTTTCCCAGCTCTGTTCCCTTCTCTGGCTGTGTTTCAGCACCTCAGTGCTTTTATTGTTGTGATGGGTCCAAAACTGACCCCAGGGCTTGAGGTGTGCCCAGTAGAGAGGGGCAGTCACTGCCCAGGTCCTGCTGACCACACCAATGCTGATCCAAGCCAGGTGCCCTTGGCCTTCCTGCCCACCTGGGCATGTGCTGGCTCATGTTCAACCAAACCAGCACCTCCAGATCCTTCACCACCAGGAACCTTTCCAGCCACAGGAGTCCTTAGATGAGGTTTACTTTAGAGGGGAATAAATTCAAGCAAAATGTATAGAACACCAGAACATACAAAAACCCCATCCTTCCCTCTCTCCAATGCCATAATTTCTGCTTGAATAGCAGGCTGATTGATGCTGGGCTGCTCACCCAGGCTGGAAGGTGAACCTTGTCTTCGTGCTTACGCAGCCTGATTTTAATTTAACGTTTCTCTTTCTCCCTTGTGGGTTCCTCTCCCTGCCCTGGCCTGCGAGTTCACTAGGTTTTATGAGTTATATGCTAATCATCCTGCCAGGGCTGGGCTCATCCATCATCTGGGCTCCAGTGGATGGATGGATGGAGCTGGATATCTGTCCTCCTCACTCCACACCCCACAGCCCCAGCAGGCTGGAGGAACAGGCTGGTGGGTAGGGCTGGACCTGCTGGGAAAAGGAGAGGAGACTGCTTGGTGGAGTAGAATGGGAAATGGGATGCCCATTCCTCTCCATCATCATGGAAGTGGATCTCCACTCTCCACACAACTTTTCCTCAAGACAAAATGATCCTCCAGAAGTCCAGAGTGAGGATGGGGTGTTGGGGAGCTCCAAAACCAGCATCAGTGTCAGTAAACTGTCAGGAACTTGCCTTGCTCATCACAGGGTTTGGGGAGCTGCCAAGGACCCTACAGTAATTCAGGTGAGTTTCTTCCCTGCTAAATGAGTTTACAGTGATGAATAGTGTTTTCTGGGTAATTTAATAATATTAATGGGATCTCATTAGGCTGGCATTCATTAACATTCTCGAAGGTGTATCCCCTGCTGGCAGTCTTTGGGAAGACTGGGATGGAAAAGGAAAGCCAATATCCTAATTCATTCACATCCCTAAATACTTCCAATGAGGCAAAGGTTTTAAAGCACTTTATTGGTTTGGTTTATTTAATTTATGTCGCTCTTTGTGTACTGTGGTTTTATTTCCTACACAGGCAGTAAAACCAATATTGTTTAGCTGAAAATGCCCTCAAGAAAAATGATATTAGAATTAGAAATAGATATCAAATGGCCAGAATTATTATTATAACCATTATGATGCAAGAATCAGATGATGGAAATGCAATAATTTACTCAAAATAATTCTGTCTTCAGAGCTCAAGTAACCTCTCTGTATGAGATTGCTGAGCTGATAGCACTGGTAGATGTCATCTCTGCCACTGCTCCAGCTATTGAAAAGGGACTGGCAGAGAAAAGGCATTCACTGAGTTTGTTTTGATCTCTCAGAATGAGATATTGTCTCTTTGATTTGCATTAAATTACACCTCTCACTCTGTGGAACTCTCATCTCTTTTTTTGCTCTGCAGGACGCATGAAGGTAACAATCACCACCAACAACAACCAGAATAACAGGATCAGGACAAAGAATCATTCCAGAAGTTAATGTGCTGCCGTGGTGCTCCAGGAGATCCATGGTGGCAAACTGAAAGGGGAATTTAGGTTAAAATTTATATTAAAAAAGAAATCTTTCAAAATATGTTTTTGTGCTTTATGTTCTCACTGGCTAGATGAGTGCAGTTAAATTTTCTGAGCAGATGACATTTTTCTGCAGAATTTCTGTTTGGAGACCAGTCCAGGAGATATTAAATTTAACTCATGTACTCCCTGGTATTCTCCTTATCGAATTTCTCCCAAATTTTCCTATTCACATCATTTGTCAATACCTTTAAAGAAACTCTTATTCCCAGAAGCTCATACAGTCAATTGAAAAATGCATCAGTTTTGAGAGAAATTCTTATTTTCAGTAAATGTTTACTTCTCTTTCTGAAAAAAACACTCAAACAACTCATCCTTTATAAAACTGAAATTTCAACTTTGAAATATTTTTAATTCTTATTATGTTGTATGGTGATGAATATAATTTTGGATGGCAAAGACTTAAACAAGCTGTTTCTGTGTTAGAATGCAAAAAAAAAGTGTAGACAAAAGAAGTGATATTTTTAATAAAATGTGTTATTCCATAAAAATACTCCCACATTTTTCATCACAAATTTCAGATAGAATTTTTTTTTAATTTTTTTTTTGGTGCCAGCTGTAGTTTACCTCTGGTACCAGAATGAAATCCCTATCATGATAAAAGCCTCCACATCCTCAGAGCTCATATTTCATGCCATTTTTGCACCAGAAGAGTGAATAATTCAGCAGATTGGAGTAATGAATCATTTTCTCATCCCAAGGTGGCTGCTGCTCACGATGATTAATACTGATTTATATATTACTCATGACAGTCTCAACCAGGTCAGGGCCTCGCTGTGTGACATCCTGGATGGGAGACACTGAATAAACACTTCCTGCCCCAAATTGCTCCCAGTGTAAGGTTTTGTTCTTTTGGGCCTCACCAGTGGGTAACTGACCTTAGTGAGCAGCCAATCTTCACTCACACCAGCCTTGGAAAAGAGTGGGGAAGAGAGAAAAAGGGAGGGAAGAGAGGAAAGGAAAAAGGGAAAAAAGGGAAAAGGAAAAACAGGGAAAACAGGGAAAAAAGGGAAAACAGGGAAAAGGAAAAAGGGAAAAGAAAGGAGAAAGGAAAGAGGAAAGAGGAAAGAGGAAAGAGGAAAGAGGAAAGAGGAAAGAGGAAAGAGGAAAGAGGAAAGAGGAAAGAGGAAAGAGGAAAGAGGAAAGAGGAAAGAGGAAAGAGGAAAGAGGAAAGAGGAAAGAGGAAAGAGGAAAGAGGAAAAGGAAAGGAAAGGAAAGGAAAGGAAAGGAAAGGAAAGGAAAGGAAAGGAAAGGAAAGGAAAGGAAAGGAAAGGAAAGGAAAGGAAAGGAAAGGAAAGGAAAGGAAAGGAAAGGAAAGGAAAGGAAAGGAAAGGAAAGGAAAGGAAAGGAAAGGAAGAAGTAAAAGGGGAAAGGTCATCAGATTGCATAAAAACCTTTCCAGTTTATCCTACCTTTGATAAACACCAGTTGCTTGCTTTTTTTTTTTTCAGCAGCTTTACCTCATGTTGCCTGGAAAAAAACTGGATGATGAGATGTTTTTGTAAACAAGGAACCCAGAAAGAGGCATTTCCAGGCTTCCTGACAGACTTGTTGGGAGTTGCAGTTACATTATTCAGCTCCCCATGCTGGGATGTGTTTAGGCTTTTTGACAGGCTGAAGTCCCTGGCCAGCAAGGAGCAGAGAGATGATACACAGGGTATGCAAAGCTCCATTTCTGTGTCTTTAGTAATCATTTAGAAGAAAAAAAACAATATATTTTCAATATAGCAATGCCACCAGTTATGTGATGGTGTCCCTGCAAAGGTAACAGCTTGCACCCAGAAGGAGAGGTGAGCATTGGACAACTGTGAGACAATCACACAACCATTGCGTCTTCTCAAAATAGCAAAATGGACTGGACCTTCTGATAGCAGGCTCTCTAGACAGTAAAAAAAAGGAAGAAAAAATATTTTAAAAATCATATATTTGCTTGTAAGTGGAGTTTATGGTTTAGGATTTCCCATTTTCTCACAAACATTGAAGAAACCTGTTGCTGTTGTTATTACTATTGCTGTTGTTTCATGATTATTACTAGAAAATAGTTGTGTTAGTATTATTAAATTAAACATTATTATTCTGTCCCAAGCACAGATATAAAAGGGCTATTTACAAACAAAAAGGATAAAAATACAAAAAAAGAGGAAGCCTGTCCCTGTCCCCTGCTTTGGCCCATGACATGGAACTACCCTGCTCTCCCTGGCATCCCTCCAGCCCCTCCAGGTGCTGTTCCCACACTGAAACAGGAGAAAGACGGGGTGATTGGTACCTTTTGAAAAAGTGCTGCTTCCCTTCTGATCCTTACATTGTTCTCAGATTTATCCCTTAATTCATCCTGCCTCACACACAACACCTGGGAGTGCTGTACTCAGTGGTGTGTGATATTTTTTAACCCAGAATCTCATCCCTCTGCCTTCTTTGACAGGTGTTTTTACCCAGTCAGCTATGGAGGAGTAAAAATTAAGCTCATGTAAATTCAAGACAGTGGAGTTTACCCACAATTCTCTTTCCCATCCCTGTCACTCCATAGTGAGGAATGGGATTGCTCTTCAGGAATCCTCTGTGATTTTCTCCCTGAAGGGAAAAATTAACTCAAGGGAGCCTGACTCACACATGCCCAGCTCAGATGTGAAGTGGTATCTGCAGACTGGGATCAAGCCTCACCTATAAATAGGACAGTTTGGCTGTGGAATAAACTCCTCTTATCTGTGGGTGATGCCCCTGTAAAGGCATCACCCTGGAGGAGTAAGATAACTTTATCTGTCCCAAAATATCCAGGAGCTGCAGCTGCAGGGCTACACCAGTGAGGCATCAATACCAGCAGCATCTCCTCCACTGTTTCCTGCTCAAAAAAACATCACTCATTATGTTGTCCTACACCAGGGAGGGACCATCCAGCACTGCAATTTCCTCCAGTCAGTGATTAGAATAACAGGGATATAATTTATTTTCTTAAAAAAAAAAGTAATTCCAGCCTGCACCTTCTGCCAGAGAGCCCAAAAGCAGTGGTGTCAATTCATCCTGATCAATAATTTCTCCCTGAAAAAAAGAAGTGTTGTTCCAAGTTCATGTGCATATTCCAAACTGGGAATGTCCTGTACATTTTAGGAATGGATAAGTCCGAGATTGCCTATTTGTTGCTCTTTATAATCTGTCTCCTTTCTTTGCACTGTTTACAGTGCAAATTTTGCAATTGCAAGGTTAAGATATTTTCTGTTTTTTAAAATTTTGTTTCTCCTAAGTTTCTAGAATCTGATCTTAACTTCTGGGTTTTTTTTTTTGTTTTTTTTTCTGGTGGTGGGTCTCCAGACTCCCTTGTCACTACTTTTCCCCAGGAAAATTAACCCACAGACACATATTTATCCATCATTGCTATGCAAAGGTCCCATAAAAATATTCATCTTCGCCAGCTACATTTCAAATTGAAATCTCATTCTTTCTCCTTGACACTGACAAATAAATGTCCTGTTGTCTGCTCAAATCTGTGCTGCAGACTGCCCCCTTTCAGGGGCTGGAACCAGATGATTTTTAGGGTCCCTTCCTGTCGCAGACATCCTTTTTATGAAAAATCCTTTCTTAGGATTTTTCCTGCTGAAGCTGAGAAGTTTCAGCAACAAGATGTAAACAATGGTTATCTGCTGCTGTGGAATGCAACAGGTCCATCTGGATTGGCCCATCTTGAATGTTTATAATTAATGGCCAATCAAGACCGAGCTCTCTCGGACAGAGTCTGAGACAGCTGCCTTTGTTATCATTCTTTTTTTTCTATTCTTAGCTTAGCTAGCTTCTGGAAACCTTTCCTTCTATTTCTTTTTAGTATAGTTACAATTTAATATATATATAATAAAGTAATAAATCAAGCCTTCTGAACATAGAGTCAACATTCTCGTCTCTTCCCTCAACCAAGAACCCTTGTGACCGCTGTCACACCTTCCAACCCAAACCATTCTATGCTTTTATGATTCTCTGCCTTCCCTCCTCTCCTGAATGATCCAGATTAAAACTCAAACCACAGCAAGCCACCACAGCGTTTTCTTTTGGCTCCTTCCTCGATGCATTTCCTTGACTGCCCTACACGCCCTGAATGCTCATCAGCTCCAGAATAGATTTGTCTCTGTTCCACCCATCCAAATCGTGCCTGGGTTTTGCAGATTCACCCTGGCAAACAACTCTACAACCTCCCCTTTCTGATCCCTCTGCCAAACCAGTGGGCCAAGGTCTTTTACATCTCCCCTGGGCATTTTTTCTCTGCATCCCTCGCAGGTAACATTGGGAAAGTCACTTCCCCAGGCTATTTTTACACATCTCTGTTGACTCCAGCAGTTCCCTGTGTACATAAAGGTACTGTGCATTTTCTTAAACACCGTCTTGCTTCTCACCTCCCTGATCTTCCGCTGCCAAGGTGCAAAACTTTCCTTGTGGACAAGATTCCTCCCTACTGAGTAAACCTGTGCCCTTCTCTGGTGTGAGCATCAGCTTGAGAGCCCAGCAGGCACAGAGCCCTGAGATTCAGAGCAGGATTCATCTCACCACCCCTGCTAAGCCTATCATAGAAACATCTATACCACAGCTCCTTGTCTGGAGGTTCCCTGTACAGTCAGTGGGAAAAAAAAAAAAAGAGACACTCCAGGGTTCAGCTGACCCTCTTTATTTTGGGATGACTATTCCTAATGACAAAAGGCATTGTACACAGCTGTACAATGCTCCACTGCCTGAATTGAGTGGATCTCTCCCAGTTAGCTGAGGGCAGGTGTTTCCTGTGAAGACATCACACTCAGATGAAACCTGTTTATATTACCAAGTGTAAAAAGAATTTGCTGCCGTCAAGTGCACCACATTTTTTTTTTTTATTTTCCACAGTGAGGTGAAAGCATTTAGCTTCCTTGCAGGAACAAGCCACTGGCAAGGTGTAGGCTCTGAATACCAATCCAGAAATAACACTTAAAGAACTGACTGCTTCCTTGGGAATGAAAGTGCAGACGGAAAATTTATGGGCATTCAGCCTGGCCCTTTTATTCAGCATCTACAACCATTTGCACACAGGACATTTTGGGTTAATTAGGTCAGCTCAGATTAGTCACAGCTCTCCTAACGAATGTTTTTAAATAGGTTTCCCTCCTTAGGGCTCTGTGGAATTAGTAAGAGTCTCGTCAAAATACACGGACATAATAGTCTTTTCTGGGCTAGGGCTTTACAAAGTTTATTTAGAGAAAGCTATTTAAAAAATCCAAGTTCTAGTTCAGCTCCCTGTGAGCACGAGGAAATAAATAGCGTCCCTGTAGTGCAAAGATGTGTCCCTGGAAATAAACAAAATAAGGGATACTTGCCATCTCTGCCCTTTGCCTTCAGACCTCCAGACCAGACTGATGGCAGGTTGCCCACAGACTCAATAAAATGTGTCCATTATTGCAGTCTGTAAAGTAGAGCGCTGAGGTCACACTGCCCTGCAGAAAATACTCAGAGAAAAGGAAAAAAAAGGTCTCTTTTTTTTTGTTTTGGTTTTGTTTTTTCCCCCTTTTTTGCTTTATGTGAATGCTGTTTCATGTCACCCATGCCAGCCTAGATCAGCCACCCCTTGTCCCCAGCTGTCCCAACTCAGAAATTTCCTGAACTGATGGAAAAGGTTTTGTGGGATGTTATAGGCCCATGTCTAGTGGTGATCTCTGTGTGTGTTCCCCAGTGCCATGGCCCATAAATCTGGGGTTCCAGCCACCACAAATCCCTTTGGAACCATCTCTAAGAGAACTGCAGTGGTCCCCATGTCCACGGTTGGGCACGGACACAGTCGGGAGCTATGGAATATCTTTCAAACCTGGCTGTAATCAAGCCTGCATCCATCAAATATTCTCAATGAGAATGGTCCTCCTGCCGCTTGAGGTCTTGGAGATGTTTCAGCACGGCCAGGAGTTTGCCAGATGTGCACTAGGGCTGGGTGAGGTTGTCCTCAAGGTACATTCTCTCTGGATGGATATAATGGTGGCCACACCACCTCTGGCTGGCCACGGCTCTGCCCTACCTTGTTGTGCTTTGTCTCACCCCCACAGACACACAGGCTGTGATGGCCGAGGCCATTCCAAGTGTAATTGACGTGTCTCCAAACATCTTGTGTATGTTCTAGAGGAGAAAAAGAGAAGGAATGGGGCTAAAAGTGTGAAACTTTGGACGCTATTTAACCCAGTGCCCATTTCTGTTCCTTCTGACTCCTCTTTTTATCCTGCTAGGGATCCCCCAGATTCCCTTCAGCCTGAGGTAAGAAATCCAGAAACTGTTCCCAGAGCTTTGTCCTTGTCCCTCAGCATTGGCTTGAGACAGATTTGTCCATCTCATCCTCAGGGATGGAAATAGGACATGAGGCTGCTAATGGTTCCTGAGGGAGTGGTTGAGGAGATCATCAAACAATCTTCTCCCCTGGGCCTGCCAGCCCACCCACAGTGGCAAAACACTCTAGGGAAGAAGATCCCTCAGCCTGAGAAGGAATTATCAGTCTTGGCCTCATTGTAGGTCTCTTTCTGATGTTTAACTCCAACCCATATGCTGGTTTCAACCTTTCCAAGGCTTAATATGTTCTGCTCCAGTAGCTGTGATCCTGTGAATATTTTTGTTCCCAAATGGAGAGGAGAAGTGTCCTTCTCCCAAATGCAGCCTGAATTAAAACTGCATCTGATGGAGATGCTAGTAGAGGTGAATAAGAGATAAAGGTGTTGCCTTTACTGGGGAAATCTGAAGTGACTAAAGATGAACAAAGTCAGAAACGCCATTTCTCAGGAGCAAGAGATTCTTGGGATAGGGAGGGGGCAGTGCAAACCCTGAGTGCAGATCTTCCCTGCTGCCTCCCTGTGGATGGACACTTGTGCACAGCATCACTGGGATAAAAAAGCTCCAAGAATTATTTCTGGTAGGACTCTCTCCAGAGCAGAGTAGAAACACTCCCGAGATCATCACTGGGAATGATCCCTCTAGAGACTTATGTTCTGGGATTGCATAGCTGTAATCCCCAATAACCCCTACCAGGAACACTTCAGATCCCCAGTGTTTATCTGAAGGTGATTAATCACACCCCAAACACTCCTGAATCCTGGAAGATAGCTGGATGTGTCCCTCTCTCAAAACATTCCAAGGTTTTGAATGAGAGAGGGGAGTCTACCAAGAATCCTGTCCTCTTCCCCATCCTTGTTCCATCCTCAGTCCATCCTTGAAACAGCACAAGGACAAATATTTGCCTTTAAAGCAGCCTTTAAATGTGGACTCATTGCAGCAGGGAAAGGAGCCCTCTGGAACTAACACTGCTCCCCAATCCACTACACACTTCAGGGGTCATTTTCACAGGAGGGAGCCAATGCATTCAGATACTTCCACTCCTTTGTGCTACAGGTGTGTTCAGTGCGGTAAAACAACATAAAATAAAAAGAGAAAGTAAAATGCATAAATAAAATGCACAGAGATAACACGCTAAGAAGCGTTGTTCCGAAAATATGTGGCATCATTTATGCAGCCCTAAAAATTATGGGCACTATTATTGTGAGCTGAAGTGGTTCCCTGAGTTTGGTTTTACATCTGCCTTGTTTAATGGTGGCTACTCCTATTACCTGCGGGTAATGGTGCTAAAACAGCTTGGGGGGAGTCCTGGGGAGCAGAGGGTGGGGACAAAAGAGGGGTATCTCCAGAGGTGCTGGAGTCTTTGTCACTTTCTAGCAAACAGAAATGCTGGCACTTCTAAAATAAATTTCTGCTTGTGTCACTGGATCATGCACTGACATGAAATTGTACAGGTTTAGGGCAAAGCTGGGTAAAGACAGACAAAATACCACAGTTCAGCAGCTGTGTGTGAATCCCTGGGCAATGGGCACACAGGTGTCCAGGAAAAGACTTTTGGAGCAGCGAGTACCTGAGTGCTGTAGAGCTCACCAGAAATTCCTAAGGGGATCAGGCACTGGATGCATCATTCCAGCTCCTGTTGTGAATCTGACGCTGCCCAGACCCTGTCTCAGACCTTGGGTTCTCAGGGTGGACTGCCACCAGGAATGACAGCTTTGGGACACCGCAGAAAACTGGTTGGAAACATCTCAGGGGTGTATTTGTTAGCTGGGAAATCAGTTTTGGGGTTTTCTACTGTGAAGGCAAAGGTGATGCCTTGAGAAGGCTGACCTAGAACAGAGGCTGGACAGAGTTACAGAATAAAGTCGGGATTTATTAGAAGGCCTCAATGGATGCACCTTGGGCAGCACAAGAGCCCAGCCAGGGCTACACTCAAGATGAACCCAAAATGGTCACAAAATTAATTACTGATCATGAGGTCTCACACTTTTATAAGTTTTGGTCCATTTGCATATTGGGGTTTATTGTACAATTACAGCTCCAGATCATGAAGTCTCATCCTTCTTGTTTTTCCCTCTTTGGTCCACATTGTTTATGATTTTGGTCCTGAAATTTGTAAGGTTGTCCTTGGTTCCAAGCTAGAGCAGGAATTGTTTTGCCACCCTATTCTGTGAAAAGAGCTTACCAAGACTCAATATGAAGCTCAGAATTACACCTGGTAGCACAGAATCTGAAAAAAATGAATGCTAAAAGTTAAAGCATCAAAGGAAGAATGGAAGCAGGGAAGAGGGAAAGTGGAATATATCCTGGTAAGGAAGTAACAGACACCAAATGATCATAATCTGGGTACCTGAGCCCTGATCCTGCCCCTCAGCTTTAGCATCTTCCTCCCTTCTTGCATCAGCAGAAATGAGGGAAGGCTGAAATGACCTTCAGGGTTGCTGGACAGAGAAATCGACATTTTGGGAGAGATCTTTTGTCTCCTGAGATTCCCTCATATTCTCATTCTGAATTTTCCAGCAAGACTTCTGCAAAGGGGAGTTCCTTCATGACTGTCAGTTGTAAAGGGGGTTTTTGAGATGGGGTATGAATGTACCTGACCAATAAAAGACCCTCCAGACACCAACATTTGGATATTTCTGGCAAAGGATGTGATTTGAAGACCTGGAGGGCTTTTACACAATGGAGTGAGGTGTCAGTCACCAAGAGAACAGCCAGAAGAGTTTGAGCCCCTCTTGGATGTGCACTGAATACTCTGAAGTCTCACATCTAGATGAAAGATAGGGAGAAACTCCTAAAAAATATCTTGATACCAAGCTGGAATAAAACTTTGAGCCTGTTGTAAACTGAAAGTCCCTTGAAATGGCTTGGTGACCTTAGAGGTCATTTCCAGCCTCAATGATTCTGATTGTAACATGGGCAGTTTTTGGTGGGGTTTCACAGGGAGTGGTACTGTCAGAAAAACAGTTTGGGAGCCTATTTTAAGTGATGGAATAAAGTGATGAAGACAAGACAAGAGGACTGGTGGGGATAGCAAGTGGTCCATGAGAGACACTTGGGAAAAAAGATTTACACTAAATGGAACTGCTACAACCTCCTCTGAAAACTGGGTGTTTCTTGACTTTGAGAAAAAAAACCTCTCTCTTCCAGTCTGCTCCCACTTCTACTTGATTATTGATCACCCCTGGGGAGTTTGGGAAGTCCTCTGAATACCTGCACCTCAGGCAGAGAATTTCAGAGCTTTGCATGTTATAGAAAAGTGACAGGAGGGGTGTGAAAATGAGCCACACATGCTGTTTTCATGGCTGAGACTTGATGTGCCTTGGATTCAGAAGCAGCCCCGATTAATACTCATCCTGCACTCACCAAATTAAATCAGGCTGCTTAAAATTAAAAATACATATTTATTTTAGCCATCCTGGGTATTCTGAATGAACTGAAAAGGAAAAAGGACAGAATATTACAAATGAGACAATTAAGCAAAGCGAGCAGAAGAAATTGTATAAATTACAGTCCTGTGATGAACACAGGGCTTTGATGCAAGGGAGGGGAGCTGGCAATGATTCCAGAGATGGAGAGTGGTGGGGATGGGTGGTGGGGAAGGACTGAAAGTAGAAAGTAAAAAAAAAAAAATTAACTCAGAGAAAATCCATTAGAATTGATTTAGGGAGGTAATCAAGGGGAAAGAGTCTCAAGCAGGCAGGATGGAGTGTTAATGGTAATGCATGAATGCTGTGGTGCTCAGGGCCTCACACGGCTCCTTCAGCTGCAAAACTGAACTTCTGAGAGAGCCTGGATCCATCCCTGGCACCTCCTGACCTGGCTAGATTCCCAGCACCTGCCAGGTGAGATGAAGCTCCTGGGTGTGAAAAAGGATTAGATCAGAGCTGAAGGCTCTTCCCTTGGACAATGCTCGGGATGGAACCAGGAGCAAATGGAAAGGGAAGGAGGGAGGGAGGGTGGTTGCTGCAGTCAGAGGGAAGCCAATGGGAGAAGAGAGAACTCCCAGAGCAGCATCTTGCCAAATTTTGATGGGTTTGGAACAAGTAATATTCCCAAAAACTCTAGGAGAAAAGGACAAAGTTGGCCATGGATATTATTCACAGCTTGTTGGAAACTAGAGATGCTCAGCATATTGCAGAATCTGGTCCCATACAGGTGAACTCCTCCTGAATGCAGAGCAAGCAAGATTTTCTGGTGAATACACTGAAAATGTTTCCAGAGCACACCAATTTTCCTGATGTGAAGAGGATCCTGGTTAACGTGGCAGGGACACCTCCCACTAGACCAGGTTATTTCAAGACCCATCCAAGCTAGCCTTGAACACTTCCAGCCACAGCTTCTCTGTGCCAGGGCCTCACCACCCTCACAGGGAAGAATTTGATTTCCATTGTATATGTGTGGTTGTGCAATTTCTATGCATGCTTAAAATATATGGTCTACATTTCTTTTCTCGAACAATTCAGCGCAGTAATATTTTGGTCACAACCAAATCAAATCTCTTTGGGATTAGTTTTTCAAAGGGAAAAATAATTTCCATGCAGAGGCTTGGGCTGTCAGTGGAGGAGATTTAGAGACTGTTGAGTGAGGCATGAGCTGGATTAAAGCAGTGAATGGGCCTCCCATACTGATTTTTACTTCATCCACCTGTCAAGCAGGCATTTTCACCTTTCACAAGTCCTATTGTAGCTACAAAATCCTAAAATCACATTTTCCACTGCACCCAATGGCTGCCCCATCCCTGGAAGTGTTCAAAGCCGGCTTGGACAGGGCTTGGAGAAGCATGGTCTAGTGGAAGGTGTGCCTACCCATGGCAAAAAATTTGAAATCTGATGGTCTTAAAGGTCTCTTCCAACCCCAACCATTCTGTGATTCAAAGAAATAGTCCTACAGAAACCCTTTTAAATCCTCCCTATGAGTGTTTTGTGTTTGATTTTTTATTTTTTTAAAAATCTTGTGGATCACTGCCTTGGGCAGTAGATTTGATTGACTCTGTGCTCCTTCAGTGTCTCTTGGCAGGTGTTTCTTTCCAGAACTCTTGTCTGTAGGTCTGAGATCTGAGATCTGCTTGATCACTGAATACCAGTGCACTCAAATGCAGCATTCACTTTCCTTGAGAGC
This sequence comes from Camarhynchus parvulus, assembly GCF_901933205.1. NCBI lineage: Eukaryota > Metazoa > Chordata > Aves > Passeriformes > Thraupidae > Camarhynchus > Camarhynchus parvulus. The sequence continues at coordinate 149,249,041 of NC_044572.1, read as the reverse complement.
TTCCTGCAAACTCCAGTTTAGCTGTGTACTGCAGAATTATATATCTAAATACATCCATAACTACTATATAAATGGAAAGTGGTTATTATTAAGGGGAGAAAAGAATTGCTGTATCCATCTAAATAATATGCTGGTAACTGTCAAAGAGCAAATGCACTTTCTGCTAACAGGGTTTTTCTAATTCTAAGAGGAAGAATAACAGGGCTGGAGGCTGGAAGACATTTAGCAGCAAATATGAAAATAGGTTTGTTTGTTCCCCTCCTTTGTTCTGCTAAATTCTCGGTGCTTTGCTGCCTGCCTGTTTTCCAAAGCTCCAAAGCACTTTCACCCTGCAGCAAGCTCTGAAAGCAATTTCACATGGCCAGCAGAGCTGAAGGAGGGAGTGAAGGGGAAACAGATTGACTTTTCAATCCAAGAAAATGGAACAGGGCATGGTGAGAGACCTGAGAGACAGGCAAGTGTCATGAACCAAGACAGCAGCCACAGGTCTGCATCTCATGAGGCCTAGCTTTCCCTCCCTTTAGCTGCTTTGTGCTTAAATATATATATATATATACATATATATATGTTTATTTGGACATTTGAGTGTCTTCTGGGGACAAATACTTTGTGAAAGAACCATTTTCCCATTCCAGATCCTTCCACTGAGTCCAGGTCTGAATCCTCAGCACGAGAAAGGTGTGGACTCGTTAGAGCAGGTCCAGAAGAGGCCATGAAGATGATCAGAGGTTTGGAGCTCCTCTGCTCTGAAGCCAGGCTGGGAGAACTGGGGATATTCACCTGGATAACAGAAGGCTTCAGGGTGACCTCAGAGCCCTTTCCAGTGCTTAAAGGAGCTCCAGAAGTGCTGGAGAGGGACTTGGGGCAAGGGGTAAAGTGGCAGGATAGGCGGCAACAGTTTTAAACTGAAGGAGAACAGGTTTAGATTAGATATTAGAAAGAAATTCTTCCCTGTAAGGGTGGTGAGGCCCTGGCACAGGTTTCCCTGAGAAGTTTTGGATGCTCCCCCATATCCCTGGGAGGGTCAGGTTGGATGGAGCTCTGAGCATTCTGATCTAGGGAATGGCATCCTGCCTCTGGGATTTGAAATAAATGATCTTCAAGATGCCTCCTGACCCAAACCATCCCATGATTTTATAATTCTATGGCAAGGGAATTGTATTTGATGCAATCAGGTGGGTTTCTGTTCACCTTACATGCCAACAGAAGGTAGAGGTTTTCCACACTGCTCTGTCTTCATCAGCTGAAAGCCACACAAGAAACCAGCTGAGACTTAAACTCTGCTCAAGCAGATGAATGACAATGTTTTCTTCAGGGTCTGCATTGCATTACACACTTCTATTTTTATATCAATTTTTTTTTCTGTTCAGAAAAATACATGGTGTTCATCAAAAGGGAGTTTTTACAATTTTAAATATTTTTTTGCTTTTTTTTTTTTGGTTGCTTTGGTGGAGTGTTCAGGAAGGAAAGGGAAGCAGGACTGCAGTGGAGTGATGTGTGTTTACAGATTGAGGCAGATAAAAGGTACTGTCAATCATTTTGCTTCATGAGCAACAGAAGGCTGAATGAGAGCTCAGGAGAATTTATGGGTGTTCTCTGTGATTAAATTGCCAGAGCTACGTAAGAGCACTAAAATGAAACAACAAGAATGAGAAGGCACTACAGAGATGTCCTGCTCAAATCCAGACATGGTCTAACACAAGTGGTCAGTGTTGCACCTCATCTGACACCCCCTGACCCTTCTTAGGCTGTTCTGTCCCCCTCACCACCTCTTCTTCCCCGTGTTTCAGCATCTCCCTGCTCTTTCAGGTGGGGATATCCCAAAGGTGAAGAGTAAAAGGAGATAATCAAATGTGACATCCTCTGACATATGTGGGATTTATAGGGATGTCCAGTTTATATGGAAAAGAGAAGTTCTGTGGGAGAACTGAGGTGCTGGGATGTGAGGACCTGCAAGGTCCCAGATGGTGATGATGCTCATATTTGGGATATGGAGGATTCACAAGATGTTGATATCTGTCACTACAATGCAGCCATTGAGAAGGGTTGTGGCTGAAGAATATTTTAAACTTTTGGACATATTAGACCAATCTGAGGTCAGCCACCAGGAGATGCCAGGGGGAGACAGCCTGTGTTACTGTTTTGGACAGAAAGGTCAACATTCTTCTCATTTAACTTCAGATTTCTGTACTACAGATTTCCTTCCTCTCAGTTCAACACTGAGAATCCCAACAACCACTGGAGAGATACAAATATTTCTCAGTGCTTTTCACCACATCCTTCGGGAGATCCTGAAGAGCCGTGATCCAAAAGTACCTGTTAATTCCCATTAACTACAAAAAGAATTTTCATCAGTGGCTCAGATGCAGAAGTGTCTCTTGTAGCTGTATAAAGCCAGGCAAGATCAATCCCATCTCAGGAGACATTTGATGAAAGAGAAACTCTTGAAGCAGCTACACAGGGATGGCAATTAGAGGGGCAGATGACACCAGCAGGGCCATGAACTGGTGGGAATCCCCAACCAGCTGGAGGATAAGGAGAATCCCTCACAAGTGCCATAGGAAGGGTAGAAGATACCAAGCATGGAAATTAAAAGAGAAAAAGGAGAGTCCATGGTGAGTAAAGGGAAAATGGAGTGCTGATCTTAGCTTTGGCTTGGGAAAAGCCATTGGAGATTTCTGAATGAGCAATTCCAGTGCTTGGGGCAGGCACTGGAATCCAGATTAGCAGGGTGGAATTGGCAGAGGGGAGATCCATACCTTGAAAGCAAATGCCCAGGGAGGTTGAAGATGAGTGGTGACAAATGAAGTAACTTATTCTTTTGATAAAATAAATAAAATAAAGCCTTCCAATCCATTATCACAAATGGTGAAATAAGTAAATAAATAAAAGTGGGGTCAGCTCCACATCATTTTTGTGTTCAGTAGCTCACCTTTGAAAATCACTGATACCACGGAAGAGGGACAAACTCTGGAATAATGGCTGGACTTGGGCAAGGACAAGGCAGAAATACCTCCACAAACATAAGCTGGATTTTTCAAATTTTATCAGAACAGCTTTGTTGAAATGGTCCCTAATGTGGGTGTCATCAGTTGTGTCCCATCTCTGGGGCTGTTCAAGGCCAGGCTGGGTGGGGCATTGACCAACCAGGTCTAGTGGAAAATGTCCCTGCCCATGGTAGGAGGAACAAGAAGATGTCTACCTTCCTTTCCAGTACAAACTATCCCGTGAGTCTATGATTCTATTTTAAATAGTTTGGGGAGACAATTTCCAACAGTGCTCTTGTCATTGATGACCTTCTTCAAGAGCAAAATTATAAGAATCCACTCATTGACTGTGGCACCAATTACCTCTGTAGTATCAGCTTAAATTTATCAAAAATCACCTGCCTCAGTTTCCAGTTGCTAAGCAGGTGTAAAACTTGTCCTTTGTCCTGCTTGCTCAGACTAGAAATGTTCTGGGTTACTTTAGGATGTACAGAAGTACAATCCTGACCTCTTCTGAGGTCCTGGAAGCACCTTATTATAGCCAACAACCACAATTCCTTGCAATTTTACTAAAAAGACTTTTCCTCCTTCTGCCTGTCTCCATATCCATATGCATGAATATTAATCCTGCTGAAAGAAAAGGGAGGGAAAAGAAAAAGGCAGAGAGAGGGGTGGTAAAAATTCAGTACATCAAAATGACTCTTGTTGATTTACAGCGGGTAATTATCATTCTTCACACATGGCTGGTCCCCTGTTGTGGGAAAGCAGAGCAGGTGGAGCAGTGCTTGTCCAAAATCCTTCCTCCACCTGCAAACTCCCCACATTGTAGCAGAGAGGAATTGTCAGGACCAGACAGAAGGGACAGGTGGGAAAAATAGATGGAGGTAGCTGTGCAAAGACACCTGGAAAAGTTGGGTTAGCCCATACTTGAAATCTTCCTAAACACTCACTTTTGCATTTAATGCGCCATGGCAATGGTTCTGTCTTGTAACTGAGGGGGTAAAAAAAAAATAGCAGTAAAATTAAAGGCCGTAAAGTAGTATGAAATGATAATTGGAATTATTCAGGTAATGGATTAAAACTACTCCAAGTACTCAGATCTAAATCTGAATGGTGAGGGAGGGGGAAGAGGGCAGTAAACTAATAGAACTTGGAATTGATTTTCAAAGAATAAAAAAAATTATTACTGGTAAAATTTACAAGCGCCGTAGATCACACTCGCTGCTGCCTTGTTTGTAACAGAAATATCCAATTCCAAAATGAATTGGTCTCTGCTCAAACTAACTCTTGCTGATGGTGGCAAGCTGTTAATTAAATGACACTTTTGCACTGTTCGTTTTGAAAGTCTATGGAAAGATAACCCAAGGTTCTCAGTTTCAGAAATGAGGGGGAGAGGGGAGGAAGCACAGACTTTTAAAGATTTCATGGGTAGGGAAAAAACCAAAATATCCCTTCAGGGATGTGCTTACCAGGACAGGATTTTATCACATAAACTCTCCATGGCAGGATTTTAGCACAGAGCTTGAGATTTGCTCAGGCTATGTGGTTGTGGATGTCTGCGGAATTGAGACTGAACATGTCAAAGCAAGTTGACTCTATAATTAATGAAGAGATATAGGCACTTTTAAGCAGTGAGTCACCTGACCTTTTTTATAAATTTGTTTCATGATCCAATGAATCATGTCCTAAATTCCACTGTCTGTGTTGACTAGTTGTCCATTTACTGACTCAATTTATTCTCCATTCGTTTTGACAAATATGTTTATTTAATCAGATGTACTCCAAGCCAGGAAATGTAAGAAATTACCTCTTTATGACTCCCATTTCATGCTCTTAGCCTAACTGTTCATGAGATCCAGCTGTCACGGACAGGGGAGTGGGGCTGATGGACAGGCTGATCCACTGGAACAGGTCTGACAAACCTCTTTAAATTATGTTTATGACTAATTAGCTCAAATTCTGAATAACAAGGTCTAGGGGAAGGTTCCCTGCCTATGGTAGGGAGGTTGGAATGGAGTGATATCTAAAGTTTGTTCCAACCCAAATCATTCAATGATTTTGTGATTCACCACCAAGTCATCTACATTTAGAATCTGGAGATCTGATATTGTGCCAATGAAGAGACAATTCCAGCTCCGTAGAGAAGCAGAGAAAAGGGTCCCAGTTTCCATTTCCACAACTGCTCTCTCTCAATTCAAATACAAACTAGAACTGGGTTCAAAATACCTCAGATACTGTGAACAAAGATATTCCACAGAACACAGAATCATTGTGGAATCGCAGAATCTTCAAGGTTGGAAAAGACCTCCAAGAACATCAAGTCCCACCAATTCCCAACTGTAGCTGCAGGTTCCTGATGGGGTGATCACACATTGACTAAACTATCTCTAAACTCATTTTTCCCAAGGCCATGAGCAGGCAAGGCCACCTATCCTGGGAGGCTTTACTGTAATTAGGATTAGTCTAGTGGGAGTTTTCTGCTTGCTCTCTTTAGCGAGTCTGAGCCCAGGTTTTGGCAGCAGGAACATGCAGGAACATGTGATCTTTCACTCTGTGGAAGAATCCCACATGGGAATCTCCACTTCAGATACTCTGCAAGTTTATTTTGATGTTCAAAATAGAATTATAGAATTATAGAATCATGGAGCCATTTGGATTGGAAGGGACCTTCAAGATCATCTCGTTCCAATCCCCTTCCATGACCAGGAGCAACTTCCACTGGACCAGAACCTGACCCAGCCTGGCCTTGAACACAAGTAGAATTGGAATGACCTTACTGCATTTTCTAATGGTCACAACTCCTCATCCTTCAGATGGCTTCCTCCTTCCCCATCCAAACAGCCAAAAGAGCAGGAGAGCCAGCTCAGAGAAGAAAATTCCTTGGAATGTTAAACTGGGAAAGGAAGAAGGGGACAGTTTCACTCATAAACCTGCCACCCTTATTATTTTATGGCCAGGACCAGTCCAGCCTTTCTGGTGAGAGCCCCATGCACAGAAGTGTGGGGTGAGGAAAATAATAACGCCATAAAATGTGCCACGTTTGAGTGGTGAGCAGCAGGGGATGGATGCAAAAGGGTGAAAGGAATAACCGCATGAAAAATTGCTTTCTTTGACAGAATTATAAAATTATTGGGTGAAGGGAAATTTGCAGATTTAATATGCCAGTTAATGACTTGACATTTGAAACAGTCTCACACAAAGCACCGCTCATGATATTAATTGATATTGTCTGTGAGAGGACTGCTGAGTTTAAATTGGTGGGAGCATAGAAAACAAAGGATAACCTTTATCCAGGCTGGTGTGCACCCACAGAGAGGTCTCAATAAACTTCAGTTTTGGTAAAAAGGACTAATAGTGTCTTTAATTAAGTGTTAAAATCCAAGGGGTTCTTTTGCCCTTTTTTTTCTTTCTTTTTTTTTTTAACCAGATAAAAAAATCAAGATACTGGGAACTTAAAGTAATTCACTGTACACAACATTTGCAATATTTGCCCTCTCTTAGTGACTGAGGAAACAATCAGAACAGAAGACTGGTGGAGATCCCTCAACTCTGGTCCCTTTAGCTCTAGTGACTGGAAGAGATGCCTCACACAAGTACTTGAGATGACAAAAATTCATATTTCACAATTTCCTGAGAAATCACAGGATAACAAAATCTCAGTTTTTGTGATATACAAAATCAACTCCAGACTGGCAACGAGCTCAGCCAACCAGAGACTCCTCAGTGTGGATATCTTCATGTGGCCACAGATAACACAGCGCCCATAGCAAATTTAATTAGTACATCCTAAAAACTCTTCCCTGTGGGAGGGCAGTGACCTTGTGCATGCTGTACCAAAGGAGAAATAGTTCAAAGGAAATAGATCCCCTGTGCAAACACAGCAAGAAGATAAATGAGAGAGAGATGGACAAGCGCCAGACCTCCAAAATCCAAATCCAATGCTTTAATAGGAGCATGTCCTGCTTTGGGATATAAGGTACATGTGAGTCACAAGGAGCTGTCACTTGGATCACAATGTGAATCAATGTCAGATCAATCTGCTTAAAAGCCTTATTAGCAATATGGAAGACAGAGGCTGGAGAATCCTGATGGCTGCTGTGGGTTGGAGACTGGTACAGAAATCAAGACATTGCTCACAAGGGAAGAAACACCAAAATGGGTTTAATTTCTCAGGAATTAAAGACTTGTCAGGAGGCCTGTTAGTGCGGAAGGTCATAGAATTGTAGGATCACAGAACGGTTTGGGTTGGAAGGGACGTTAAAGATAATTTAATTCCAATCCCCTGCCATTGCCACGGACACATTTCACTGTCCCAGGTTGCTCTAAGCTCTGTCCAAGCTGGCCTTGAACATTTCCAGGGATGGGGCAGTCACAGCTGCTCTGGGCAACCTGTGCCAGGGGCTCACCACCCTCACAGGGAAGAATTTATTCCTGATTTCTAATGTAAATCCACCCTCCTTCAGCTTAAGGCCATTTCCCCTTCTCCTGTCACTCCAAGCCCTTGTGTTAAATCCCTCTCCAGACTTTTTGGAGTCCCTTTAGACATTGGAAGGAGCTCCAAGTTCTCCCTGAAGCTTTCTTTTCTCCAGCCCCCTCTCCCAGCTTGCCTCCATAGCAAAGGTGATCAACTCCAGCCCTGTGATCAAATTAGTGGCCTCCTCTGGACTCGTTCCAGGAGGTCCAAATTTTTTGTGCGTTTGTGACGTGCAAAAATGTGAGAAAAACAAGTCCCTGGTGTTCTGCACAAGAGTTACGGGTGAGGTGTTGGGCTCATGTGGAAAAAGATCTGCAGTGAAGAGCCCACCTTGAGAGTCTTTGTAGAACATCCCCAGAACCTCTCTTTGGAGAAGGCAGAGGCAGAAATCCAGGAGAGACTGAGAGACTGAACTGCAGGACGAGTCAGGTAACAGCCTATTTTTTTTCCTCCCAATGACACAGCATTGTAGAAGCCACTGCTATTGCACAAGATGTTCAGTAAAACTCAATAAACCCCTCATTGTAAGCGACCTGAAAAATGCTGATTAGAGACTCAAAAGCAGTGTAATAACTTGTGATGAAAAAGAAAAGTGATAACAACTGGGCTGAATAATGATATCTGAAGTGCTGAGAAGCCATCCAGGAAAAAACGAAGGCATCGATTAAAAGGCCACACACTTTGGGATAGAAAGGGAAAAATAGCAGTGGTATGTGACCCAGTGATAGAGGGAGATGGCTTATGATGTCTAAGAAAAAGTGTACAGTGAGTGTTTCTTTTTATCCCTTTGGAATAACAATAACAGTGGAAAATTAATATCACCTTTGGGTGTCAAAGCCTTTGCAGTTGTTCAGAAACCAAGAGCATTGAAACGCATATCTGCTGACAGAAATACACTGGATTTTTAGGCAGAGTGATCTGCACCCTGAAATTCTGACATGCAGGGGCAAATGGCTGCCTTACATTTGGGGTCAGCTTTTGAGGAACCTTTAAATGTGGGAGAAAATGCAGAAAGCGTGGGAGTGTGGATGTCACATGGCTGATGAAATGAAATTAAACTGATCTGGGGTTGCAAAGCTGCCTTGTGCATTCTTCTGCAGAGGAACAAACCTTCCCAAAGCATTTGATATAGCAGTGATGACAAAATTAGCAGATGGAGGTATTGGTAAAACACATGGCAAATAGATTAAATAGATAATCAATAAAAATTAATCCTCAGTGGGGAAAAGAGGAGTTTTAGAGGGATACAGTGAGGGGGTTTCTTCACCTGATCTACAGAACATGTACACCATCAACAATGGCATTAGTAAAAATGGATAAACAACAGATAAATAATAACAGAATGTTTCAGTGAAATGTTCCATAAAGAAGAGAAGCCCAGCCCTGGAGATTGTTCCCTCCATGTCTGGATAAGACACTGACCATGAACTCCCAATGCAATACTGTGGCAAAAAGACTCAATTCAGTTCTTGCTTTTAGAGTGATGAATATGAATAGTGATTTATTGATGTCTCTTGGTTTTCTCTTGCTTCTCTTTATTTTATTTTTTTTTTATCTTTTGGCACAGGCAAAAAAGGAATTCAGAAAGGAGGAAAGGATGGGTAAAATGCATATGGAATGCTGATGGATTTTTCAAAAGGTTTCACCAGATATCACTAAAACCAGGAAAATGTGAAAATTACAAACAGGTGTGTTTTGTGTTTGTTTAAGGAAAAAAGTTGTTTTTATCTAAAAGCAAACTTTAAAAGAAAATATTGCAAATAGCTCTATTTAGGACTCTGGAAGCAAGAGTGAACTTAATGCCAAGGAAGGCTCTGTAGAAAGTAAATGAGGCACCAAAAGACTTTCTAACTGCTCTATTAGCCCTCTTTCATCTTCTCCATCTATGACACAGCCAACAGAGACACCCTGAGAGTCTCAGAGCAGGGTTTTTAGTGGCTTGCTGGGGGATGCTATCAACTAGCTGTGGTACAAACCATCCAATTTGCACTGAACTCTCCCAGCCCAGTTAATTTCGGCAGTAATGGGACAGGCAGAAGCTTCAGAGAGATTTATCATTTCTTTCCTTCCATCCAGAAAAATACAGGAATGAAGGGCACAGAGCCACTGCCAAGAAGTTGGACGGTTGTCATTTCAAGTGTAATTCACCCAGAGCCACTGCAGAAGCATCAGCCTTGGTGGGCCTGGAGCTGCAGGATTAATGGAGCTGAAGCAGAGCTGTAGCTTTTTGCATGCAATTCAGGAAATGTCTAGACTTTGTGAGAAACCTGCTAAATTAGAGTGGCAGGATTTCGGGAACAGGGAAGCTCTTCTTGCTCTTGGCAAGAGGATCGGCGGGTGGAGGCGGGGGAAGCTGCAGGATTGATGGCTGGGGGGTGTCTGTGTTTGGAGAGTTGGCAGAGGGAGGCATTATCTGACTCAGGAATCCTGTCTAAATAAAAGTGGGGCATGCCCAGGAGGAAAATTTGGGGGCATCTCTTGTGAAAGTAATGGCCCCCATGGCAAAACTGCTGTGGAGCCCTGTAACAGCTGAGGAGGGAGGAAGGAGAACTGTTAAGGCTGATGGATCAGAGAAATCATTTTAAGGTCTTCTTTACACAGGAAAGCATCCTGCTTTATCTTCATTTCTGTTCAGCCTTTCTTCAGGTGACATTTTCTAACAAGCAGAAGAACCAGTCCCCAGAAGCCATGTAGACCAAAGCAGTGGTACAAAAGGCTGCCCTAGGAGATCTGGTGGTGGTTTCTATAAGAGAGCATGTGTAGTAACCTTCCAGGTGAACCTGGACAGGAATTTCTGCTGTTTCAGCCTGTGTTTGTTACTCAAATTCCCTCATTCTTTCCCCTCACCCCAGCTTATTTCCTAGACCTGTGTTATTATCCTGGTTCCTGCATGAACTCCAAATCTTTAGTTTATCAGAACCAATTATGTCAGACAGCTGCTGCTTTCCCAGGACAGAGTGATGGGTCTTGGGAGCAGAGGAGAAGCAGCAGAGGTTATGAGCTGGCAGTAGAAAGGCTCTGGATAGTGTTTCACATGACATTTTCCTCAGGAAGATAAGGAAGCTGTTGAAGATGGAATTGGAACAGCTGGGACTGGCAGAGGGGCGATGCTTGTCATGCTGTGACAGGGAACGTGTGCATCCAAGGGGAACCTGCAGGAACCTGCCAAGATATCCATGCAGGAACAAATCTTGCACAATTCACCCACTCAGCTTTGCCCACAGAGTCCCATCTAGTTTTTGAATCCCTGGAAAGGTCTCTAAATCAGCCATGGTTCTGAGCATCTCAATCCAAAAAATGTGGAGCATTGGCAAAGGCTGATTAGGGGAGAGCAGGGAGAAGAGAGAGGCCGTAGAGCACCTTCCAGTACCTAAAGGATGGAGAGGGACTTTCCACAAGGACATGTAATACAACAAGGAGAGATAGTTTTGAGCTGAAAGAATGGAGATTTAGAATAGATATTAGAAAGAAATGATTTATTATAAGGGTGGTGAAGTCAGAGAGATTGTGGACTCCATGGTCAGAGAGGTTGCGGACTCCATGGAAATGCTCAAGGCCAGGTTGGATGCAACTTGGAGCAACCTGGTCTAGTGGAACTTGTCCCTGCCCATGGCAAGGAGGTGGAATGGGATGATCTTGAAGGTTTCTTCCAACCCAAAACCTTCAGGAATTCAATAAGAATGAAGTGCCAGAAAATTTCCTTCAAGGTGTGGTGGCCATGTGATGCTTGGCCTTCTAACAGTGTGAGATGATGAACCTGAGATGACCCTGTAGTTGCCAGAGCTTCTTTTGTGGGGGTGGGAAAATGAAGTGAGAGGGAAGAGGATGGGAATGGGGGTTTCTGTGGAGCTTAAAAAAGCAGTGAGAGATGTCATCACACCCATTTTGGCTGCTTTGCACAATTTGTGCTCTGGCTGGGGGTGGGAGCCCGGGCAATGCAGAGATTAAAGCTGGTAATCACAGGGAGGAGAACATTTGAGGTCCTGACAGACCCACATAGTCTCATCTACCAGAGAAACTGGTCATTTCCTAAATCTTTTGTAGAAGACACCAGAGAATGGGTCTCTTTATTCATTGCCTGCTCTCATTCTGTCACTGCTCTTTTAATTTTCTTTATCTATAACATTAATAATCTTAAAGGTATTTTTAGTGGGTTCCCTAGGAGATATATCTCTTCCAGTCTATGTGTTTCCTTGAATACCAACAGTTGAATATCCTGATATCATAATTATCTGCTAAAAATGATCTAACTTTTTTTCCCCATAAAGAGTTTCCCACTAAAAATATCCAATAAAATTTGTTTTCTAAATTACCTCCATCCTGTGAAAGTGCCTGTGACAGAAAATAGTTTTTAAAATGTCATTTGTTGCTGCTAAATTTTCAAATTAACTGCAACTTTAATGAGAATTATTGCTCCAGACAATCCCATATGAGATCTTCCAAACTTTTATCTGTTGATATTTGCCAGCTACGATCATCTTTCATAAATCAGAGTGCAGAAGTATTCAGTAGTTTTAAGTGTGAAAGCTCATTTGCTTGTTTGTTTACTAAAAATATGTGAAGAAGAGCCTCTTTTTTTTACTGAACAGGCGTTTATTCAGCAAAGCATTCAAACCTCTGATGTTCTTTGCAGTTTTGTTCATCGAGCCCAGCTTGAGCAACTGCAGATTTTGTCACATTGCTGGTACCTATTTTTGCATCCACCTCCTTGAAGCCCACCCCTCGTTAACACAGCGCTCACAGCTGGGCACACTCACAGCCAGAATCACAGAAGGGTTTGGGTTGGAAGGGATCTGAAAGATCAGCTCATTCCAACCCCTTTCCATGGGCAGGGACACCTTCCACCATCCCAGGTTGCTCCAAGCCCCATCCAATCCAGCCTTGGACACTTCCAGGGATGGAGCAGCCACAGCTTCTCTGGGAAACCTTTGCCAGGGCCTCCCCACCCTCACAGGGAAGAATTTCTTAGTATCTGATCCAAGTCTATGCTTCTTCACTTTAAAGCCATTCCCCCTTCTCTTGTCACTCCATCCCAAGTCCCTCTCCAGCTCTCCTGGAGCCCCTTTAGGCCCTGAAAGGGGCTTTAAGGTCTCTCTGAAGCTTTCTCTTCTCCAGGTTGGACTCCTCCAGCTTTCCCAGCCTGGCTCCATGGCAGATGTACTTTCTTAGGCATCTTTGATCCCATGACAGGACCACAACTCTTCTCCCAAGGCCACACAGATTCTTAATAATCTCATGCATAACATTACCTCAAGGCTTTAGCCTTCTTTTGGTAATCCAAATAAATCCATTTGGGCTTCATTTCACAACCCTTTGCATTGGATTCTTGTTGATTATTGAGATATGGCTTTCCCCTCCAGAGGACACTGTTTATTTTCTCTATTTCACCACTGGACCAATTTTCCTTCTATGGAAATGATGCCTTCCTGGACAGCTCCTTTGATACCCTTTTTTTAATGTGGTGGTTTTTTTTTGGGTTTTTTTGGGTTTTTTTTGTTTTGTTTTGTTTTGTTTTAGTTTTGTTTTGTTTTGTTTTGTTTTTTCGTTGGTTTGGTTTGGTTTGGTTTGGTTTTTTTTGTAATTCTGTATTTAATTAAAAAATAAATTTGATACCAGGGTCATTTGATACCTTTATAAAGCTAAACCTTAATATTGAACTTATACATTTCATCAAATAATGAAATCATAGAATTAGCGAATGTTTGTGTTGGAGGGGATCACAAGCATCATTCAGTTCCAACCTTCCTGCCATGGGCAGTGAACCTTCCACTGGACAATAATCTGTGCCAGAATAACTACAGTTAGTAATTCCAGGGGAAAACTGGAACCCAGAAATATTCTTTCAGTGTACTTGCATGAAAAAAAGTCTATTGCCTCTCATTGCTATTATATTAATTCATTGCATTCAGACTGCAGCAGCATCCAGACACTATATCAACATCCTGCTAAAGGACAAGCCCTTCCCCAAAGAGCTTAATACTGTACCAGTTTTATCATATTGCTGAACATCAATTATACTCCAGCTGCTCTCTCCACAAAGGTAATAACTCTGTTCTTTACAGGCAGGGTCTCAGGCAACTTTCTCATATCTCAAATAAAAAGTCTTTAGAAAACTGATCTGATTCCAGATTATTACAGGACTGGGGAAACACTGACCTTGCACTTTTAAGTATATGGCTTAAAGAGTGTGAAATAACACCCAAACTTGTTGTCCAGGGAGAGAGACTATCTTTGCTCTGCCCTCACCCCCTTTCAACAAAGCTTTTTCCACGTGATATTTCCTGGGCAGGCAAAGACTTTCAGGAGAAGGAAGCAGGAGCAGGTAGCACAGGGGAGATAAGACAGCAGTGATATAAAATGAAGGTACAAGGTGCCCCCAGCCCTGCATAATCAATGCCCTAAATCAGCCAAAACATCCTGCCCAGGTTCAAAAAAAAAAAAAAAAAAAAAAAAAAAAAAAAAAAAAAAAAAAAAAAAAAAAAAAGCAGTTTCATGAGCTGCGTTGTTTGCCTTGTGCTTGGCCAGGGAGAAATTTGACAGTTTGGAGCAGTAGCTCAAACTAACAAGTGTCTGTGTCCTCACTCTGCAGGGGAGGCAACAAGCAGGCAGTGAATTTATGTGCTGGTGAAAAGCACCTTATTATTTTCAGCAGCAAATTCGACTCTGCAGACGAAGAGCTCTCACACTTTGGCTCACAAGCATCAATGCACACTTGCATGTGAGAGTGCAAACATGCCAATATTGAAATATTTGCATAACACCAGAGATAAGCCCCAAGAAGTGCATTTGTAGAAGGAGAGACCATCAAGATCATCTCGTTCCAACCCCTGCCATGGGCAGGGACACTTTCCACTACCCCAGGTTGCTCCAAGCCTGTCCTGGGACATTTCCAGGACTGGGGCAGCTGCAGCTTCTCTGGACAACCTGTGCCAGGGTCTCTCCACCCTCACAGAATTCAAGAATCCAATTTCAGAAGTCAAGAATTTCTTCCTAATACCCGATCTGTAAATGTAAACCTGAACTCTTTTGGATTAAAGCCATTACCTCTTGTCCTGTCATTCTCAAGGCCGTGTACAGTTAAGGGTAAATCCCTGGATAAACATGGAAATCAGTAATGCAAAATCTCAAACAACTGCAATGCAGCTGCCAGGCTGTGGGGAACCACCTTTGTCTAATAGCAATAACCCAACCAATGACTTCCTCAAAAAAGTTGATTTGTTAAAATATGAAATGGTTTCTTTCAAGAAAAGTTATTATTTATTTATCCTAATAACTATTCAGGCTTATTCCTTCAGATGTCTGCAAATTCCAAAACTTGCAAGGATACAAATAAGATGCTCATCTCTGGACAGCAGTGGCTACGTCCTTCAACTCACATAATTAAAGGAAATGCTTATTTTCAGAAGCACAAGGCTCAGATGTGTGGCTCTTTCAGCACAGTCCCACCTGTCAGCTGGCTGTGGTAGCCATCAGACTGTATTGTTTCTGTGGCTCAATCACACAAAACCCCAGTGGATTGGGCTGTGAACACGCTTAAAACCAGTCCCTGCAGCTGAGCTCTTGGGCTCTCTGCTCTGGGACCAGGCCTGCTCAGGGCCCTCTGCTACCTCAGGTTCCTGCAGTGGCGTTGGAGATGCTGGAAGGTGAGTCACTAAAGGAATTGGTAATTCCAAAGTGCACAGATTCCATTGTCTTCACCAGCACTCAACTCATTCAACAACGCCCAAACAGCCAAAAAGGAGTTGGTGGCTGCAGAAGGACATATTAGCATCAATATGTGGCTGTAACTGCTTTTTTTTGCTTTGTTTTGCACCAGAACAGCTTTCCTACATATGGCAGAGCTCATCCCAGTGATTGATCTGCCTCATTTGACTTCCCAGTTCCACAGCTGATGGAGATTTTGGGGAGGAAGTCCATGCAAGCATCAGAGAGAGGCAAATTGGGTTTTCATGGCCCCATGCTACTTTATCCAATTATGCTTCCCCATGCAAGGGCATCCCACTGGGGGCTCACCCTTGGAGTCACTCTTCTTAATGACATTCAATCATTTTGTGCTGAAGACAGTCATTTTCATAGCTGCTTGCATAATAAATTCAGAGTTACATGCTCACTGGTTCTCTAATTACACCCCATTTCTGCAAAACAAAATGATTAAACTGAATTTTCACTGAAAAAAAAATTGTGAGTCAGCACTTTTATTTTACTGATAAAGTTTGGCCATGTTTGGTTGTGTTTGATATTTTCTTCTGCAAATTGAAAGCTTGTATTAAAAGGTTAGAACATAGAAAATGATTGGGCCAGTGGATAATTGTCCATTGAGTTTGTAGGACATTCTGAATTTCACTCCTGGCCTAAAATTATCTCAGTGACCTTGGGAAAGTCAACCTGCATTGAGTTTGGACTTTGTGACACTTGGTTATGCAGAGGTAGCAGGACTCATGTAAACTCAAGGAGTTTCAGACCTGGAGACACCAAAAAATATCAGGAAATAATTCAGTAACTGTCTGGTAGATAATGGAGAATGAACTATTCATCTATATTTAGATCAGTCCAATCACACACCTTGACATCAGAGAAGTAAATCTGGGAAGCTCCAGAGGCGGTGGTGGGAACCATCAGACCCACAATCACAGTGATTACACTTCTCCTATTTTAAGTAACCAGTGCTGAGGTTTGCAAGTGGCTGCTGGCTCAGAGCTTTTCTGGGCCTCTTGGGCTGGCAGATGTTGCTGAAATTGACTCTGCAGTTGGTGATAAGGTTGAGGATGCAATTTTCGGTGTAGAGCCACTGGAATTGGTCATCCCAGGTGTTGATTGTGCCAGCTAATTGCAAGATGTGAGATTAACACAGTTCACATTCTAAATACAGTTGATTATAGGGAAAAAATAACAAAAGGGCACAAACAAGAAATCTCCATTAGGAGGGGCCTGCCAGACTTCCCAATACATTCCCCAGCATCCTACATGCCTTCTGGAAATGGCCCCAAAGCCTTCCAGCCCTGCTGGCTACAGGAGCTCAGAGATTTAGAATTGTTCCAGTGGAGAAAATCCTCCTATGACCTTGCTGTGGTCACTCAGCCAATCCCTACCACTTCCCTCCTGTCATGCAAGGGAATATTTTCATTTAATTATTTGTGTACACAATCAAGAGACTAGAAAAAATAAAGGTGGAGCTCTAATTTAAAGGTTTTCCATACATAACCAAGTGATAGGCTTTCCTGTCCAACTTGAAAATTTTGGTTAAAAATTTTTGCACTTGTGCAATCAAAATTAAATCTTTTCCTAGCCACAAGCCACACATGCCAATACAGTTTCTATTGCGGATCAGGAAGACTTTTCCAAAATATCATTAAATTATCTCATGTGGCTACAGCCAGGAGTGTGTCTATGGTAGCAGGGAGCTCAGTGAGGGTTTTATCCCCTAAAATCAATTTAGTTTTCCCAGAAAAAAATGCTGCAGTGTCTGTACCTGAGCAAGTATTTTTGGTACAATCTACTGCGAAGGCTTGGCCTGAGGTGGGATTCATCCCACCTGACACATGGGACAGGTTTTGTTTGATCAAATAAAGATGGAGATGAGATGATCAATGTCCTAAAAGCCCTGGCTCTGCTGACTCACTCTTCCTTGACATTAAAGGGAGCACTGATGGCCTCAGACATTGGTACTTCCAGAATAGACACCTCTGTTTACTCACCCAAATCCTGCCCTAAGCAAGTCCAGCTCACTTCACCCAGCTTCTTTCCACACCCACACACAACTTATCTGCCCTTACACATCCCTTTTGCTTCCCGCAGCTCTGACAAACGTGTGGTTACATTGGTAGACATTGACATGGGAAAAAAACCCAAAAAATCCATCTCCTCCTCCTGCTGGCAGAGAGCTTGATCTGTGCAATCCTCATCTGTGGACCCAGTGAGCATAAACTGAGCTCAACCAGCCTGACATAACTCAGGCAAATGGACCAAAATAAAGGAGTTTTCCTTCTGGAAGGGCAGTTGGTGCACCTGTTGTGGGGACATCACCCTGGGCTGCAGTTGGTGGTGGCTGCAATGGTGAAATGGTTTTGTCCCCTCTGTGTCTCACTGCAGATCTCCTCCCCAAACCTCACACTCCCAGCTCCTTCATTTTTAAGCCCCTACTGGAAAGCTCTGTAGTCCTTGAGGGCATGTCAATAAAGGAACAAAGTGAGTGTGATCATTGCTGTGTGGATGGAGGATTTATGCCACCACTGTTTGTTTCCTACTGCTGGATTCTGTCACCTCCCATCCCTCATCTTTGCTGCTTTCCGACACTGTAAATCCTTCCCAGCACAGAACTTGCTCTCTAATTTTTCTGTTAAATGTCTAGTCTACAAATGAGTCCCAGCCATCCTCATTAACAATACTTTGTACTTATTCCTTCATAAACTGATGGATGAAAAGCTCCATAAAAACACAAAAAAAAAGAAAAGAAATTATTTCCCCCAAGAGGAGGGTTTGCAAAATCATTGCTCAAAGGAAGCCAGCAGACTTTCCCATCTAACTCAAATCCAACACAGCACAACTCTGTTGCCAGAAGCATATCTTGTTTTCCTTCCTTTTTTTTTTTAATTTTACTTTATCTGCTGGTTGATTCACTTATGAAATTAAAGGAGATTATAATTTTAACTCTTTGGTTTTAGAGCCACGAGCAAGGAAAGCTATGAGAGCTGCCATCTGCAAATTGCAAGAGACATAAACCAGTGTAAAATAAAGGGAAAAATATGCATTTTCCACTTAGCAATATATTTCAGCAGAAGATTAATTTGCTGCCTGACACTTGATGCTTATTGTTTGCAAACTCCAGATCTGCAACTGCAAATCAAGCTGGAAAGCATCATCTAATCAAAGAGGGGATAATTTAGCAAGAAACCACTCAGAACTGCCTTCCTTTCAGGTTATCCATGTGCATGCACATGAAAACAGAGATCCACTAACCTGGTGCATATCTGTGTCTCTGACAGCCTCCTTGGACAAACTGTGACTCACTGACCTTTATTTCAGGTGAGGGGAAGAGGTGCTGATGCCCTTTCACAAAGACTCAAGAAAACACCCAGTCCTTGAACTCTGCCAACTCACATTTCAGGGAGATGCATCCAAATGGAAACAGAAGAGAAAATCTAAAAGAGGGAGCAAGTGAAAGCGAGATCCTTTGCCTGGTTTTTCAGGTGTGGTGGTTCAGGTGAGAAGCTGACACAGTGATCCAGGAAATTCCTCTTCCCCCACCTTTCCATACATGTAAGATGTTATTAAAAGTGTGAACCTGCAGTACAGCCTTGAGCACACTGCAGAAAAAGCACTTTTGAAAAAAAAACTAGACTTGTTTGAACCCTATTAAATCTTTGCTTCACTGGTTCTAAGCCTGTCCAAGTCAACCTGAATGATTATTGTTATTATTAACAGAGTGCAAAGTGGGGAAAGAGAGGATTTTTTATTTAAATAGGTTATTCTGCCTGCAGCTGGCTGTGCTGCAGAGGCCTGGCACCAGTTCATATTACAGGCATTACCAATTCCTTGGAGCTTTTCATGGGAGAAGCTTGCTCTGACATTCTCATTGACTCTTCTCTCCCCTATTTATCAACCATAGATTGGATGATGTCCTCTCGCAGCAATAACTGCAGTTTTAGAAGCCATCTATGCACTTCTGTCCTCGTGTTTGGACTTTTCTGTGGGATTTCTGTTTCCTGCTGCTTACCAAATAAATAATTTTTGTGATTTCAATGAGAGTTTCCTCTCCTTTCCTACCTAATAAAGTCAGCTGGGGCTGTGTAAATCTGTAAAAATTCAGCAGGAAAACCTCAAATATGAATACACTAAAATAACAATACTGTGTCTGACCAAAAAACAATTTCAGCCCATGTTTTGACTGTGAGTGGTTACAGAGTGCAAAAGAAAGGCAGCTAGATTCTGATACTAAACAGTGTGATAATAAACTTCAACAGATTTTTTCCATTATTTTTTCCCTTCCCCATCCCATGGCAAGGAATGCCACAGCTCAACAATGTGTTAATAAACTTCAACAGATTTTTCTCCATTATTTTTTCCCTCGAAGCAGCCCCATCCCATGGCAAGGAATGCCACAGCTCAACCACACTGCCTGTGAAGAACCTGCTCCATCTCCCCATCCCTGCTCCATCTCCCCATCCCTGCTCCATCTCCCCATCCCTGCTCCACACTCATCATTACTTTAGCCTGTAAAAAAAAACCTCCCTAAAATGTCTTTTCCACAACTGAAGTGTGCACATCTATTTAATCCTTTTCTGTGCTGCTGCAGCTGTTCCTTATCATCCTTCTGGCATCTTCTCAGAGCCTTTTCCAGGGCCACTAAAGCCTGCTGAGAGGGGACGACAAGCACCAGACACAATATTCAAGCTGCAGGTCCAAAATGCATTTCTTCAGTGGCATTATGATGATTTCTGTTTGGTTTTCTATTCCCTCCTTAATAATCCTTAACATTCAATTTCCTCTTTTGATTGCTACAGAACAATGAGCTCATAATTTCATTCAACTGTTCATTACAAGACCCAAATGCCATTCCTGGGCAGCAATAATCAGCTCAGAGCCCATCACCATGCACGGAGTTGGAACTGTTGTTTTCCTTGTGTGCAATGCTTGGATTTAATGCCACTGAATTCAACCCAATGTTTTATTACCCAGCAATCAAAAATTCTACATGGGTGGTTTCAGGAAGCTCCAAGTCTGGGCTGATCCACAAGGGAAGGTGGAATGAAACACAAAGGCAGCAGCAAGGCAAGGCAGGGATTTCTCCAGCAGGACGAAGGAATTTTGTAGAATAATAGAATTATTAAGGTTGGAAAAGGCCTCTAAGATCATTAATCAACCAGTAAACCAGGGTACAACAATAAACCATGTCCCTAAGCACTACATCTACGCATATCCTGAATGCTTCTAGGGATGGGGATTCTTCCACTTCTCAGGGCAGCCTGTTCCAATGCTTGACCATCCTTTCAGTGAAGAAATTTCCCCCATTATTCAAATTAAACCTTCCTTGGAGCAAATTGAGGCTCTTTCCCTATGCGTGAGATTTTCTGAACAGAATTCACTGCCTCCTCACTTCTCCCTTGGGGAGAAAGCTGGGGTATGATTCTGGTCCAACCATTCCTTCTTATTTTCTTTGCTAATGCAGCTTTTTTTTAAAGGTGGGTGTTTGAGACTTGCAGTCTAATCAAGCAGTTTACAGCCTGCCCTGCTGACAGCAATAATTTGGCATCATAAGTTTGCAGCTCCTTTCAATGTGATGTACCAGATCCCAGAGTGTTTCTCCTAAAGTATCTCAGAGATAATTTCATATCAGAGAGTGTTACAGAAAAAAACCTGAATGCTCCCAACTCTCTAACCAAGACAAGTAGAAAATCCTCTCATGTAGCCAGATAAAGTTATGTGTAAATTTATTCCTTACAAATTTAGCCGCTGGAGACAGGTTATATTAAGACTTTTCCAGTTTGGACTCCAGGAATCCTTGAAAGAAGGACTGTGCATGAAATCTTCTTGATGACATAGCCGGATGTTCAAATAAAGTTTTCACTTGGAGGCAGACCCATCTGAAAAACTGGAAGGTGGGTAGGTATGGATGCCAAAAACAAGGTACAACCAAGATTTCCTCAGGCTGCCCAGAGAGATTGTGCAGTCTCCCTCACTGGGGATATTCAAGAAGTTCCTGGATTCAATCCTGTGCCATTTGCTCTGGGATGACCGTGTTTCAGCAGGGATGTTGGGCCAGATAACCCCACTGTGGTCCCTTCCAGCCTCACCCATTCTGTGATTCTGTGTCAACAAGAACTCTCTCATCTTTGGTGCAGGGATTCCAGGCCAGCTCCACCACTCCAGACCAGCAGGGAAAAGCTTTAGCAAACAGAGGCACAAATAATGGTCAGAGCTTCTTCCATGGGGAAAAAAGAGCCAGTGAGATTTGCTTCTATAAAAACCTCATATTGTTCCCACTTTAGTAATAACCCAAGATTCACCCCAGGGGAAGTAGAATAACATTGCCCCAGCACTGCTTAAAGTGCTATTAAAATACTGTTTAAGGGGATTTGGGAGAACAGGTAAGGAAATTGATCTTATCATAGGAAAGTGCACAAGGAGATGGGCATCTGGAAATGTGCTGAAAGCTGGGTTATTGCAGTGCTGTTACTAATGACTACAATACATCATTTCAACTTGTTGACTTTTCTTTCTTTAATTTCCAGATTATCCGGCTGTTGCTTATCCTCCACCCATTCTGGGAGCAAACAGAGGCATGTGCTTGAGCTGCAAAAAAGTTACTTTCAGCAGAAATTAACTTGTGTGGGTTTTTCCTGTTTTTTTCTGTTTGTTTGTTTGTTCTGTGGTTTGTTGTTTTTTGTTTGTTTTTTTTTTATTAAAATCTTTCAGCTTTACCTGTTGGTTTTACCTTTCAATTTCCTTTTTCAATTTTCTTTTGCAATTTCACCTTTGTAATGTTTCAATGATTTCAGAAAGTGTTATATCTATTTTAGAAATACAAGAAATGCTGTCAAAGGGTAGTTGAAATCTCTTGCATAAAATTCCAGGGGAAGTCTCTGAGAGGTCTCAGAGGGGAAGCTGCTGCTTGGGAGGTCCAGCTCAGAGCACTCAATGTGACTGAAATGATGGGTTCTGACCAGGTTCCAGCAAGAGGGGATTTTTTTCACAACTTACTGAGATCTCAGGCAGAGGAATCTTCTGGGATTGCTTTGGGAAATCTGACTTTCTTTTCCTTTATAATCACAGAACAGTTTGTGTTGGAAGAGATCTTAAAGATCATCCAGTTGCAGCCCCCAGCCGTGGCCAGGGACATCTTCCACTATCCCAGATTGCTCCAAGCCCCATCCAACCTGGTCTGGAACACTTCCAGGGATGGAGCATCCACAGCTTCTCTGGGCAACCCGTGCCAGGGCCTCACCACCCTCACAGGGAAGAGTTTCTTCCTGTTATCCAATCTAAATCTACCTGTCTGGAAGGATCTTGAAGAAGCCCTGAAATTCACTGCCAACCTCAGCTTCAGTAACTGCGTGCAACTCTTTTTCAGATGAATAGTTCAAGGAAAGATAAGAAAATCCCCCAGAAATCCCCAGTAAGACTCCAGTGGTTTTGGTGAGACTGCCCAAATGTTCCTCTGTGAACTATACAGAAGGTCTGGGTCTACCTGCTATTTTTTCCTTCTCTGCTTTTGAAGACACCCCAGGGGGTTGAAATAGGATGATCTTCAGGATTCCTTTCCATTCTATGATTTTGTGGTTCTTTTTCTCTCACAAGAGCTCTCAGTTTTTTTCTTCAGGGAGCAGCTCTGTTTTGAAAGGGCCATGAATCACATCCATCAATCTTCAGGAGAAAAATAATCAACAGATGGTTATTTAAGATCACATGGTGCCACTCAGATCAGGAGATGCAGAAAGAAACAAACTCTCTTTCCCTCTTGCTTGTACTTTACTGAAGTGTTCAGTCACATCCAGCCTCGGAGGAAACACATGAAGCCACCAGTGCTTTGTGTGTGGTACCAAAATCAGGCCACAAAGCTCCAGCCTCAATCAGAAAATAAAGATTCTACCTCTTCTAAGGAGAAGGTGAAAGAGAGCAGTGTTTTCAGACCACATAAAAGAAGTGCTGGATTGCTGAGGACCAAATAGTTTGATTTCAAAATTTGGCGTACAACCTACAGCTGTTTCTCAAGCTGGCACCTTCCATTCCCAACAACATCAGCAAGGCCACGTCCAATTTTAATGTGAACAGATGGGAGGGAGAATCCTCAAAATGCATATTAGACATCTCTTTTGAAGGTATTTTAGATTAGCTATTAGGATAATTTTATAATTATATAATTAATTTATGTTATTTTATTGTGTATATTTTATTTATCTATTTATATATTTTTATATTTATATATTTATTGTAGATATTTCATATGTTTTATGTAATATATATTTTAACCTATATTTTATGTAACAGTATTATATTTTTATATAATAATATTTAATATTATATTGTTTTAAATTAGATATTAGGATAAAATCCTTCCCTGTGAGCATGGTGAGGCCCTGGCACAGGTTGCCCAGAAAAGCTATGGCTGCCCCATTCCTGGCAGAATCCAAGGTCAGATTGAATGGGGCTTGAAACACTCTGGTCTAGTGGAAGGTGTCCCTGCCCATGGCAGGACGTTGGAATGAGATGATCTTTAAGGTGCCTTTCAACCCAAACCATTCCATGTTTCATCTGAGCTTGAAATGAGCCCCAGAGGTGCCAACAAACCATCACAGTAATGGGTTAACTTAGAAAATGGCTGCAAATTCTGACTATTTTGGTTTGGGCAGCTTATTTTTAAACCCCAGACCACTACAAAAGATGGACTTTTTTCCTTGGACATCTATTACCCTCCTTTGGTTTATGTTTATACAAAACTGGACCTCTCCAGGAGGGGAACCCAGGGCACAACAGAATTTTCTCCCTGCCTTGGAGCCAGCTGCAATTCAAGTTGCCAATGGGCCCTTGATATCCTGGAGAAAAATGTTTTTGGGTTTTTTTTATGTCAGAGCATCCAAGTCTAGGCAAGTGAATTCATTCTCCATGACAACAAGAAGCCACTTCATGCTATTACGACACCTAAAAATTGAACTGTTCAAAAAGTGATGGTCCTTTGGTTGAAAAACTCTTAAGCAGGTGGTAGGATTTGAGGTCAGCATTTTTGTCTCGTTGTTTGGGTTATTTCTGGGAAAAAATGGAACTGTAGCTACAAAAATTTCCTCTCAAAAATATTTTTTCAAAGTTCTTTTCTGAGCTGATTTCTAAAGGAAGAAGTCCATGTCCTGGAACACACAGATAAGGTCTTGTAAAAACTTGTCACTGAAATGTTCTTTATGTTTCGTGGAAAAATACAACAATTCCCCCTGACACACACACCAAAACCCCCAAAAAACCCAAACCAAACAAAAACACAGTATCTGGAAGACTAGAAGGAGATCTGTAGAATTGCTTACTGAAGGAAATAAAACATGTTCAGGGGATTGTTTTGAGCACTTCATTGGGAAAATAATCGTTCCATTTCCAGCAGATCTTAGAAATCTATGTATGTCCTGCAATTCCATATCCTTCATTTATTCCATTACACATATGAAGGATGAGGAGCATGTCCTGGATACATCATTGTACCTTGGCCACTTGTTTCAGCCAGAGTTTCCTACCTGAGTATGGAAAACCTTCAAGTTTCATCTATTCAACCCCAGCCTGCCACCTGCTCTTCCCACAGCAGTGGGGTGAAGACTGAAGTTGCAGAGTTCTTCAGAACTTTCCCTCCATTTCCATCCTGCTCTTGTGAATGACGTTTTTGTTTCCTTCATGCTTTATCTCCTCCGAGTGACCCTCTGCTTCGAAATGCACATTGGAACAGGACATAAATTCATTCCAGATAATCACTCCCAGCTGCCAAAGCCCACCTGAATCACCCCAACATCAGTGTCTGTCATGAGTAATGCATGGGATGGAACCACACACAGTCTGTTCCAGGCGCTGAAACCATGGAAACGCTCCTGACATGAGCTGCTCCTTGGGATGATCAGAGGAAATGGTGGCTCAAGGAGTTTATCTTGTCTGTCTCTGTTGCCCCAGGCCAGATCATTATAAAATATGAAAGAATTCAGGTGTCAGACTTGAGCCCCACAAGGTTGTTGGCAGTTTTTGTTAATAGAAAAATGTAAACAGGTCCAGAAATGGCAATTGTGGAGTTTCCTCAATGAAATCTAAACATTTTGAAGAGGGAGCATGGATATTGGGTCAAAATTCTTCTCTGTGAGGGTGATGAGACCTCAGCACAGGCTGCCCAGAGAAGCTGTGGCTGCCCCATCCCTGGAAGTGTTCAAGGCCAGATTGGATGAGATGTGGAGCAATCCAGGCTAGTGGAAGGTGTCCCTGCCCATGGAAGGGGGCTGGAATGAGATGGTCATTAAGGTTCTTTCCAGTACAAACCATTCTGTGACTCTGTGATCTCTGGTGTGACTCCATGAAACCAAACCACCCTCACAACCTTCAGCTGACCTTGGAGGCACAGGGAAGAGGTTCCTCCTCATGTCGTTGTAGAATTCCCTAAGCATCAATTCCTGCCCATTCCTCTTGTCCCATTGCTGGGCCCCACAGAGCAGAGCCTGGGCCCTCTCTGACCCCTCCTGCAGACAGGAACAGACAGGGATGAGGTCTCTCAATTGCCTCTTTTCAAGGCTCAAGAATTGTGCTCATGACAATTAGACCAGTAACAAGCACAGATTAGATTTAATATCCCACTCCTTAATGTCCCCCCAGTCCCAAAATCAATCTTTCCATCCCTTAGGCATCATCTTTTCCATGCTCAGAACAGAGCATCCACTCCCAGTACACCTGATACCTCTCCTATCTATTTGGTAGTGTTTCCTCTGCCCCCTCTAATTTTGGGGTACATTTAAATGAACCAGAGCAGCCAATGCATCTAAAATCTGCATGATTTGGCTCAGAAGCAGCAGCTAAAATTAGTCTGTACTGTGAAAGTGCAGAAAGGAGAGAATCTCAGGGTGGATATTCAGTTATTTTACAGCTTTTTGAGTCATCCATGTGGAAGCAGCAGCAGCTGGGTGACATGGAGTGATGCAAACACTGCAGTGGAAAGACCCCAGTGCCAACAACAGCTCGCAGATGTGGAGGGTCTTTCACTATCCAGCTTCAAAAGGGACCAAAAAGAAGTAAAGCAACTCTTTGGAGTGCTTCATCCACCCATTCAGTGATGTGGAAGAAAGGCTGGATGGACAGATTCCCAAAACATTCCCAAACAGGCTTTGGAGGACATTGCTACTCAACAGTGATGAAAGAAAACCTGGAGTGACACCAAAGCCTGAGCTGGTGAACTCTGGAGTAACTTTTCTCACCTGAATAGGTCCAGAAGAAGTTGAGACAGAGCTTTAAATAAACATATTTTTAAATGAGTTGCTTCCAAAACCTTCCTCAGCTATGCAGTCTGGTGATGTGTCTGAGCACAGCTGGGAATAGACCCAAAATCTGGATATGAACCAGTGCCTGGTCAATATTCCTTGGTTATGTTTCACTTCTTACCTCTTTCTTTACTTTTTGTCATGAGAAGGTGATGTCTGGTGTTCATGAGCACAGCTAGACTTCTGATCTCACTCCAGCAAACAAATTATGCCAATTTTCTGTGGGTAAAACTTGAGATGAAGCAAAGAAGGACACAACCCTACTGAATAATGGGCATGCCTAGCAATCATCTGAAGTTTCTGCTCCTAGGTAGTTACTTAATACCCAAAATTCTCCACAATTATTCATTCAGGAGAGGCAGCCAAACAGCGCTGCACGTTGCAAATTATTCCAACACAAAGATGTTTTCTAGGTAATTACTGCTATTTAAATTACCCTGCATATACAGCATGAGTGGCAGATATTAAAATGAAGAGATAACTTAATAAGTTCTAGTTATCCAGATGTGTCATTCTTGTAATAAGATGAAAAAAAAAGAGTGTGGTTATATTTCAGACTTACCAGGTGTACAGTAAATAAAATTAGTTTATTGTATTTCAAAATCCTCGTAAGCAATATTGCCCCTGCTAGAATTAAGACAAATGATACCAATAAAATAAGCAGATTAGGATATATTGTTTTTAGGTGTTGAATCAAAACTGTGTGTAACTTGTTGACATGAACATTAAAATTGTTGTGAATTAAATAATCAACTCCCATTAAAATCTAGTGGAGAGTGTCCCTGCCATGGCAGGGGGGCTGGAACTAGATGATTTTTAAGCTCCCTTCAACCCAAACCATTCTATGATTCTATGAAAATGAATGATTAAAGAGGCACAATCACAGTGAATGAGAATTGGGCAGCTTTGAGACAATGGAGAAAAGAATTCCTGGTACCTGAGTTTCTATTGAGGCTGCACAGCAAATATTTTTAAAACAGGGATTTCAGCTGCTACTCAGATAGACCATAACTGATCCACTGATAGACATCAAGCAAAGCAAAGACCCAGGGAGTAATGGCATTTTAAGTCTCTCTCTTGCAGCTAGAGCTGAGAATTGATCTTTTTTGATCAGTCATGAACACAATAAAAATAGGGGATTGCTCCTGTGCCTCACAGCTGAGGCTGAAGCTGGGGAATAACCAGACAAGCTGGGTTTATCCCAGTACCATGTGTTTAGATTTGTCTCATTGCAAGGTCAGGTTTTAACAAACAATGACAACAATAGACAGGGAAGGGGATTGTGCCTTGCAAAACACATTCAGCCAGGCAAGCAGAGCCCTGCTAAAATGGGAAATGCAGTCTTGGATGTCAGGCCAGGGAAACCCTGAGTGGAGACAATTATTAAAGCACCCAGCTTTAAAGCACTGTGTCTGCTCCTGCTGCTCCCCACTGCAGAAGAGGCTGAGAAACAGGAGTGGGCTCCGGCTGAAGGTCTTCACAGGCATGACCTCAAAAACTGGAGGGATCAAAGAATTTGGAAGAAAAGAGGGATTGGATTATCCATGTTTGAGAGTTGCAAGCAAACCTTCACTCCTCTTTTGGATGTGATGAAAAATTGGGTTTTTTAGGCAACAGAATGGGTTATACAACACCTATTGCCAGGTTGTGCATCTGTTTTAGGGATGGTTTGTTAGAACCATGGAAGGAATCAATGAGTGTCTCATTCAACACATACATGGACATAAAAAGTGAGGTTTCTTCTGCTTTCTCTGTCTGTTTGATGCAATCATGAATGTCAGGGCTAAGAATTTTTAATAGTTTCTTTTGGAAAGCTGGATGCCCTCTTGAGTGGGATTGAATAATCTTCATATATATCTTTACCCAGAGGGATTGTGGACTTCCCATCCATGGAAGTGTCCAAGGCCAGATGGAATGGGGCTTGGAACAATCTGATCTAGTGGAAGGTGTCGCTGTCCATGGAAGGGGGTTGGAACTGGATGATCTTGAAAGTTCCTTGCAATTCAAAGCAATCTATGATTCTATACATGAAATAGCAGAATCATTTCCATTTAATGCACTGCTTTAGAATATATATATATATATATATATAAAAATATATATATATAAATATATATATATATATGCAAATGATATTTTCACAAGATTTTTTTTTTATCTGAGGAAGTTAAGTTTATAGAATATCAACTATTTTACTCTGGGAAAAAATAAGCAATTTTCCCCCAATTTTCTGCAACATCGTATTTGGCTTTTATTCAGGATTTTCAGGACTGTTTGGGTTTCCATCTTTTCCAGAGCTGCAGTTTGGGTTTTGGGCTCCTCAGAGAGCTTCAGATACGCTTGAAAAAGATTTAGATGGAAGCCCTTCACAACTTCCTCTAAACTGAATGTGAGAGTTCCCATTCCACAGGAGATTAGAGTTTCATTCTATCTCAGAATAATTATCTCTAAAAAGAAAACAGAGGGGATTTTTCAGTGGAATTCCCAGGGAGTTCCAGTTTTGAGCCAAATCTATAGATAGACTCTATTTATTCTGTGATCAGAAATAAACTGTGAATCTCTCTAGCCAGTATGGAGAATCCCTCAAGACTCCAACTTCATACAGGAGTCCACAGAAATAGATGGGCTGCTCCTCTCAGTTAAATCCTTGGCAGAAATCCCACCCTTATTCCAAAAATGTTTGTAGTGAATCCACCCCTTTCTAGATCCCAGCCTTCTCAGGAGGGCAGAGCAGATCTGGCTGACAAAAAGTGTGTGTGTGTGAACACAACATTTATTTTCAATGTATTTCTTGGTTTAACAAAGGATGTCACTTCCACGTGCAACTTATGCCTTGCCTACAACAAGGATGGCAATACTGGGATACCCCATTTGGACAGGGAAGTGGCTGGATTTGAAATTTAGGGACTGCAAGACATGGAGAAGAAAGAAGTCAAACTGAGCAGTGCCATCTGCTTCCCAAACTTAGCAAGAAAGAGAAACGAAGCTTAAAATCATTAAAGCTGAAAAGAGCTCTGAGATCATCGATTCCAACCATTGTGCTCCTAAACCCTCAAGACCTTACAATTTAAGGCTTGAAGCTTAAAGAGGGTAGATTTAGGTTAGATATTAGGAAGAAATTTTTCACTGTGAAGGTGGTGAGAGACTGGAAGAGGTTGTCCAGTGATGCTCTGGGCCCCCAGTCCCACGAAGTGTTCAAGGCCAGGTTGGATTAGGGTTGGAGCAACCTGGTCTAGTGTAAGGTGTCCCTAACCTTGGCACAGGGGTTGTAACAAGGTGATGTTGAAGGTCCCTTCCAACCTAAACCATTCTATGTTCCTATGATTTTATGAATTAAAAGCACCACTAACAAGATCATGAACCCTGACACTTCTGTTCAGAGAGCTTTCTGGGTTCCTGGAGGTGGCTCTTCCACACAACCAGACTGTGTGGTGGAGAGCATGAGCTCTTTCTGCCTGTATTTGTAGTTGGTGGGGGATAAATTCTCCTCTGAAAACGTCCTAGACCAGCACTGTATATAAGTTTTGAGGCCCATCTCAGGAGATATAAACCCAAGATTAATGTAAAGCATCATGCTGGTGTGGCTCCATGCTCCTCTTCTCCATGTTGTCTGTGTCTTGCATGACAGTTTCCTTCTGTGTGCAGGCATTTCCTGGGACAGTTCAATTCATAGAATCACTGAATAAATAAATGGTTTGGTTGGAAGGGACCTTAAATAAAATCTCTTTCCACCCCCTGACATGGGCAGGGACACCTTCCACTAGAGCAGTTTGTTCAAAGCCCCATCCAACCCGGCCCTGAGCACTGCCAGGGAGGAGAAGTCCACAACTTCAAATTCCTCTGAGTATCCTGAAGCCCTCAGTACTAAAATTATCATCCTCAATGCCTTCTGTTGCCCAGCCCTTCTCTGAGGGCCTCCAGCCCATTTGCTGCCTCCTAGGGAGCTTATTTGTTTCCACCTCAGGCAACAACAACTTCTGCTCTCAGTGAAGCCTTGCTCCAGCTCTCGGGTTTCTTCAAAAAGGCATTGGTAAGGGAAAACTGAACAAATCAACAGGGCCTCAGTTCACCTCCACAAGAACCCCACCTGGCTGCTTCTCTCTGCATTAAAAAAGTAATGGAATCTTAGAATCAAACCATTCTTTATTCCACGCAGACAGCGGGCCTGAGTCACGCGGCCATGCCCGTCACGAGCGGCAGAGCCGGGATGGGATGCAGAGGCACAAACCATCCCTCTGTACTGTATGATAATCAACAAAAATTAGCTGCCTAAGGGAACCAGGAAACTCTGCCATGAATGCAGCAGTTAGAGACTGAGCCTATTTATTTAACAGGTGTCCCCTGAGCTGGGATGCCAGGCTCTGTTTGCTAAATTTGCGGAGAGAGGAAGACAGCTTGAATAAATACGGGCGAGCGGAGAACAGTCCTGAAGCCATTTTCTTTGTGGATTGTTGTGTTGTTCTGGTTTGGTTTTTTTTTCCCCAGCAACTTTTTATTGTAAGAAAGTCTATCCTAGTTCTTGGCTGGGAGTATTTAGACAGCAGGAGCTGTGCCAAAAATACAGTTTCTCTCCTCATAGTGGTGCAGAGTCCAGCTCAGCCACAAAGCAAAGTTAGCTGTGCTGGATGGCTTCATGATTGGTTTGTTTGTTCAGTTTAATTAAAATACAGTATGGGGTACATTTTGGATGAGAACCCATCCCAGGCTGTCAGGGACCAAGAGCCAACAACAGCTGTGCTGAAATGATCTCCTTCCCCATTCCTGTGCAGTGGAAACACAAGTTTCCATGTCTGGTGCTGCAGCACCGAGAGGCCTTGGATTGCATCCGATGTCACAGCATGGAACATTCCACACAGAGCATCTGGGTGGTCCTCGTTCAATTTTTGGAGTGTTTTCACACAGTCTGGAGGAAAGGGATAGAGAAGGACATAAAGGAACTGCTGCAGGCATTAATTCCAGTGCAAAACCAAGCAGCTCATAAATGGGTTTTCACAGAAGTCACAGAATCACAGAATGGGTCAGGCTGGAAGGGACCACAGTGGGGTTGTCTGGTTCAACCTCTGCTCAAGCAGGGCCATCCCAAGGCACAGGGCACAGGACTGTGTCTCCAGACAGTTCTGGAATGTCTCCACACCCTCTCTGGGATCTGTTCAGTGCTTGGTCACTACACAGGGAAGAAGTTCTGCCTTATGACCAGGTGGAAGTTCCTGGGCATCAGCTCCTGCCTGTTCCTCTTTTCCCATTTCTGGGCCCCACAGAGCAGAGCCTGCTCTATTCTCTGACCCCTCTCTGTAGATATTTTAGGCATTGATAAGTTCCTCTCTCATTTGTCTTTTCTTAGGGCTGAACAGGCCCCACTTTCTCAGTCTGCACTCATCAGAGAGATGCTCCAGACTTTTGGTGATGCTCAGAACCAAGTGAATCCTGAGCCTCCTCCTGGCAGGTCTTCTCAGGGAACTATTTTCCCATACATTTCCTGTTGCCTTTCAGTCATGCCAGAAAGCCAGTGCAAGACACAGGAACCAGCAGACTCATGGAGATAGGCCTGCAGCAGCCCTGCCTGACAACACAAGCTGAAGGCAGTGAGTAGAGTAAACAATCTGCTCATCTGGCAAAAAATGCACAGAGAACATCCCAGACAACCACACCAAAAACTCTGTGAGCAGCAGGGGAAAAAATACTTTGTCCAACCAGATGTTTTGCTTGAGAAAGGGAGAATTTCCAGACACTGTAGAAATTTTCACTGACTGCTCCTTACAAGCTGTAGCAAATATTTGCCAGCTGCACTGAGAAATAATCTGATAAATAAACAAGATTACATTCTTTTCACTTAATTTTTGTGTACAAGACACTGCCCCAGTAATATCAGCTACATAAAGCACACAGATCTGGATGATCGCAGCCATCTCCAGGCCATTCCTTGCTGATTTCAGTGATGAACAGAGCTGACATTTACATCTTACACAGCCGGGGCAGACATCTGGGAGATGTTCATCCCCATAGTAAGACAGAGACATGAAGGCCCTGCTCATTCCTCCATCCTCCAGCACCTGTGAGCTGAATGGCACCAGTGTGAGCCAAAATCTGCCTCAGGTGTCACTCAGTGGTGGCTGCAGTGATCAGAGTGTGACAGAGGGCAGCTCACTCCAACCCTGCACCGCAAACATTTGTGCCAAGCATTTTCAATGGTATAAAATTAGATTTTGTCTTTCAGCTTTGATGGGGACACAAGCTTGAAGGACAGGGCTGGATCCCCTCTCTGGAGAGTTTGGAAAAGCTCAGTCCTGCTCTTCAGTGGCTGAGTTCATCCACACATCCATTTGTGCTGCCTCCCACACTGTGTTGCTCTGAGCAACCTCTGCCACCACCTCTGGGGCAGAACCTCCATGGGGGACCATGAAATCTTTGCCCACCCTGTTCTGGAAAGACAGAAGCCAAGGAGAGGGAAAATGCACCCTGTGCTCCTGCCAGCTGTGATTAAAGAAATAAGGGTTGAATTATTTGTGTTGCTCCTCCAATTTCTACCGTAAAAACCCAGCAAAGCCTGAATTCTTCTTGAACCCTACTGCAGGAAGAGAAATTAAAATGTCTCCATAGGAATAGAAAGCTAAAATAGCTGTGTTTCATGGACCTGGCTGGAATGACATTGCCAGTCCCAATCCACAATCTAGTAAAGGGCTCTGTAATTAATTCAAGACATCCAAAGTGTTTTCACACAAATTATCAAGCCTACGGGAGAGGTTTGTGACAGCATTACAAATTCATAGGTCTGGGAGAGAACTCAGGAGGTTGCATAGTTTATTTTCCTGTCCCAAAGCAAGACACAATATTTCTAGGTCACTGTTGATGGATCTTTGTTTAAACTTTTTAATTTTTTTTCAAGGCTTCCCATGATGGAGATGTTGCAGGCAATTAATCTCAGTATCCTGCAGTCCTGACCATTGGAAAAATCTCTCCTGATATCACAGAATCACAAAATTATTTAGATTGGAAAAGAGCTCTGAGACTGAGCCTAACTTTTGACCCATCCCCACCTCGTCACCCAGCCCAGAGCTCTGAGTGCCATTTCTATTTGTCCCTTGGACACTTCCAGGGATGGGGACTCCACCACCTCCCAGGGCAGCCCCTTCCAATGCTTAACAACCCTTTCCATGAAGAAATTCTTCTTGATGTCCAACGTGAACCTCCCCTGGCACCATTTGTGGCTGTTTCCTCCTGTTCCCTGGAAGCAGAGCCTGATGCCCCCACCTGTCAGGGAATTCTGCAGAGCCAGAAGGTCCCTCCTGAGCCTCCTTTTCTTCAGGCTGAGCCCCCTCCACTTCCCTCAGCTGCTCAAACAACCCAACACAGCCCAAAGCAGCTTAAACTTTCCCCCTGGATTTCTTCTCCCATGATAAAAAAATCCCTTTACAGATTTGAACAGCACTACCATATTCCACCCAGCCCTTTGAAGGAGATAATTATTTCAGTATTCCCCCACAGGTAGTTTTTCCCTGTTGGCTACTCTCTTGGTTCCCACTAGGTACTCCTGAAGTAGGACAAATCTTTCTGGAAATGGAGTGCCCCACTTTACACCATCTCCTCCAAGTGAGGGGTCCCCAGGGGTGAGCAGAGCATCTCTGGCAGGTTACACAGCCTAGAACTGTGTTCATCTTTCTCATGGCAGCCCAAGGTGTTGATTCAGGGGCAGGTTGTGATTCATTACAGCCTCCAGATGTGGGTTTATTTCTTTTTATTTTTTTTACTGAGAGCTGATGTCTGATCAGTTGTTCCCAGCCCTGAAATTAATTAGGAAATTACTGAAGTTAAACTTCCTGACTAAGGCCATGCTGGAATGAACCCAGGCTATAGGGTGAGTGTAGGAACATTTGTTTCCTTGCTGTAAATTTTACCATCATGGTCAAGACCTGAATCAGATCTACAGATAATGGGACTTTGGGGGAAAGTAAGAAAGATATTATTAAGGGAATTACATTTTTTCTCGGTGGTTTTTCCAGATATTCTCAATTAGTGACATTGTTTAACCCCAGCCAGCAATGAAACCCCACAGAGGTGCTCTTTTACTCCTCTCTGGTGGGAAGGGGTAGAGAATTGAAAAGGCAAAAGTGAGAAAACTTGTGGATTGAAATAAAGACAGTTTAAAAGTTAAAACAAAAGCCACACACATGCAAAGAGAGCAAGAGAAGGAATTCATTCCTCACTTCCCATGGCCAGACAAGAGTTCAGCCTTGTCCAGGAAAGCAGGGCTCTGCACAAACCCAAACCATACCCCCACATGAGCTACTGTGAAGAAAATTAAATTAATGACCTAAAGCAACATTTTCTCCACCCATTATTCCATAGCATTTACAACCTGCTCACTTCCAACATTATCCAACACATTGTGCTACCCTTCAGTCCCCTTCCCATCACTTTGTATAATACATACATATCATTCCTCTAATCTATGGAACAATCATGTAAAATGTTCATAAAATGCCCATAAAATGTCCAGAAATATCCACACATGTCCACTGAGTTCACTTAGTCCATGACTTTGGGCTCCAGCTGTGATGGTGGTCACTCAGGAAAGGAAAGGTGATGTGTGGGGTGGAGTTTTTCTGGGCCCCAAACCCAGTTCACTGCTGCACTTCCTGCTCATAAAGCTTGACCACCGATTTGGGTGGTTCCTGCCAGAATAATTCCTAAAAACATGCAGCCCAAAACACAGGTCACAACAATTTTAATGTTTCCATTACAATCCCCACCCCTGTTCCTCTTAAGTCAAATAAAAGGGTTTAGTATTGAAATAAGCTCCTGCCTTTGCTCTTAACCCTTCACAGGCTGCAGTCTTTAGGAATGTACCTGCTCCAGCTGGAACCTTATCCATGAGCTATAAACTCTTCATGGTATAGATTTATCCACAGCCACAGTCCCTTTGGACAAAAAACTGTTCTAGCTCAGGCTGAGGTCCATCCAGGGATGTTTCTGCTCCATCATGGGCTTATCCATGGCCACAAGCTTTGAGGTGCTCCAGTGGCACAACCACTGATGCTTTAGGATGCTCCTTCTCCAGACTTGCGGGTTTTTTGGCCACAATCCTTTCAGAAATGTGGTACAGAAAAAAACCCTGTCTTGGATCCTTCAACCTGCTCTGGTGTGGCACAATCACAGCGAGAGATGTTTCAGTGTGTCCTTTTCTCTCATGGACTACTCCACAGGTGTCATGATCCGTCCTTACGAACAGGGTTCGTGATGGTTCGTAGATTGATCTCAGGGCGCAAAAAACCGACATGGCACAGGCGGTTTGCAGTAATAATCAAAACAAATATACCTTTATTGAATGACCACAGCAAAATGCGATAGAGAGATTAAGGGAGAGGAAAAGATAGAGAAAGAGAGAGAAAAAAGAGAGATAGAGAGAGAGAGAGAGAGAGAGAGGGAGATATAACTACCAAATGTAGAGACAAAGTCCTTTGGTCCAGTCCAGTCAAGGATCCGCCTGGTTCGTCGGGGAGATCTCAAAATCTCTAGCTAACTCAGAGGTTTTTATTATGATAATTCTATTGAAAATTGTGAGGGGGGGGAGGGAAACAGATACAATAAGGAATAGATGTAACAGGTAGTCCATGTTCTCAGCAGTAAACCAGAGCCATTGTTTTCTTTGTCCAGTGGTCACAACCTGCAGGCAAACATCTCGCTTTGGTCAACTTGCCTCCCCCACACACCTCCCCCGGGTTGGGGGTTTCAGTCCCAGTCCTTGGAAGGAGCAGAGGGGCCTTTTCACATGGGGGTTTCATGTCTCAGTCCTTGATGGAGAGGCTCCTTACATCTCAGTCTGTCTGTCACGGTGGTTGTAAAACAGGTGAGGGTCTTCTGTGGGAGACCATCTGAAACTCAGGAGAAGTCCAGCCAGGCCGAGAGGTGGGACAGCTTCCAAGGCTATTGTTGCAAAAAGGGCACGGTGCCCCCTTCTTTGGGCTCAGTGTAGCACACAGCAAACGCACCTGTGAACAATAGCTTAGCAATGCTCTCAGATCTCGGGGCCTTGTTGGCATGTGACTTTCTCCTTCAGAGCCAGAGATTCTAGACAGGGGGGGTCTTCTCTTCAGTCCCCAAATGACAATTGTGAGGCAGATGAGGGATATTTCAGACAGACTCTCACAACAGGTCATGTTTTCTTTGGCTTGAATTCACTCTGAAGTCCAGGGTGTCCAGTGAAGCAGCACGGGAGCAGCAGTGACTCCCTGGCCATCCGCCAGGGCAGGCGCATCCCTGCTGCTGTTATCAGAGCATTCCCAGGCACGGCACAGGCAGATAAGGAGCAGAGCAGTGCAAGAAAAGAGCAGCCACTGACAAGCACCGGGCTCAAACAGACACTCAGGCAAACACAGGGGCTGTCAATTAACAGCTGAGCAGTAATAACAGCCATAAATTCAGTCCAGCACATCCCATCAAACCTGGGGTTGTCTTGAACCCTTCCTTGGGGGCCACCCAGCCACTCACTCACTCTGCCTGGTGGGAGAAGGCATCAGAAGGGTAAAAGTGATAGAAAGAGAGGGTTGGGGGGGGGGGAAAGACAGTTTAACAGGTAAAGCAAAAACCATGCATGCAAGGAAAGGAAAACAAGGAATTAATTCTTTGCTTTCCACAGGCAGGCAGGTGTTCAGCCATCCCCAGGAAATCTGTTCTCCAGAACCACAGCAGTGACTTGGGAAGGCAAACTCCATCACTCTGAATGCCCCCCTTTACCTGTTTTTCTCCCATTTATATGCTGAGCATGATGTCACAGGGTCTGGAACCTCCCTTGGCTCATTTGGGGTCAGCTGTCCTGGCTGCGTCCCCTCACAAACACCTGCGGACCCCCAGCCCACTCGCTGGTGTGGTGAGGAGCAGAAAAGGCTGTGTAAGAATTGCTCAGCAATATCTAAAAATCTCTGTATTATCAACACTGTTTGCAACAGAAATCCAAACCATGAGCTCATGAATGCTACTATGAAGAAAATTAAGTGTATCTCAGCCAACACCTGCACAGTTTGGTCTTTAGCTGCTATCCCTGAGACTTTTCACTCCTGATTTTTCTAAGCCCTTTCTGAAAAACATTGTGTTTTTAACTCCCATGACAAGTTCCAGGATGTGTGTAAAGGAAGTTCTTTTTGTTTGCATTAAACCTGCTATCTGATCACTTCATTAGTGTCCCTGGGTTGTCATGGCATGAGAAATAATGAATAGCTTTTCCTTACTCAGCCTTTTTGTGCTCCTCATCACTTTGTAGATGGCTGCTGGTGCACAGAATGATTCTCAGCTGCATTGAGAATTACTATTTAGCCATTCCTCCTGTTCAAGCTACTCCGCTTCTCTGATCATCCTTCTTTTTACCTTTTCTAAGTCTACCACATGCTTTTTAATACGGCATGAATGGAAGTCCACACAGTGCCCCAGATTTAGGTTCACCAGGGATTTATGTACACACACACTTTTAAACAGCAGCTCTGTTTTCCATCTGTTTCCTAGTAAATTCTAGGATTTTAGTCATGTATTTTGCTTGTGCTGACCATTGAGATGACACATAAAAGCATTATCTGCAGTGACTTCAAGATCTCTTTCCTGAGGGGTCAGTGCTAATTTAGAGAAGATTATTGTGGATGCAGTTATCACCTTTTCATTTCCCTCCTGGCTGCTCCTTGGCATTAGCTCAGGCTCAGAGGGGTCGTAGTAATTCTGAGTCACCAAACACCCTGGGTCCTCCCTCAAAAAAGGTCTCATACCCCAGCTGGAGCTTCCTAGTTCATTATGTGGGCTCAGATTGAGTAGTTGAAAGGTAGACATGTGCTGGGTGCTCATGTGCATCCTTTTTTCTGTCATTAATGGAAGGTGAAACCCAGAGATAAGAGAAGGTGCATCTGTCCACAGCCTGGGCCACTTCAAGTCACAATTGGTTCAATTTGGCTGATTTCACTGCGAGGTGGTACTTCTATTACCACTTTCTCCCAGAGATGGGAGAAATCCCACCATCCTGTGCATTTTCTAGTCCAGAGGCCATTTCTTATGACTGGGAACACAGCAGGAACAAGCACAGCAAAATTTCCATGACTCCAAATCACGCGGCTGGCGGGGATCTGCTGTTCCTGGCTTGAATCAAAAGAGGAAAAAAGCCTCAAGATGTATTCCCTCATTTCCTTACAGTGTCAGTCATAGCCTGCAGAGGTGAGAAACTGGCTGTTAGATATTATTCTGTCACCTCTGAGGAGGTAGGAGTGATGTGGAGGAAGAGGGAGCAAAGGAAAGGTCACATTTACCCAGCAGTCGCTCAGCCCCAGCCTGACAACTCAGAACCACTAACTCCTAGACAATTTCATCATCCCACTTTTTCCTCTGAATCCTCCCTCTCCTGTGAGGAATTCAAGATCAGATGGATACTTCTTTGCTCAGCATTCATAAGGTATCTGCCTTTTTGGCTTCAAAGTTCACTGAGTTTTTTTCCTGAGCTCACCAAGTCCTGCAGCACAAGATTTGCTCCTTCCTGGAGGTTCATTATTCAGCCCCAGAGCAAGAAGCCCAATTAGTTGCCACTCCTGGGGATGTCTGTTCTCACAGACACCTTGTCACTTGTGCTGTGACATGATGCCCCTCACCAGCACAGCCTGGCCAAGCTCTTAAGTGCCCCCAAGGACTAGGCAAGGGACACAATGAGATGGACACACAGGACCTCCCCAAGCCATGGAGCCATGAACCCCAAGGCTGTTCTGGATGCTTTGGGGTGAGATGACTGTCCAAGAAGTTCAGATCCCCTTCCCAAGCTGTCAGAAGTGGCATGTGAAGGGTTCCTTCTAACCATGTTCCAGTTTTAAGGCTCATGCTACTGCATACTGCTGTCTTAAAGACAGCTCCTGGATCACTGATTCCTCTCTGAAGCTGCTGCCAAAAATGGAAAAAGTTCCTTCCTCCATCCATCTCTGATTGCATTTTTGGACCTCCTTGGGTTGGAGAAGAGAAGCCAAACTCCATCTGTGGTTGTTCTCTGTGACTCTGGGCATTTTTGCACACCCACCACAGGGAAAACACTCAGTGTCTGATATTTCTACTACTCTGACTGTGGAGATCCACACCATGAGGTCAAATCTCAGACCTAGAACCTAGAATATGTTGTAATTGCTTTTTTAATAGTCATTTCTGTACTTTTGCAGTCAGTTTTTTGCTTCTAATTGCAAACAGATGGGGGGAAAAAAAGTGTGTAATACATGTACAGCAAAGCAACGAGTCCTGATAGAGCCAAGGTCTCTTCAATTGTAAATACATCGCAAAAAGCATGTGGACAATGCTCTCAGGCACATAGTAACTCTTGAAGTGTAGGACCAGGAGCTGGATTTTGATAATTCTTATGGGTCCCTTCCAAAGTAGGATATTCTATGATCCTATGTTTGATTTTTTAAAGAAAAACCATCATGTTATTTCCATTTCTGAGCATAAGATCCAGCCGTGAATTTTGAAATGCCAACACAAAATCTACCAGTGTTAAAAGGATGTTGAACATTCCTCATTGCCCAGGCTTTTTGTATATTGAGAATCTCAGCTGGGATGTTAATGACCACATTTGCTTTTGGAAATTGGGCCTTTTTAGCCAGAATCCTGGCAGCTCTGCAGAGATGCAACAAGGATATCCAGGGAAACAACTGTATTGTTTAGGAATGGAGAGTTGTGTGATTCCTGGGATCAGAGAATCCCCTGAGCTGGAAGGGACCCATGAGAATCATCAAAGCCCAAATGCTGCACAGAACAACCCCAAGAATCCCACAATGAGCCTGAGAGTGTTGTATAAACACTTCTTGAGCTCAGACTTGGTGCTCTGACCACTTCCCTGGGGAGAAGGGACAGCCCTCTGGGGGAAGAAAACCTTTTCCTAATATCCAACCTAAACATTTCCTGACACAGCTCAGACCCTGCCACTGCTCAGCAGAGAGCAGAGATCTGTACCTGCCCCTCTGCTTCCCCCTGTGAGGATGTTGAACACTGCAATGAGGTCTTCTCAGTCTCCTTTTCTCCAGGCTCAACAAACCAAGTGACCTCAGCGCCTTCTCTTATGCCTTCCCCTGCAGACCCTTCACCATCTTCATAATCTCCTTCTGACGCTTTATAACAGCTTTATAGACTTCTTTTTTTGTGGTGTGGGATCCTAAAAGGTGACCTGGGTCCAAAACAGGATCCCTGGCTGGGAAAGAGTGTGGAGACATCACAGGATCAAATTCTGGGAGCAGATCAGAGCTCAGGAGAGTGCTAATGGGGACTGGAGTGTCCCAGAGAGACAGGAGGGGATAAAATTTGCAGAAGTACTTGAGTACCTGAGACAGGAAACTGCTAATGGGGAGATTTAGCATCTCCTCCTAACTCTTTCCTGGCAAGAGGCAGTGAGCATTAATCAGTCATGGCATTCATCCCTCCTGTGCCTCTGCATCCCTGCCTGGCAAAAAGGGATGGTGCTGGTCTTTCGGCGACCTCTGCTTGCTCACTTTTCTCTGGATGGAATGCTCTGTCAACAGTCTCAATATGAAGCTGAGTGATCTCTTTTCCTTTTCAAATAGACAAATTCTATTCTCTACCCAGACTGAAACATCACCGTGATACAAGACAGCAGCAGCACAGAAAATTAACTTAATTTCCAGGCTGAATCCAAAGAAAAAAAAAACAGTTACAGCTGTGCAAACCTGAAGATGAGCTCCAGCTTGTGTTAAGACACCGTTTTCTGGTGATGAAAACTCCCCTGTGCAGAGCTTGCAAGCGGATTTGTATTTCTCACCTTTTCTCTGTCAACAAACACGGAGAAACCTACATCCAGATCTCTCAAAAAGTCAATTTTCCAGGGCTCCACGTTACAAGAACCCGAGTGCATCTACCCGTGGGTGTGTGGACGTAGGTGGTAATTTAAGGGTCTCGCCATGATCAACTCTTCTGAGAAAATTTAAAATACCATGCTGCTGTGGGTGGGGATTGGAGGACCTTCTCCAAGCAAATTACAAGCTTTTTTTTTCAGTGCATGAGTGGGTGGTGAAACTGGGCTCACCTTCGGCAACTTCGATGTAAAAATAAAACTTGTAAGACACTTAAAATCTTCAGAGAGGATTTCAGACCTTCCTGCAGACGAATTAGCAATGAACATCTTACGCATATGTGGAATACACAGAGATACAGAGCTGGCTATTATTAGCACAATATTTATATCTCTGGAGGTTCAAACTTAGACAGAGGTGTTGGCATGCTGGACGTTGCAGACACCATAAATGGGACTAGTCAATTTTTATTTTAATTTAATTTGGTTTTAGTTTTTTGTACCTACTGACTGGCTTTTTGCTTATTCTTCATCCCAACTACACATTGCCCGTCTCACTTTTGGTCTCACGCTGACAAGCTTTATAAATCTTGATCAAGGTTCCAGATCAATTTTAAGTAAAATAAATAAGTAAATTATAAGATAATGGAACTGCCAATCTTCTGCTCAGCAGCTTGCTGGGAGGGGGAGGTCCTTGGAGTCTGGTCATGGGGACATTTATTTCAGTAGAGCTTCTTTAACTCTTGTGCTGGATGATGTAGACATGGCCCAAGTAGAAATATAGAGCCCATATGGTGGTCAATTAGAAAGAAAATAGAGGAAATATTGAATCTATAAGCTGTAATTTTAAATAATAACTGAATTCAGTCATTGCTGCATCACTGGCACAGCACACCTAGGGTTAGTCAAGAATCCGTTTCCCATATAACACTGTTATTGGAAGTTATTTTTCCATGAAAAAATTTCCAACTATTTGTATTTGAGTCATGGTGAAACAGGTGAATCACTTTTTGCGTGGCTCTGGTGCAGCTTCTTACTGACTAATTTTGGTATTTAAAGGTTTAGAATGATAATTTTGAAATATATCAGTGATAAAAGTCATGGCTGAAAGTCATGGTATTGAAAAGAACATGGTAAAAGCAACGTTAATTAATGTTGGTTTCAATAATAGGAAGTTGGCAGAACATGTTTTAGGAATCAGAATTGAATTATAGAAAGTTATCCTTAAAGGATTCAAACCAAAATTTCAAACCCAGCCTTCTTTTCTCCTTTTGGGGATTTTAAACTTTGGACTTAAACTTCCTATTGAAGACCCAATAAACCAGGAACAAATATTTCTCAGTCACTGGTCAAAATTTAATATGGCTCTAGATCAGTTCCTAAGTGTGGAATGCATTGTCCAACACCCTGGATGAGACTCCCAGGCAGTTTTCCTATGTAGAAAATCCTTTGAGAATTAAAAGCAATGCAATGCTGAAAACACAACCCATTCCTCCCTCCTAAGCACAAACCCTCTGCCCATAAAAGTGCAGAAATTCCTTTCTAGAAGCAAAAGCTCAGCCAAGGTGGACGTTTGTGCGAAGAGAGGGCTGGGGAAAGAGGAGTGGGAAACCAAAGAGCTTGGATTGTGTTTTTGGAGACTTTAATCATAGAATGGTTTGTGTTGGAAGGGACCATAAAGATCATCCAGTTCCACCCCCTGCCATGGGCAGGGACACCTTCCACTGTTCCAGGTTGCTCCAAGCCCCATCCAACCTGGTCTTGGACACTTCCAGGGATGGGGCAGCCACAGCTCCTCTGGGAAACCTGTGCCAGGGCCTCACCACCCTCACAGTAATTTCTTCCTAATATTCCATCTAAATCTTCCCTCTTTCAGCTTAAAGCCATTCCTCCTTGTTCTGTCACAGCAAGTCCTTGCAAAATAAATCCCTTTCCAGCTCTTTTCAAGTAATGGAAGGGGCTCTAAGGTCTTCCCAGATGTTGGAACCCTGGCTGCTGAGAATTTTAGACTTTCTGTGATGACAGGCACTGACCCCCAAGAGAACACTGCATTTGACCTGAGGGTGTGGAGAAGGCTTCCAAAACTGAATGATAGAGCTGAGATTATGGGTGTGGAGTTTGAATAGGAGTGTGTAATATCACATGGTGGAAAACTTAGAGTTTAGGGTTTTAGAATATAGTAATATACATAAAGCAAGATGGAGGTTTCAGGGCAGAGGTTGGTCCTTCTTCTTCACCCTCTTCTCCATGGGTTTGGGTGGTTTTGTGTAATTGGATAAAAAACCTACATTTTGGGCCATGGGTGGTTGGTTATTGGGATAAAAGTAAAAATAATATAGGAGTC
Source organism: Camarhynchus parvulus (assembly GCF_901933205.1). Lineage (NCBI taxonomy): Eukaryota > Metazoa > Chordata > Aves > Passeriformes > Thraupidae > Camarhynchus > Camarhynchus parvulus. The sequence continues at coordinate 149,205,450 of NC_044572.1, read as the reverse complement.
ATTTCTTAATTGGACAGTTTATCCTTAAAAGGCCTTGTAGAAAGAGAGAGAGATCTCCATTTTTAGTTTATTAGAGTGAAGTGCTGTAGAACTCACAGTCTGTGAGACTGTAATACAGATAAGAACTAATAAACATCTGAGTTTGAACAAGAAATGCCATCTCATGCATTTAATCCTGACCCTGGCAAAGAAGAAGATAAAACTCAACACCCAGAACCTTCTTTTCTCCAGGCTGACCAATCCCAACTCTCTCAGCCTGTCTCCAGAACAGGGGTGCTCCATCCCTCTGTCATCTTAATGACCTCTCTGGACTGGTCCAAAATTTTCTCTGGGGGTCTCGGAGCTGAACACAGCTCCAGGTGGGGTTTCACCAGGGTAGAAGGGCAGAATCCCCTACTTTGACCTGCTGGCCACTCTGTTTTAGATGCAGCCCAGGACACAGCCGGCAAATGACACCCTCAGAGTTGCTGGCAGATTGCCTTTCCCAATTCCCTGTTATCCTGAGGTTGTTACAGAAATGGAAATCTCTCAGTGGCACAAGACCCAACATTCTCCATTTCCCAGAGACAATTTGGAAAGTTTGAACTCCACTCTCATTCTGGAGATCATCCTGTTGACCCCAGATGAAATTCCTCCTGGACAGACTGCTGTCAGAGCTTCTGCCTTAGTTTGCATCACCCCTTGCTTGGATTCCTCCAAACAGCCTTACATTCTTAACCAGCCACTCATTTTATTGTATTTTTTTTTAGTTAAAGCACAGAGAGAGATGTTTTCCAGTGGGATTTGCAGTTTCTGATGAGTAGAAATGGGCAGGCAATGGGACCATCTTTAATACCTTTAGTCTGCTCAGCTCTTCTCCCTGAGCACACAAATGTCCTGTAGCTATGTTCTAAAGCTGAATGCCTGAGTCTGGCTACCCAAGGTGACTCCCAGCTCTGTGAGGGGAAGATCATTTCAAAGCAAAAGGCTTGCCTAACATTCCTGTGAACTCCAAAGTTTGAAGCCAGAAAGGAGAGGAAAGGCATTTCCTTGAATTTCAATGGACACTCTACTAAGCTCCAGAGCTTCTCCTGGAGGATTGTCAAGGTTTGGTGTGCCTTTGAGGTGCAGAAGAACGACAGTGCTTCAGCTTTGTCCCCATAATGTAGCTTCCAGTAAAATCAGTTTGAAATTCAGGCGTGCATGGCATGATAAGGTCTATTTCTCACAGTTTGTTTTTCTTCCAGATACATTCCTGGCAAATACAATTAAATAAATCAGCTCCTCCTAACAAAGAGAAGTATCATTAATGAAGGCAGTTACGGCAACTGTAGGAAAAAAGTGCGATTTCAGAGGCTTTTACTTCATTGTTAAAAAACCAACCAAACAAACCTCAGAAAATACTGTTGTGTTCCACAGCATAAACAAGGTCTCAGCATTTGGGAAGGTGGGGGAAGGTAGGGAAGGAGGAAGCAGAAGATGATATTGACTCCAGAGGACAATAAAATAACTTGGAGGAGGAAATGAGGGACAATAACGATACTGCAAACGGCTTGAAAATTATAATTTTTATTAAGTTCCCTTAACTTTAGCTCTGCTATCCTGGGCTGCATCCAAAGCAGTGTGGACAGGAGGTTAAGGGAGAGGATTCTGCGCCTCTGCTCTATTCTGTTCTCCACCTGCAGAGCTGCCTCCAGCTCTGGGTTCCAGCACAGGAAGGACATGGAGCTGCTGGAAAGAGTCCAGAGGAGGCACCAAGATGATCAGAGGGATGGAGCACCTCTGCTGTGAGGGAAGGCTGGGAGAGAATTGGGAGTGTTCAGTCTGGAAAAGAGAAGGTTTTGAGATGACCTAGTGGCAGCTTTCATGTACCCAAAGGGAGCTGACAGAAAAGATGGAGAGGAACTTTTTACAAGAACCTGGAGTGACAGGACAAGGGGAAATGTAGGTGTAGGTGGGATATTAGGAAGAAATTCTTCCCTGTGTGGGTGGTGAGACCCTGGCACAGGTTGCCCAGAGAAGCTTTGGCTGCTCCATCCCTGGAAATGTCCAAGGTCAGATTGGACAGGGCTTGGAGCAGCCTGGAATAGTGGAAGGTCTCCCTGCCCATGGCAGGAGGTTGGAACTGGATGATCTTAAAGTCCCTTTTCCAGCCCATTCTATGATTCTAAGTATGAGCACCACTTAACTACTCCAATATTGCCATTGTCAGTCCCTGTTCCTTGCTCAACTGGGCTGTTTGGTTGTACAATTGTCTGTACAATCTGTCCTCATGCATCCACATGAGACACTCCTGAGGATCAGCATGGCTCTTCTATTTTTCTGAGCATGCCACTACTTGTTTACCTTACCCACCTGTTTTCCAGAAAAATGTCTGGAAAACATTAATCAAAAATCCCCAAAGATGCTCAAGAGCTGTTATTTTCCATGACCTGTTGCAGACAACTTGGCATCCAGTAAAATAGTTGAGCTTGTTTGCTAAAAAAGAAAAAGGATTTATTTGTGCCTACTAAGGTAAGCCAACAATGGAAAAAAATAGGTATAGAAAAGAATTAGAATTATATTGTTAAGTATTTAAATCACTTTTGAGGTCCCATGTTCCTAAACCAGCATCAATTTAGGATACATCAGTCACCTAAAAAGTGAGCTGTTCCAAAAAAATCAGCATTTTTTAAATGATTGAAAATCCCTTGGACAACCCAGTATATGTTAAAGTTAGAGGCAGGGGAGACAGCAGGGAGTTTGTTCAGGAGGAAAGATGAGATACAGGCAGAAGAAATGAGGAGCACAATTCATTACTATTTCCTAGGACAGAGAAGACTCTTCAGAAGTCAATCTAGAACAAAAATATTTTATTTTCATGTGTTGGCAGCTTGTTTCTTGTCATGGGTTGTCACAACAACCCCTTCCCACAGGTTTTCCTTCTCCAGGATTTCTGACCAACTCCTTTCTACTCCAAACTTGTTTATTCCTTCATGTCCCCTTGTTTTATTTTTATTTTCTGAAATCAGGTATTTGGAGAGAGAGCTGAAGTGTCTGCAGTGCTGCATCATCTCATCTCACCTCCACAGGCTTTTTTGTCCCAGGAGAGTTTTCCCATTAAAAAAACCTGAGTTTTCATCTCCTTCTTCTTCTCACCAGTTTATGAACCTGATGTGCACAAGCTCCAGTTAACAAAGACCCCCTGCCCATTTCAGTATCAGAGCATCATCCCAGTTAACCCTGGGTAAGGAATGCCCCCAGTGCTCCTGACCATCATCCCAGTTAACCCTGGGTAAGGAATGCCCCCAGTGCTCCTGACGTGGCAGACAAGGTGCTAAAATGGAATCATGGAAATTATTTTCCAATCATTTTGATTGGAAAAATCCTTTAAGATCACCAAGCCCAACCATTAACCCAGCACTGCCAAGGCCACCGTCACAGACATTTCCTTTATGAAAAATCCTCTCTCAGGATTTTTCCTGCTGAAGCTGAGAAGTTCAGCAACAAGACATAAACAATAGGTTATCTGCTGCTGTGGAACGCAACAGGTCTGTCTGGATTGGCCCAGATTGGATGTTTAGAAATAATGGCCAATCCAGAACTGAGCGCTCTGTCGGACTGTGCCGAGAGAGCGGGGTTTGTTATCATTCTTTACTTTTCTATTCTTAGGTTAGGTAGCAGGTTCTGGAAACTCTCCTTTCCTTTTCTTTTTAGTATAGTTTAAATAGATGTATATATCATAAAATAATAAATCAAGCCTTCTGATCATGGAGCCAGATCTACATCTTTTCCTTCACCCTGAAACCCCTTGTGACCTCCGTCACACACCACCAACCCATGGTTCCACATTCATGGAGTTTTAAATTTTAAATCCCGCTAGGGATGGTGACACCACAACAGGTTTGGACAGCATGTTCTAACATCTGACAACACTTTCAGGGCAGAAAGGCTTCTTAAGATCCAATCTAACCCTCCTCTGGAGCAGTCTGAGGCCATTTCCTCCTGTCCTATCTCCTGATAGATGAGTATGGCAAGATACAAACCCCACAGCACCCACCTGGAAGATTTTACAGAGCCACTCCTCAGGTACCACCTCCCTTCCTCATTTGCATATTTGTGTGTGAACTATTGGTCCCAAACTCTGTGGAGCCTGTTTAGAATAATGATTTCAGCAAAACTTGTCTGTAATTACATGTTCTAATCAATGCTCCAGGCAAGGCACTCAGAATAAAGGATAGTGCTTTGTTACAAGAGGTATTTTAGGGAAAAAGCTGCTTCTGTTAAAGTATCAGGTATTTTCCTCTAAAGTGAACCTTACATTGCCCTGAAATAGACCACTGAATGATTACAAGCTTCACTTTTCTAAATAACAAAAGGTCTCTAAGATATTTCATAAAACATTAATTTCAGAATCTATTACAATGTTTTTTACAGAAATGATGGATTTAACTTTAATAGAATATGTATTTATCAGCTTCAGGAACTTGTTTGCTTGCACAAAGAAAAGATGCTTTTTGTAGCTGCTGTGAATAAATCAAATTCCACGATATTTTAAAAAATGGGGAAAAAGGTTATTTGAAGAAAAAACATTATTATTTCTGAGTGGATGTTTCTTGAGGCATGTAAACACACTCCACTTGATCTTTCACTTCATTCTATCCTTTTGCTGATCCCACTTATTTCATAATGTTTATGACATCCTGAAACAGCAAACTTTTTTTCTTTAAAGAACATCAATAAATTAGGTTAAGAACACAGTGTTCTATGAAAAATAAACATTGGGTATTTCAGAAGTAGTTTATATTGCTGAATAAAACTTTATTTATATATTTATTTCCTGTTTGGCTATCACAGTCATTGCAGATAAGATACAAATATATGACCAATTTTTCAGAATAATTCCTAAGTTTTCTATTAGTTCCCATGTTCTGTCTACACTTCAGTGCAATTCTAAGCTTTAATGTTGAACCATAAAACTCAGATAGACTTTTAACACATTTCAAAAGATACATTTAGAGTGACTATGAGCAAGTCTGTCCTCACTTTTATCTTCTTTAAAGAACTTAGAAGATTAAATTAAGCAACTTTACCCTAACATGCAAAAGAAGGGGTTTATGGCAGGCAAACACATTGAAATGTATTGTACATCATAAAAAAAAAAACATTTTGTGGATGTGTGTAAAGGTTTTCCTGGTTTCATGAACCACATGATGAAATATGTCCTGCAAATTTTAAACTCCTTTTGAAGAATTGAGAAAGGTCATTAAGAAATCCTGCTCAACATTTAAGGCCTTGTCGTTTTGACTGAAAATTAAGTGATATGGGACATCCCTGATAACTGAAAAAAAAAAAACCCTGATTTTCTAATAAATCACCAGAAGTAAGTAAAACACAGCAACAATAGATATTATAATGAGGAAAATATTAAAAGTATAAGTCACTCCAAGTCAGTCTTCTCTCTGGAAAAATCAAGGAGTTCAACAGGAAGGGCAAAGTGTGATTGAAGGCCCTAATTGCCTTCTATGACAGAATTGGATGGCTGGTGGGTGAAAGAAGATTGGTAAATGTCATATCTTGTGCTTAATGTGACTTTGGATATCACCTCCCACTGCATTCTCCTTCGGAGGCAGTGGTGGAAGAACAGGCTGTCAAGTAGGTTGAAAATTGGCTGGATCACCTTGTTCAAAGGACAGGGATCAAGGGCTGAGTGTCTGTCAGGCAGCTCATAACCAGAGCAGACAGGGCTGATAAAATCCTTCCCCTTCCTCAGCGTCCCTGGTGGTGGCACAGTGCACCCTCAGCAAATTTAAGGATGACACTGAACTAAGAAAATCATCAAATGGTTTGGGTTGTAAAGAACCTTAAAGATCATCCATTTCCAACCCCCTGCCATGGGCAGGGACACCTTCCACTACCCCAGGTTGCTCCAAGCCCTGTGCAACCTGGCCTGGAACACTCCCAGGGATGGGGCAGCCACAGAATTCCTATACAGCATGTGCCAGGGTCTCACCACCCTCACAGGGAAGAATTTCTTCACAATATCCAATCTAAACCTACCCTGCTTCAGCTTAAAGCAATTCCCTCTTGTCCTATCACTGCATGGCCCTCAATAAACCCAAAACCAACCCCACAACCCCTGTGATACCTTGTGAAGGCTGACCTACAAGAGAGGCTAGACAGAGATAAAGAATACAGTAGGGATTTATTAGGAGGCCTCAACAGATCCAC